>NC_056522.1:179715839-179730987 GCF_019175285.1 Sceloporus undulatus | reverse complement strand
CTCCAGTGCTTAGGAATGGAGTGTGGCTTTGGCACAACCTCCGGATTCTTAGGGTGCATGCATCATTTAAACAGCATACCTCCAAAGAGACCCGAAGCAGCTTTATTTTGCCAGTCTGTAACAGGCCTTTGTTTTGACAAATCATTTTACATATGTATAGAAAAAAATCAAGAACCCAATCATGATGTATAACCTATAAAATATATTCCATAATTAATGATGAATTATCTGAAGTATGGCATGGGAAAGAGAAAAGAAACCTATAAACAATATTAGCAAAAAACCTACCAAAGTTTTATGATGTCGCCATTATAGCTCCAATCAATAAAATAAGCTACCTATAAAAATAGCTATGGGTAGTTGTTACTGTGTGCCTTCAAGTTTCTTCTGACTTATGGTAATGCTAAAATGTTTTCTGGGGCTGAGAATGTGTGACTCACCCAAGGTCACCGAGTGAGTTTTCAAGGACAAGTAGGGAGTCATAATCCAATGCTCTAACCACTACACCACACTGGCTCTCAGCTATATGTAATACTGAAACACAGAGTTCCAAGAATGCATTATCAGTCCCATAAGAATAAGAAATCGTGTTTTAATTATTAAAAAATGAACAAGCAAAATGAGTCTGTAAGTTCTATCTATTAAATTAAGATATCTCATTTTTCTTAGGAAAAAATCTTTTCCACTCTTCCCACTGGCATACACTATATGATATTATTAAACTGGATAGCATTTCTTCTAAAAGACGCTGATATTTCCAAAATTTATACATTTTTGAATGTACAGCAATTTTCATTTTTTTAAAATTAGTTATATGCTTCCACAGTTGAATTCTGACAAATACAGAATTATATGGCATTGTTCTCTCTGAGGCGTCTGACACATGATAGGTAAAATTTGGCCAACTTTGAATTACTGGCACCAATTTTAAAAGAGCATAACAGCTGACAAAGCTTTTGAATTTATTATTCCTGTTACTTAAACAAGGTCAAGCTGTTCCCTCCTTTCTTTCTGATTAGCTGTCACTTACGCATTGCTACCTTCTTAATTCTTGGCCACACTCCTCCAGGGAAAAATCAAATCTTTCCTGACAATTTGATTCAACCTTTCTTTCCACATGATATGGAATCCAAATGAATTAAAATGAAAACAGGAAGGTCAGGAAGGACAGGGTGATCACCCATGTTTTTGTAATGATTTATAATCAGGAAACCTTTAATGCAATATTAAGGAGACAAGTGAAAACGTCCAAATCTTCCACAGATCCAGAAAGTATCCAAGGGGACACAAAGGCAGCTTCCTTACAAAGATGTGGCATGACAAACACAATGTTGTAGCAAATACCTTGGATTATTCTGCAGGAGGCAACTGCTCACCTCTTATCCCTGTCCACCTCCAATCCCCCAAATATTTCCACCCCTGACTCCTTTCATTATAGCTGAGACCATTTCTATGCCATTTCTTACTTTTAGCTCCTTTAAGATAGGGGTGACAGCTGGAATTGCCCTGCATTGCTTCTGAGTTTGGGGAAAGGAAAAGTAGGAAAGCACTAGTCCCTCTTGGGCTGGAAAAAAACCCAAAATAACTGGAAAAGGAGCTGAGATAGTGCCACAAGAGAAAGACTTGTTCCCTTGTTGAAGAATGTTTACAGTTGACTCTTATGTTTTTAAGAAGACAGATTCACTGCTGTATTTCCAACACTTTCAGAATGTTTAAGCATTGCAGTATTGGGAATGAATATGTACTGCCACTCAGCAATTTGTGGGTGAGATGTTGCTCTTTTGACTCAATGCATAGCATATAGAATCTTTTCCTTTACAAAGCAATTACTGTGAGAGGGATAATAAAATGCAAATCAAACAAACATGGAGTGCAAAGTCAGTCATTTGGGAGTCAGACATCAACACGAGTCAAAAGAAAGAACGCCATGGTCTACAGCCACCTCCCCCATCCTAGAAAGAGATTTGGGAGATAATTATCTTTCAGCATAAATTTACAGAAGTTTTCTACAAATACAAAGGAAGGGGGGGGAAACTATTTGTAGTGCTGGATGACATATTACAAGCAAAGATGGACAGTAATTATTTGTGCTTGGGTTAACCAGGCAGACAGCATAAATGAACCAGAATGTAAATGGTTTTAACTATTAATTAAAAGCTTTATGATTCACTCATATATGCTACTTAGTGTTTCCTTCAGTTAATCCAAAAGGCAGGATAAATTTCAGTAGTGAAAATAAAAATTCTCCATGTAAGTCTCAAAAGCCTTATCTGTCACAACTCAACAGACATTAATTGGTGGTGTTAAGTGACACTGCCCAGAACATAAGATCTTTCCACTGACACAATCAGCTGCGGGGAAAACTGCATAGGTAAAGATGATTTACAGACATAATCCATTTATATGTATGTAAACCACCATTCAAGAAAAGGAATTATTATTCACTTGCAAAATTCAGCCAACTTTAAGTATTTTTCATCCCATGCATGTCAATGGAGATTGAATTAAATATTTTCACCCATTCAACTGGATAGAACTTCAAAACAAACTCTGGCTGTATGTCAGTATCCTTTCCCCCCCTTCATTTGTTCTCAAAATGAGTATAAATCTGTGCTAAGCAAGTATCACAACAATCTTGCAGCTGTGTCTTCCCATCTTAAATTCAAGAGCCACAATCGAGAGAACGTTCACACACAATTAAATAAGAGTTTAAATCAATTCTAGAATGAAACATTTAAATTAACTTCAGGAAACTGTAAGTAAATCAGTAGAATATACATTGTTATGGTTCCTGAATTTTGACAAATCTGTGCATACAACTATTTCTTGGTTTTCACAAAATCATGTGCTTCTTTCAAAAGTGTATCAACATCTTCTTTATCCTGATCTGGAAAATCTGGCTCCCAGTCAGAATCTTCATCAGTAGGGTCACACTCTTCTTCCTCTTCATCATCAATAAAGCTGTCATTCTGGTCATATTCATTTGGCTCACCATCATTATCACTATCCTCCAAAAAATTGCCTTTCCCTGGAGAACAAAAATGTATTTTAAAAGAAATATACAGCCTGAAATTTAATTAACAGTACAAAATTATAATATTATTGGACCACCTTAAGATATGATTTGTAACATTTAATAATTGATTTTCTATATACAAGTTGCTTCTTAGTTAGCACAGCTTTGCTATAGCAACAGATAAAATATGAACTGCTCAGATGCAACCAACATTAACGTTTAATGTTAGTGAAGATTTGAGACTGTGTAAATATTGCCCTCAAGCACAGAATTCTTCCTGTTTCCCCCTCCCTCAATAAAACAATCTGATAAAAACCCTGACATTATCAGAGCTTGGGCAGTTCAAACCTGCCGTAAGATTTATGTGGGACACAGGACAACATCTCATCGGAACATAATAAGACTATCTAAAATGATAGGAAATTCCACAGCTTAGCCACCAAATATGTGTAATGAAGCTTCTCATATTACTATCTCAGTGTTGATGGAACACAATAATCCCGTCTCAGACAAGCATGAATTTTACATGTAATACAAACTGCAGACTAACTCTGATTACTAGATGAAAACATTGGCGGGATACACACCGCCATATAGTACGTACTGTATACGTACTAGGGTTAGGAAGGGGCAGTGCTTCCGCACCCCCTAACCCTACTACGTATACAGTACGTACAAGATGGCGGCGCCCCTTCCACATGGGCGCCCCCATCTCGTACTGGACGCATAGCGTCCAGACGGTCGCGCGCATTGACGCGCGATGCGCCTGCGGTGCTCGCGACTTCATAGATGCCGCCGCAGAAAGAAGCTCCGAAATGGAGTTTCTTTTTTTGCTCCGCGCGGAGTCGCGCGTTTGGCTGCTGCGGGCTCCCGCACCGGAGCAAATGGCGCGGCGGGGGGAGCGCAGCAAAGCGGCGGTTTGTATCCCGCCATTTATCTCATTTTTCTAAAGAAGTGGTAAGACTACAGAAAGGTTAATCTATATGGAATGATTGAGATTTTTTTTTAAAAAAAATAGCTGAGGTATCTAAGCAAAGGGGAAATAAGGATATGCTTAACTCCCCTTGAAAAATAATTGAGTGAGTGATTGAATAGTTTCTATGGTGTTATTAAAGGCAAGAATGAGTAGTATCAGTACTTTTTCTCTAGGTAATTCTAAACGGTTGAGAAGGCAGGACTTCTCTTGCCAAAAAGGCATTCCAATTTCTGAGTAAAATTTGCTGTTCTCTATTTACCAATCCTAGTTGTAATGATTTTACACCAATTTATCTGGAATAATTAAATTGAGAAATCTAACAGTTTCTTGTTCTTCAATCTATTGTACCTCTTAAGGTACATAAGGAAGGAAATCACTATCAATTCTGGATCAGATTCACCTAACTACTGCATGAACCCCACATACCTATTTCTCACCAGCATTTCGGTTTTACAACATATAATTAAAATTATGGTGGCAAAACTATGTACAAGAAATGTTATCAGTAAAATATATGCTTTGTGCTATATGTACTGTAGTTTAGTTACTAATTTTTATGGGAGGCAGGAGTATATTTAGATTAGGAAAGTGAATATGTCATTGAAAGTTTGACTATGGGTCCTTGTCCTAATCCATTGAGTATTACTGTTCAGTTAGGAACAATTTTTTTAAGGATAAAGATAAGATTATGCTAAAAGAAATCAAAACACTTAGGCAAATAAAGCAGTTATTTCAATTTGTATGTAACACACCTTACAATATTGCCTAGATAGGTTTCCATTTTCTAAAAGTAGTTCATAGTCACAAGCAGTTTGTAAATCCACTGGGCTTGGTGGCAGAGCACATCACATGGCATCAGCCTTGTGCATGCATCCTTTTTTTATACATAAGTCAATAGTGTTTATATAAAGTTTATATAAATTACTGTGCATTTGCTGAATGACATTCTGCAATAGGCTACAACAAGTCAATATTTATTTTTTAAATGTCACAACTAAATACCAGAGTATGGCTTAGCTACGCTGCTCTGAATTTTTCTTTTAACAAGTTCTTAACTCCAGAAATGTTGTAGATTTTCCAAATTAGCCAAAGAGCTCTCAAGGCATATGTTGCAGGCATCTTACTGAAGGCAAGGAGGTCTGCCCAGTGTCCAGATGGGAGACAGCCCAAGACTTGTGTAAGAAGCCACTTTCTGAAGAAAGGATGAATATTACTGTACTAAATAATCTTCATTTATTTTCATATAGAATATCAATCACATTTTCCCCTCATTAATATTGCAAAAAAGCACCATTTTGGATTAAAAAGGGGAACATCTGTTTCAAAGGGTAACACTAAACAGCAGCAGAGAAAGATTTACCCTTTCACAGTGCTTGTTTACAGTTGAATGCCCTATAAAGAAATTACTAAGAATTATTCTGTTTCTTCCATTTGGAAAAATACAGTCTCCTGACCTTTTTTAGTATCCTTCAGCCTTGTTTGTCTTTTTTCAGATTCTGAAGAAAGAAAAAGACATTACCAAGACGACAACAAAAAGAAAAATGAAGTGCTATTAACACTAGAAGAGGAACATTTTTCTTTCTCTTCTGACCGGAGCCCCCTTGTCACACCACGTTCCACACCAGCCCCCAGAGCAGGATTTCAAGAGATTGCAAAGTGGAATGGGGAGGCAAAAAAACCCTCAGTCTGTGGACCACCAGGTTCATATCTGTATTTGGATGGATGCCTGTCTCCTAGTTTTAATTCCCCCGCCCCACATACCCAAGTGTTTAAAGGATGACCAAGGGATCTGTGTCCCTTTGGGTGCTTTACTGTAGATGCTGGAAGATGGTCAAGTAGCTTTGTTGGATGGGTCATGTATGTCAGGTGAGAGAATCAAGGAGAAAGAGAGAGAGAAGCCAACAGCTGGGACTTGTCAGTTGGGAAGCAGTTGGGAAGGCACTTAACCAGAGGCTGGAAGAGGCTTGATCTCAGCCATGTACTACTACTGAGGCAATCACAGAGGAGGGGTTAGGATCAAAAGGCATGCTAGCCTCACACAGGCCAATCGGATGTCCTAACCAATGAGGACAAGGCACCATAAAATGTAGGACATTAAAAATGTAGGGTGTTACAAACTAAAAGATAAAAACACTCATATAGATATAAAGTCATGGTTCTTAGCCATGCTCAGAGTGGAGGACATTTTGGAATTCCTCCTAAACAGAGGGTGGAAATATAAGGCAGATCCAGAAAAAGGAGGACGACTGGTCACCCTGGCCTCATTCTTCTTCCATTGTTGCTCTTTTCATGTGGACAATGGTTATGTGAAAATGAAAGCCTCTGCTATGCCCAGAGGTTCTTCATGTGAAATCAAAAACCTTTGGTGATGGAAATCAAGGCTTCTGATCACGTGGAAAGGTTGCACACATATACACACAGTTGTCCTGATCAGACTGTCAATCCCCACAAGCAGATAGCAACAACAGAAGGTGACAAGCTAACATGAGCCACTTCTTTTATCCATGTCTGTGTGTGTGTGTGTGTGTGTGTGTGTGTGTGTGTGTGTGTGTAATGTCACAGTAGAACCCTTGTCTCTAGGGCAATATTCCCAAACTCTGGTCTTCCTGGTGTTTTGGACTTCAGTTCCCAGAAGCCTCAACCATCTTGGCCATTGGTCTGGAATTCTGGGAGCTGAAGTCCAAAACACCTGGAAGGCCTGAGTTTGGGAATCACTGCTCCAGGGGATATTTACACATTATATTCAATACCCATACAGCCTGTGAAGATGTGGCTTTGGACTGCCTATTAATATGCTTGTACAGTGATTCACACCCAGGATGACCAAGTGTCATAATTGCAAGGGAGGCAAGGCACTACAAAATGGAGGATATTTAAGAAAAATGGAGGATGTTACAAAATAAAGGCTAAAGACACTATTATAAATGTAAATTCATGTTTCTTAGTTATACTTGAATTTGAGAACATTTTGAAATTCCTCCTGGACAGAACATTTCCACATTCTGTCCAGGAGGAATTTCAAAATGTCCTCAATTTCAAGTATGACTTGTTTCTAAGAAAGAGGAATTTAAATTTATAATAGTGTCTTTAGCCTTTATTTTCCAGATATGTCCTGGAAAAGGAGGCTGTCTGGTCACCCAGTACATACACTTAATTCTCAACATGGTGCCCACTGCACCATGAAGGCTCAAAGGTACTGCCAGAAGAAGGCTGAGTTGAGGGTATCAGTTGCAGTTCAGTCCCTCTGCTTTCTTTTCTGGGTAGTGATTTTTATTCACTCACCCCACTGTGAATATCCTGGCTCCTTTCCTTGTTTAAATGTTCCACACTTCAAAATAATTACTTCATGGGGCAGGGGATAAACACTCAACAACTCCTATGGTTGTTCTATGGGCCCGATATGGGTTATGCTCTAAGCTTCCTGCAGTGGTCTACATTCTACATAACTACACAAAGTGAAGATAAGTGGATCAATTCACACCGCCATTTGTGTGCTTATTCAGTCCAGGTATGGTTGCACACTTGAACTGCAATCTAGTTTGAATAGAATTGTACCATATAGATGCAAATCAAGTATGAATGCATGTAGCCATTCTAACAGCCATATGAATGACACATCATGACAAGGCACGACTCATTAGAAAAGACAATAATGTTAGAAAAGGTGAAGGGAAGTAGAAACCGAGGAAGGCCATATGCTAGATGGATAGACTCAATTAAGGAGGCCACCAGAAACTGGGAAGAGGAGAAGAGGGTGTCTTGGAGATGCCTCATCCATAGAGTTGCCATGAGTCAGGATCAACTTGAGGGTAGTTAATAACAACAAAGTGGAAATTCATATTCAGTGCAATGTGAGAACACTCCTACTCTGTCACACACATACTACTACTCTTAAATAACAGAGGGCTTGTAATTAGCATAACCTGGAACTATAGCAGTTTCTTTCTTTTTCTTTTGATGAAAGCCTTTATAAACCACACCCCCTTTCCCTCTAAAAATAAATAAAATGTTCCCTAAACATTCAGGGAAACCTGTATTGTGATCTTAGATATGGAAAGGAAATGCGTGATACTCCAGATGTTGTTGGACTCCAATGGGCCATAGCCAGCCTTAACCAATAGTGAGGGATGATGGGAACTGCAGTTCAACAGTACCTGGAGGGACACATGTTCCCACACCTGTATTCAGGGTGACCAGACCTCCTTTTGCAAGACATGTCCTACATTTCCATCTACTGTCCAGGAGAAATTTGAAAATGTCCTCCATTTTGGGCATGACTAAGAAGCATTAATTTATATTTATATCAGTGGTTTTTTGTTGTTGTTGTTGTTTGTTGTTTTTCTTTCATTTAGGAATGTTCTACATTTTTCTTGAATGTCCTTTCTTTTGCAGTACCTTTTCTTCCTTTGCTGTTTTGGCATCTAGTCACTCTGCCTATATTGGAGGATTCCTCCCACACCTAAGTCCCTCATAACATCCTATCTTCAAGTTTGCCTGCTATGTCTGAAGTATAAAAAGCAAGCCTGGTCTTGGCACAGCCAAGGAAATATGGTAGCAGTGTCACTGCTTGAGCAGACTTTGGTTATGTTTTGTTTCTTTACTAAAAAGCCTCCTAAAACATAGGAACATGGTATGCATCACAGACTATAGCTGTCATGTCCCCTAACTACTGGCCATGCTGCCTGGGCCTAACAAGAGTTGTAATGCAATGACATCCAGCAGAGGGGGGCATGTATTCCCCAGCCCTAATTGAAAATTAATACATGGTGTGTGAGACAGTGACTTGCACAAAGAGATTGCAATAGCTCCATTTTTATCTGAACATCAGATATTTATGCCCTATCACCAATTCATTTTGAAATGCCCTTCACTGTGCCATGAAGTCTAGGGAAAGTAAGAGGATATGTGGATATCAAAATCTGTGGATGGTCACGTCCTATCATATACAATGGGGTAGTTAAATGATATCCTTTATATAAAATGGCAAAACCAAGGTTTGGTTTAGGGAATTTAAAAAAATATGTTCCACCTATGGATGATTGAATCCATGGATGTGGAAGGCCAACTGTACTGTCTGACTGAGTTTTTTAACAATGAAAATCTAAGGAACATATTCATCCTCAATGGCTAAGTATGTATGAAGACTTTCATGACTGCATTCAACAGAATACAACAAGCAGGGTTCAACATCCACAAATCATGCCCATTTCTATGCCCTTGAACAACAACTGTGTATGTTATATAAATCAATAAAACTTTCAGTGTAACACCTGGGTCCATTCTTTACCTCTTCCACTCTGACATCCTTATGAAATCATATTGGCAGATGTAAAGCTCTGTATGATACACAAATTGGAGGAAAAAAATACATTACCTGGGGGTGCTGTATGTTTGTATTCCAGCTTGTGCTGTGGATTTTTCCTGCAACAAAAGAGAAGGGGAAGATGAAACCTCAACTTCCCACCTTATCCTCTTCATAACTTGAAAAACATTTTCTGAACACTAAAAATTATTCCACTCATAATGCTGTAGGAGAATTAAATTCAAGGAAATGGATCAATACTTTAGTACATTCCAACTTCAAAATGTTTAGCTAAGCCCTTCAAATAAAAGGCAAAGACAAATGCTTTTTATCTTTGTTTAAAAGAGGAATACTTTAAATAGGAGGCTTAATTAAACTGGCAGCTTTTTAAGAAAAAAACTTCACTATGAATTATTAGGGGTTTTGCCTAGTGTCCTTTCATGAATTTAAATTGCCCAGTAATGTGCACATCCCCAACACACACACACACACACACACACATATATGAAAAGACACATTAAGGGAGTAAATGCTATGAAGCACTGACTTTTTTTAATGGAAAAACTAAAAATGTATAAAGCTGCTTTGAATCTGCCAACCCCTCCCCTGCCTCAGGTTTCACACAATTAACATTTTGAATGCAAAGGGATCTTGTAGCACCATTGAGACTAACTGAACACAGATTTACTGATCTGGTGACATGTGGTTCTTTCTCAGAGTTTACTGAAAATCTCTGCAGTTAAGCACTCATCAGAATTGAAAATCTTTTGGGGGCAGGAAGGGGGTTCTCCAATGCAGGTAGTGGGGTCCCTCTTGTATGACACTCCTGTCTTATAATCACTGTTGGGAAAATTCCTTACCTGTAGCAAGCAGTCCCATAAGGACATTCAGGTCTGTTATCATTATGTGATTCAGTTACAGATTCTGTGTCAAGATAATCACTGTCACCAGGGTGACTGAACTGTTGAAAATGTGTAGGATTCTTCCTGTAGAATTGAGAAATACACCATAAAGTATTGACAAGAAATGATCCATGTAAAGATGTGAATGAAGGAAAATAAAATGCAGCACACTAAAGCAGGGATGTGTATTTTAAACACATGCTCAAAACACATGTTCCTGCCCACCTAACGTTGGTTTCCTATGAAGTAGCACAATGGCACCCTATATCATCATATAATAACCCACAATTTTATTTTAATTCATTCTGTCATATAGCCACAAGACTGCTCATATTCAACTCCTTTGGAAGTTCACTATTTCCTCTTTGGATGCTTCAAATACTTATTTTCTTCCAGCACTGGGAATCCATGCGGTTCACACAAGACCTCACATATAAGACTTTTCAGCACTCCATGGTAACATGTTCTTGTAGTATTTATACAAGAGAGGCATTTTATGACAATTTTACTTCAAAAGTTTTAAACAGTGTCCATGTTTCAGCCACTTGTCATATAGGAATTTCAAACACAGACACATATGCAGAAAAAAACCAATCATTTGGTCAAAAATTGCCCCAACAAATCTACTATATTTTGCCATTGGGGTAATTTTGTCTCCTATGCAATAAAATGCATTTGGAAACAAATACCCTTGGCATTTTGCAGTTGAAACACAAAACAGAAATCTGATGTGTTTGGATGAAAAATAACCCCTCTCCATCACTCTTACTCATAAAGGGGAAGGCAGCAAGTCTTATCCAGGAAGGACCAATAACTGACACTGAATCAACTCAAAACAATAAATAATTACAAATGTTTAAAAGATTTAAAATATTAGTAAATACTTTTTCACTTGAAAACTAGTTAAAACAACCTTGAATGATATAACTATAAAACATGTGCGGCTGCATAAAATCGGCATGGCCCAAACACTTTAATAGAAAGCCAGGTTTTATATGTTACCAAAATGATTTTAATGTTGGCACCCATCGGGCCTCCAGAGGAAGGGAATTCCACAACTGGGGGACCATCCCAGAAAAGGCTGCTGTCCTCCCAAAATGTATTTCCCTTTCTGATGGGACATGGAGGAGAACCCCTTCAATAGATCCCAATTCTCAGTCAGGCATATAGAGAGTGGTGTTCCCTCAAGTACTGAGGTCCCAAGCCATTTAGGGGTTTAAATCTTGCTGCCAGAACCCTGAATTCAGAAAGTAAACACATTGGCAGCCAGTGCAATTCTTTCAGAACAAGAATTACATGATATCTTAATGGAATTCCAGTCTGCCTCCTGCATTTTGCACTAGCAACAGTTTTAGAGTCATATTCAAGGCCTTTCAGGGCATGAGGACTGTTTTCTAAGCAGCTTCAAAAGCAGTGCCCACAAGGAACAGATCTAATCATGCAAGAATAGCTGGGTATAGATGTAAAGGTCTATTCTAGCAGTACATACCAATTAAAGAATGAACGTGTGGCATTAAAGTAAGGTATAGCCTATCCTTTGAAGGGAGATGTTAGACCTTGCAGCTTGGTAAATGCAACCTGCTATACTATGGAAAGCCCAGCTCAGCCACAGTGCTATGACAACACTGGTTGAAACCTATTTCCAAAGTGGATGAAATGTAGTGGGAGACAATTTTTTTCATCACCTTAGAAGTGGCAAATGATCTGCTAACTAAAGGCCTAATGTAGTCTGGCACCATTCAACAAAGTAAGCCTGTTTTTTAATTATGCTGTGCATTTCTTAAAAACCCACTTTTAAGTGCAACTTCAGAAAATGCACTTTTGCTTTCAGAAATCCTGTTAGTTCCTATGTGCTTAGCAGTTAGACAACAAATTTCACAGCCTTACTTTAAAAAAAATCAATTGGATGAGCCTTCTCTAGAATCTGTGACAGAGAGTCATTTGTTACTGCTGAAGCTACTGCAAATTAAGGTTGATTCAATTGCTGAGATTTGTTCACTCATTTCCCATCCATAAATATTTATTGTAGAAAGCAAGATGTATATTCTGTTCTTGAACAACTCGTGTAACCTACATAGCCACCACAAAAACTGATTTATATAGCCACAAACATCTGCAAGATTTGTATCAAGAGACTGTGCCTGACATTTTTCTTGATATGTATCACAATTTATTCTCTTAAAACTCTCTTTTTTTCATTTACTTATATCTAGCAATGGGCATTCAGTATAAATATATACAGGTTGAATCTACCTTATCTGAAATATTTGGGACCAGCTCCAAGAGAGCAAAATCAGGCCAAGTGTCCAGAGAAAGAAGTATTCATCTCCTGCAAGCATGTCCGAGGCAGACAAGATTACAGTAGAAGCCATGGTCCCAGGAGGGGAGACAATGGTGGCACTCATACTACAGTCTATTAACAATATAAGACAACTCCAATATTATAAATATACATAGAATCTACTGATCAACTAAATTGCTTAAGATTCAGTGCTTCCAATCCAGAATTCTCCTTAATGAACGAATGTTATACCACAGTAAATGGATTACCTTTTGCCACTACTTAGAGAATATTACAAGCAAGAGTAGAGAACATGTGGTCCCCATTGTCCCAACTGTGAGGGTTGGTGAGAATTGCAGTTCTAATAATAATAATAATAATAATAATAATAATAATATTTATTTATATCCCGCCTCTCTACAAAATGCAATCGAGGCGGCTTACAAGATTAAAATATATGTTATCTGAAGGACCACACATGCCCCATCCTATGTTAAGTGGAACAACAAGTATGGCCAGTTATCAAAACATTGAACATTGGCTATTAAAGACAACTGGCTCCAAAACATTATCATATTTTATATAAAATACCCTGTTCTCTGTGTGCCCATCACAGCCATCCAATGCTAAGCAGGCTAGACCAAGGTGGACAGACACTGTTCTGATGCTGCAAGCACAATATTCGCAGACTAAAACTGAATTCTTATAACGATCAACCTATACAAAAGCAAAGGACTTGCACTGAGAAAAAAGAAGCTGAGGATCACACTGTTAGCTGAATTTTGTCTTCTGCCCTAAATCCTCAGAAGCAAAACAAAATGAAGGGAAACAAATGCAAAACAAGCCACAAAATCGCCTATTCTTATAAGGCTATAAGGTTATAATTGCTCCATAAAATTCTTGTTGAATTCTTGCCGAAAGCATGATTTTTTATTCACCTCACTTGCACAATTGTTTCTGCCAGGATGTGTCATCACACCCTTAGGCTAGCTACCTCAAATAAAATTTCCTAAATTTACTTCCAAAGAGTCAACTTACCTGCTTATTCCAGCTTAACTAAAATATCCTTTCAAATATAAGAGCTGGCAGTAGTCTCCACTGCCACAGGCTACTGTAATGTTATCAACATGTATTTGAATCTGGCCCACCAAGAGATTTACAATTTGATTTTTTACCTGTAGCAGTTTCTCCCATACTGGCAAGCCCTCCTCTGGTGACTGGATATATTTGAGCTCTGCAGTACATTTTGACTTCTAGTTAAATTAGAAATGTCTGTTTTGGTAGTCTGATTAATTTGAGTAAGCTCCTGAATCTCACCCTTTTGACCCGGAGATTGTGATGGCTTGTCCTGAGAAATGTGCTCCATTTTAAAGCTTTTATCCTCCAATGTGTTCTCTCTTGCACTGTTTGTATCTGTTTCTGTGAGCTGAGAAGCCTGTGTATCTTGAGAGCTGAGGTCCAATGCTTCTTTCTCAAGAAAATAATTGTTTTGCCCTGTAGAACCTCCAGCTCTTTGTAGCATCATCTTGCTTTCATTCTTTTCCAGTTCTCTCTCAAGTTCTTTAGAGATTTCCGGCATATCCTGTGGAAATTGGAGTAAAATTTGATGCGGAACAGATTTAGTTTTCAACTCTTTCTGTAAGGGTCTAGTGAAAATGGATTAATTCATCCATGTATACAACACTTTAGAGAGCAAAAACAAGTCAGTCACCTGCCTTTGGGAGTTTACAATTTAAAGATATAATCAGGAAAACAAGCAAGAGTGGGAGCAATGGGGGGATGACAGCAGTGGGGGCAAAGATCAAAACAAAGGTTGAGGCCAGGCAAAGGAGACCTTTACAGGAAGGGCACAGATGTTGAGGAAGGGCTGTTATATGTTCTGAGTGGGAGAGAACAATGTTGTGAGTTTTGAAATTAAATAAAGAGACTCAGGTGTGACAGGAGAAGCACAGAAGATGGTCACAGTAACAAGAGATGGAGATGATGAGAATGGAACACAAGGTTTTACCCAAGGAATGAAAAGATTTTCGCCATGTTGCACAGAAAGAAGGAAAATTGCTGAACAGGGCTGAATGTGAGGAACCAAGGAGAGGGAATAATCAGAGATAAAGCAAAGGAAATGTGCATGATCAAGAGAATGAAAGGTGAAGTCAACTGAGGGAAGTATGGTTTGGAAGGGAAAATAAGCCATTTGTGTTGAGTGTGACAACGATGATATTCTACATAGATACTTCAAACAGGCAGATAAAGAACTGGACAGATAAGGAGAGTTGTGGGCCAAAGGTTGAATTGAATGTCATCAGTATGTAGGTGGTATTGGAAGCTATAGGACATCATTAGGTTATCAAAGGAGAAAGAGTGAACAGAATAGCAGAAGACCAAGAAAACAACACTCAGGAACCTTAACATGGAAAGCAATGGTGAGAGGATGCTTCTTCTCCCACCCATCCCCCTTATGGAACACTAATCAAGAAATCTAACAGGAAAAAAGGCAACTTAAAACAGTCATGGAAAACTATGATGTGGAAAAATCAAGTAGGAAAGGGTGATCAATTTTAACCATTTTAGCATAAAAATACCGTATTTTCCGGTGTATAAGACGACTGGGCGTATAAGACGACCCCCAACTTTTCCAGTTAAAATATAGAGTTTGGGATATACTTGCCGTATA
>NC_056522.1:179700176-179712839 GCF_019175285.1 Sceloporus undulatus | reverse complement strand
CAAGATGACTGGGGATTCTGGGAACTGAAGTCCAAAACACTTGGAGGACCATAGTTTGGGAATCACTGTTCTAGATGCTGGATCTGACAGCTTAACTGAGGAAGCTTTGGCCTTCAGATGTTTTGCTGATCTAAAATTCTTCACCATCTGCCTTAGAGGACCACAACTAAACATAGGGCCAGGATCAAGGCTTCCAGAACTGATAGCTTTTCTTTCCTTGCTCAGGCGCTGGGAGTCTGCCTCTTCAGGTGGGAAGCAATGAAGTTGGCATCAGTCCTCTGTCACAAGCTGCTGCTGCTTCTTTTTATTGTTGCAACTCAGCTTCAGAAGTACAGTAAAGAAAACTGAACTAGTCCTACAGTATTGAGCTTGACTCTTACAAGAAAAGATGGAAACAGTTTCAACCATGTTTTCCTCTTGCTGGAAAATTCTACAGTACTAGCATAACAACAATTGTAACTACTTTTTTAATAATTGAAACTGTGTCCTTATGTAACAGTTACACATCCAGTGGCCCACAAGATTGATACTGTTTTTCCTTGCATAGCTACTGATGACTACAACACCCAGAAATAGGTGCAAAATAAGAATTTTGTCCGTTGTCTTTTTTTTTTCACAGCAAAACATGCTGTCTAAATTTACAGCCCTATATAAATAAAGGTTAATAATAATAATTTTTAAAAGGGTGCTCTCAATCAAGCAGTGGTGGCTGGTGAAAGCGATGTCAGTGGGATGATTTATCCAGTCAGGGTTTTAATCCAAAAATTAAAAGAGCCATTCAAGGTGTAGATCAAAACCCACCCATAACAGGTTGAACACTGTGGATACAGCACCCAGAACAGTTCCAGCACCTTGGACTCCTTTAAAGTCAGGAGTAAAAAAACAAAGTAAATTCACTATTCCATTGACACTGGATTCACTAGCTGTCACTGCAGTCAAAGCCTTAATGTCTTTCCACTTCACCCCATTTTCACCTGAAGTACTTTTAAATCAAGGCTGGAGAACTTGTGATCCTCCAAATGATGTTGGACAGCAACTCATGTCAGTCCTAACTTGGATTATTACAGTTGCTGCAGAGCCACACATTTTCTGCCTATTATCCACCCACTAAATCAGAGATGGACAAACTGTGGCCCATGGCACCTGGACTCCACTTTTATTGCCCTCCAAAAGCCTCCCACGAAAGCCCTCCAACCATTTTTCAAAGTGATGCAATTTGGGGACAGTTTTTGCCCCAAGACTGTGTAGAAAGCCTGCAAATGTGTTTTAAAAATCAAAAATATCCCCACTGATACAGAACTCCATACTGTACCCAAATACTTCCATTTTTCTTCCTCAGTCCCACTCAAAATGGTGACAGGAATTTTGTCCATGTTGACAACCGATTAAGGAGAAATCCTTGAACTATTTAAAAGACTAGGAAATGTTTATTTTTTACATGCATTTCTATTGGGGTCAGTTGTACGGTTGTACAGTTTGTGTGTTATGAATTAAAGGAGGTTTAGTAACAGGGATATAACCATTGGTTGCAGTGGGGGGAGGAAAAATCTTACTTTTTGTTAGTTTTTTGTGTTATATTAGGATTGTTGTTGCTTTCTAGTTATTGAAAATGTGTTTTTAGTCAAATATGTTTTTCAGAAAGAGAAGATTTGGAGTGGAGAACTAATGGAAGCAGAAAGAGTTAAGCTCCTCCTCTACCCATCACTTCTCACCTGCTCCCAAAACAGCTTTCTGATTTTGCTTTTGTTTTAATGGCATCAGCTTTTCATGTAAGGCTTAGAAAGCTTTAGTTCCAAAACACACTGCAGAAATTAATCCAGTTTTAGACCGTTTTAACTGCTCTGGCTCAATACACGGGAATTCCGGGAATTGTGGTTTTGTGAGACATTTAGTCTTATCTGTCAGAGAGCTCTGGTGCCACAATAAACTACAGTTCCCAGGATTCCCTAGCACTGAGCCAGAGCAGTTAAAGCGGTTTCAAGCTGCATTATTTCTGCAGTATGTTTTGGACTTTAGTCTTTCATCAGGAAAGTGTAAAGGCTTCTATACTCCACTAGTGGGCAGTAATATATTATGTTTATAGGAGGCCATTCTGAATTCTAAGGAATGGATGAATAAAGCACAGCCCTCCAGATGTTATTGGACTGCAACTCCCATCACCCTTAGTTCAGCACCATTCGGAGGGCCATAGTTGCTCAGCCTGCTCTAAGGTCTAAATCCAACTGTCTAATTTCACCTCCAGCAAATCAACTGAATCAGAGAGATTTATTTATACATAAATGCTGGCTTACCATTTAGCAGTTAATTTAGTGGGTCTCTTTAGCTTAAACTAGCAATTGGATTAAGCCTAATTGTTTTTTCTCCAACAAGCAGTTTTGGAGTGTTTTCGTATGTAAAGTTTAAAGTGAGATGCAATGCAATGAATTTTACTTCTCATCTTCTATTGTGCACCAACAATATTTTCAGGCCAGCTAGCATGAGAAAAGTTAATATCTGCTTTCACGTGTGATAACATGAATAAGTTGTCATGAAGGTGGCTCCTAAATGGAAAAACAGAGTTGTTTTTTAAAATAATAAATTATCTTAAACACCACTTTTGAAATAAGCAGTTGACAGCTTTACTTAGGCAATTCTGATTTACCATGTTAATATTGTTCTTGTTTTCACATCCTTCTTCTCTCCTCTTTCTTCCCCATTTACAATTACCAGGTCACACTGCTAAGAAACTATTGGAAAAGCAAAGTCAAGTATGAATGGCTGACTGGAAAATACAGCAATATTCATTCCCGTAGTGGTTTGCCTGATAAGAGCATGTATCCTATGGATGTTGATACCTGGGGAGAGATCCTAGAAGCTGAACTGGAAAGAAAGGAGGTCCAGTTTCACCGAAGGAACTGGAGATAACTCACATGTGTAAAAAGATTGTCCTGTATATGAGTTTGTTTGTTTTTTAATATTATCTTGGGCAGCTTGACATATCTTTCTTTTGCACTTTCAGAACTCATAACATTTTAATTTTTTTAATGAAACTTGAAACTATTTGTGTATGTGTAAGTGTATATGTATGTAAGTGTATATTTATGTATGCCATTCCCTGACTGTCTCCAAAAGCACTTTGCAATTGATGTCAGTTATTTTAAATATTATTTTCCTTCTTCTTGATATATTATGGGAATAAGCTGTAAGAAAAGCTTATAATAGCAAAGTTATGAGGGATGCAGAAAGTGTCTGAAGCATTATTAATAAAATCATTAGAAGGAATTTAGTATATAGTTTGGAATGTGAGAGGAATAAAGACATCAATATACATCTATTGAAGACCCTTTTTATGTGATCATATTTATTTTACAAGACTCTCTTGTAGCCTTCCAGGATCCAGTGGTGTTCTATTAGTAGAACTGCTTTCATGAGCAGAATTAGGAAATGGATGACTTCCCACATCTGCTCAGTAGCCTACTGTGCAAAATTAGTTTGGGAAACAGAGAAACCCTTAGAAGCCAGGGAAGATGAAAATGGGAGATGCTGGTATGCATCCGCTGGCATGACCTTGGTTGGAAATAGCCAATAGTTTCAAGACTGTGAAATCACCACCGTACCAAATCTCACACATGCAAGTTGACCTATGCTAACTTATCAACATTTTCTACATTACATAGTGCAAAAAAAAAAAATCTTTGTTTTTCCTTCCTCTTCTTGCAGCCTCTGCCCTCCTGTCCCATAAAGCCTCTCAAGAGTATCAGGAAAATTGAACAAAACTGTTGACTGTGTCGTACAAGTCTGTGCAGTGAAAGAATGAATTGATCAAAAACAGGCAGAGGATTATTCATTAATTTTGTGCCCTTTCAGAGCTTGGGGAAAAAATACCTTTTAGACTACTTCTAAAATCAGTAGTCAGTAAATTGTCATGTGCACAATTTCATACCCTCCATGTGTCCCTATTTGACAAGGACAATCCTAATTAATCCTCTGTCAACACATCTTTCCACTTGCTTTTAAAATGTCCATGTTTCTCTCTCCTTCTCCCACTTTTCCTCTTTATCCTTTAGTTTACTTCAACTGCTGCAAACTGAGTTCAAAGTACAAAAGTAGTTTGCACCGAACACACTGGGGGGGGGGTCTAAGCAGGCAGACTCTTGCCCTTTCTGGAAGACTCAGGCAAAAGCAAACTGCAGCAGCCTTTCCTAGCTTTCTGTTCTTCCACATTAATAATTTTGGCTATCTTGACCACACTCTGATGTTATCTGGTCACAAATTGTAATTTACACTTGTGAAGTGTTGGGGGGTATGTGTTTCTAGATCGCATTATATCAATATTTTATCAATTACATTGGTTTCTAAATCATTTCCAGGTCCACTTCAGAGTGCTGGTGCTTCCCTGTGAAGCCTGAAATTATTTAGGGCCAGGATATCTAAAAGTGCAGCTTCTGGCCTCTTAGGGTCATGCATCATTTAAACAACATTCCTCCAAAGTGACCCAAAGCAGCTTTATTTTGGCCTGGTCTGTATTAATGGTAAGAAGAGAAGAAGTAAAGCATTTCCCCAACCTTAGAAAGTGATAATTTTCAAAGACATGGTCTGTCATAACATAAAATGATGGTGCAGAAAAGGAAACTTTTCCTTTTAGTAAGAAAGTGTAACTGAGGACCCAATAGACAGGCCAAAATAAAGTGCTTTGGGTCACTTTGGAGGTTGCTTTAATGACGCATGCATCTTAAGAGGCCAGAAATTGCAGCAAAGCTGCGCTCCAGTCCTTAGAACTGGAGTGTGGCTTTGGTGTGGCTTTGGACTCTTAGGACATATGCAGCATTTAAACAGCATACCTCCAAAGGACCTGAAGCAGCTTTATTTTGGCTGTCTATTTGGGCCCTGATTTACATCAGTATGGTTTTTCATTGATGTTCAGTTCACTTCTTCAGATGCACTGATGGGTATTAGTGTAATTCAAGGAATGGATTGACATGCCTAAAACTCATGCTGAAATAAAGGTGGTTTATGTTGCTTTAAGTCTTTAATGCATATAGATATGAAAAATTATGGCTAGCTCTTTAAAAATGGGTTGCCAAACTTTGATTGTCTTGCTGCATAACCTTTTCTCAGGACAAGAGACTACCATTAGACGAGATGCAGAAGAAGAAACATAATGGCTTCCAATTGGCAAGAATTAAATTGGCAGAATATATATCTGATCATTTTAATTAAACCTCTTGTTTTCGAGATACCTAGCCGAAGGAAAGGATCCTTGAGACAGATAACCAAAAGTTTTAACAGTCCTGCATTTGCTTTGCTGCAGCTGAGCCAATTAGGTCACCTCCCATATATCAATAGATTTCTGATTGGAAAGCTATGTCTCCCAACATGGATTCTAAGGACACCCAGATAGCTTGAGGGAGCCATAGGGAAATAATAGGGAGGATATAGACATTAATTAGATAAACAGATGCCATTATAAAGCTTTAACGCTTTGCTCTTAATTGTTAAATGTTAGCTATTCTGAGACTCCTTTGGGATAGATGGAACAGACAGAGTTATAGAATATATAAATATTAGTATAAACATATATACTTATTAAATATTTTGTGGATTTATATTATTTATTTATTTAATATATTATTAAATATTAAATCATTAAAATATTAAATAAACAAATATTCTCCTGAGATAACTGTGATGTCTACATTTCTAATGTATAAATTGATTCACTTGTTGCACATCTGCCTAATTCTGTTTAGTTATTCTTTTGTGAAAAGATTTGTTGGTGAGGGCTCATACAGAACAAAACAATGTGATTGTCTGCAGTTCTTGTGTATGTAATGAACAGATGTTTAGCCAAAGTATGATTTTGCAAATTCATATGGGATTTTAAGAGCTGCCTGCTGCGGAAAAAAAAGCTTTGTGACCTCAATTGGGAGGGCGGAAAGAAGAATGAAGATAAAAAACAAGAGAAGTAAATTTGCAAATAGAATGAAGTTCTTTACTACAGGAAGAAAAACTTGTATAAGAGAAGATCCAGGTCAATCTTAACTTAAAATACATTAATTGACACTGTCTTGATCCAGTGGAGTTCCTTTTGCACTAGAAGGATGTCAGGAGGTCAATTATTGGAATTCCTCGTTCTGCCTGCAGCCCTTGGTGTCTCCTGGAAAGTAGCTGGAAAACGTGATTTAAGCTTCTAGAGGAAAAGAGAGAATCACTTAGAATGGCCTCCTTCCTCCTTTTCCGTGGAGGCCTCAACCAGATCTCAGAGCCTTCTTTTTCTGGAGCCTAAGGGCTGAACAGACAAGCGGAAATAAAGCTGCTTTGGGGCACTTTGGAAGTATGCTCTTTAATATGGACACATGCGTCCTAAGTGGCTGGAGGCCGTTGCCAAAGCCACGCTCCAGTCCTAAGGACTGGGGCAAAGCTTTGTGTGCAGCTTTGGTCTTAGATGTGTGTCTCATTGAAATGTATACCTGCAAAGTGACCCAAAGGAGCTTTATTTTGGCCTGTCTGTTCAGGCCCAAGTCCATAAGGAATGAGCCACACATATGTGAGTGAGTCATGTTTTCTTACCTTACCTGCAGTTGTTAATATTGTCATCAAGTCGACTTTGACTTATGGTGACTCTATGAATGAGTGACCTCCAAATCACCCTATCATCAACCACCCTTCGCAGGCCTTGCAGATTGAGAGCCATGGCTTCTTTGCATCTTCTTACTGCCTTCTACCTTACCAATTGTCTTTTTCAGGAGTCATGTTTCTCATGATATGGTTAAATTTAGTCCTCTTGGCTTCTTAGGAGAGTTCAGGCTTGGTTTGATCTAGGACCTTTCTATTTGTCCTTTAGCAGTCCGCAGTATAGAACTTTCTCCAGCATCACATTTTAAATGAGTTGATTTTTCCCCCATCAGTTTTTTTTTTTCCACTGTCTAGTTTTGACAACTATCACTACAAATGGGAAGTAAAATGGTATGGACAATCCTAACTTTAGTATTCAATGATCCCTCTTTGAACTTCAGGATCTTGTCTAATTTCTTCATAGTTCCCTTCCAAGCTTTCGTCTTCTGAATTCTTGATTCCACCCTCTGTTCTGATTAATGATTGTGCCACAGGTTATGGTAAATTTTCAACTACTTCAATGTCTTCATTGTCAATTTTAAAATATGCAAATTACATATGATCATTATTTTTGTTTTTTTTTAGTGTCCAGCTGTAAACTTGCCTTTGTTTCCTCAATTTTCTTCAGTAATCTTTCTAAGTCTTTGTTTTTTCTGCAGGAGTATGGTGTTAACTGCATATCTTAAATTGTCGCTGTTCCTTCTTCCCATTTTCAGCCCTTTTTCGTCTAATCCTGCTTACAGATTGGTTGATAAAGTGCAATTTTGCCTGATCCCCTTGCCAGTGGAAACCATTTCCATTTCTCCATATTCTCTCCTAATTGAAAACCTCTTGTCTGAAAAACAGGTACTCAGAAAACAATGAATGTTTGGCACACCATTTCTTTAAGAGCGATCCATCGATTATAATGATCTATACAATCCAAGGCTTCACTCATAATCTAAAAGCCCAGGCTGATTTTCTATTGAATTTCTTTGGACCATCAACCATGTGTAAATAGAGAAACAAGGGCAGAACCACTCCGCTTGTAAAAGGAACGGCAAAGTATATGAATAAACAAACACTGAAGATTGTTTTTAAACATTGAAAAGGAACCCTAACCACTCGATGTAGATTTTTATCACTTGGTAATATCTACATTGTAAACGGTCTTACAAAATATGTGTAGTGTATCAGCAATAATAGGTCATTTTTAACCTATAATGGAGAGCAACTGTATCCACATGCATTCCCATAAATGTTCAGGCACAAAAGACCTTAACTAAGTTGTAAAAAAACTGTGGACATATGTAGTAACCAGAGGTGTGATTGTGGTTGCTTTAAAGCCAATGCAGTCTTAGGTTGCATTAATTAATCAGTATGCGGTGTAGTAATAGGTCCATTTGAGGAAAGTAGACTGACAGTCTACGAAAGCTCATGCTGCCAACTTCTTTATTTCAGTTAGCCTCATGGGTGCTACAAGATCTCTCTACATTACCGGTAGAGAAAGGTTAGCCAAGCATCCAAACTGTGTCTTCAAAATAAAGATTTGCTATCATATGGTTTTCTTAGGCCCTCTCCAGACGGGCCTTGTAGCACTTAACAAATACGTGCTAGGGTTGCCGCGGGGTGTCTCTTAAGACACCCGGGGAACCTAGCTTATATTCTATACGTAAAAATGGTGGCGCCCTGTACACTATGGGCGCGCCATTTTGATGTGCCAACCGCACCATGTCCAAATGGCGCAGCACAGGCGGGCTGACATCTTCGCGCCGCGTCAGGGCAAAATGGGGCTCCTTCCCAGAGGTGGCCTTGTTCTGTGGAACTAGATTGCCACGGAACAGCACACGGGGGAAGGGCGGGGAGTGGCCCCTTTCTCCTGGCTGCGGCTCCCCGGGTGTCCTGGGGCACGAAGCCCCAAGGACACCCTTTTTGGGACCAAGGAGAAGCGGCATTTTGCCACTTCTCCCTGGTCCCGAAAACGTGCCGTATTCCAATTGTGATGCAAAGGGGTGGTCTGTATCGCCTAAGTTTCTTTGGAAAAGGAATAAACTTTGTCCTCAGTATTTTTACTGATAAATATTATGTTTTCATCATCATGAAATCCCGTGTTCTGCGTCTTGACACTTAAACTGCATAAGCAGCAGGTCACTCTTGAGACTGATTGAAAGTGTCTCAAATAAACAATTCTGTTATGACTTTCATTCTGGAATTATTCTGAAACAAACCATTCAAATGGCTCTTAAAAGGGCTAGCAGTAGTCTAACTGTATTGCTAACAGTAACAGTTTTGTCTCTTTTTACTAACAATGGCCCCATACAGGCCCCATACAGACAGGCCAAATAAAACGCTTCGGGCCTTTGGAGGTATGCTGTTTAAATGATGTATGCATCCTAAGAGTCTGGAAGCTGCGCAAAAGCTGTGCTCCCGTCCTTATGGACTGGAGTGTGGCTTTGGCGTGGCTTCCTTAGTTACTAGTAAACTGAATTCATTTTTTGTTTTGTAATCTATATTACTAATGCCATAAATACAGTGGATTTTCAAATTATAGTTTGGACACCCATTAAAAGATGGAGTAACATGTACACATAATCTTCTGGCTCAGTTTAAGGCATTGATCATAACAATATGAACATTTTCAGTTCAAGGAACTGGAATATTTTTAACTCTACACGCTTCCTTGCTTCTGTAAAATCAATAGTTCTTTGACTAGATAAGACATTATGGAGGCTGGGAAAATTAGTCCTTGAGAAACCATTTATGATGAATGAAATATATGAATTTTTTTTATTAAAGTACTCTGAAAACAAACTCAACAATTTCTTACTGTGATCAATTGAACTTTTATTAGTCCTCTTGAACTTGTACGAGGATATAGAAGCCAGTTTAGCATATAACTACCCTGGTTTTCCAATTATGGTTTAGAAAACAAAAACCAAGCAGCCTCTTCACATAGGGACAAAACAGACCGGCAATAATAGCCGGTTTTCCAGTGGCTTGTGGGCATGGTGTATGCATGATGCATGTCCCCAAGATGCTGGGAACATGCTGTGAAGCCACCTCAAGCAACCACATGGCAGTGATTGTAGACGCTACCGAAATCTGGAAAAACATCAAAGGCACCTTTTTCCCGATACAAAAAGGAGTGGTTTTCTGCCACTTCTTTTTGCACAGGGAAAATGCTGAGTTGGAGGTGTTGTCTTATAGTCACCATAAGTCTGAAATGACTTCAAGGCACGCAACAGCAATCTTCTTTTACACTACTACAGAATTTGAAAAATAACATGAAATTCGGAGTGGTTTTGTTTGAGGAGTTCCCCTTTAGAAACTTTTCTTTCTCAATACTAGCTAATAATGACCTGTTCCTTCCAATACTACCTAACATACATAACAATAACGTAGAAATGAGGTGTCTGCATGACACAATTATGTCAATATCACAATACTTAACTGTCATGGCTTCATACTGAGGTATTCTGGGATTTATAGTTTGTTGGGATACTTCAAAGGTACCATGGTTTCTGGCAGAATAATGTCCGTTAACCCTGATTCTCTTTCAAGACTTCATAAAAATGTATGTTTTTACAGCGTTGATTCCTTGAACTACTGTGATATGTAAGGAACTAGATAGTATCAATTGTTTGACACGAAAGAGCCATTGTAGCATGGGACTACAGGTAAACAAAAACAGGAATGTTTTGTCACTTCCCAATTCATTTTTCCCCATTAAAAAAGATTTATAGTCTGCTACAGCTCATCCTAGATGTTTGGTGAAAATTTGGCCCCAAGTTGTTGTCCACTTATAGTATAAAAGTGGGATAAATTTAAGAGTGTCAGATTTGGAAGGAGGAAAGATCCAGGTTCAAATCCACACTTGGCCATAACACTGTTGGTTCAGGACCTACCAGTAACCTTACTTACTTGAATATTAGTAGGCTAAAAAGTGTGTGTGTGTGTGTGCAGAAGGGAGCATTTCTGTCATCTAAATTCCCTGCAGAGAAAGCAGAAAATATAATAAACAGAATATTGGTATAATGTGCATTAGCCAATGTATAGAATCATTTTTCTTACAGAGTTGTACTCTGTCCAGAGAACTCTTTAGAATCAGAGGTGGTTTAAAAATATAATTAATAATGATATATAATGAATAATTATAAAATAATTTTAAAAAATCAAATTAGCACTTTTAATTCATGGAATAAAAAAAGAATTAGTACTTGGAAAAATAGTAATAAGCAATACAGGTAAAAGCCCATTGAGGAGATATGCAGTAGTGGACTGAATGGAACAATGATCTGACTTGGTATCAGGCAGCTTCCTACACTCCTCAGTTTGATCATGTGAGACCCAAGAGGTAATGCAAGCTGCGTAACTTTTTAATGTGATGTACGGAGGCAATGTTAGTTATTTCTAAGACATTTATCCTACCTGTACAGAGTCTGCTTTGGTTTCTGAATTGAAATGGTGAAGGAAGGTAATTTCTTCTTGCATCTTGCTTCTCCTGTTTATTGTTATGCACAAATTACTCCTAGCATCAACATCTGCCAACTCTGAGCTGTTGCTTTGCTGGCAGCAAAGCACTGTGCTCACACAATGCTTTGCTGGCAGCAAAGCACTGTGCTCACACAATATACCTAGCAAAATTAAACTTGTGATGCCAGCAAAAGAGCCTTGAAGGTCAACTAATAAATCCTATTACACCAGTCTTCGTAGAATATTGAATATCTTCCATAGTTGAAGTAGGAATAGGGTGACCCTGGGCTCCTAAATCTTTGGGGACTATTCTTTACTAACTAAAATGAATACTTCTGGATTGATTTAGCTTCATGAGATGTTTTGAATGCTTTGTTATAAATCTTGCTGTTATCTTTGTGTTTCAAGCTGTAATATTTTTATAGTGACAGTTGAAAGGAGTGATAAGAGAAGAAGTAAAGCATTTGCAGCAACCTTAGAAAGTGATAATTTTCAAAGACATGGTCTGTCATAACATAAAATGATGGTGCAGAAAAGGAATCTAGTAGTACTTTTAAGAGTAACTGAGGGCTCAAACAGACAGGCCAAAATAAAGCTGCTTTGGGTCGCTTTGGAGGTATGCTATTTAAATGACACATGCATCTTAAGAGGCCAGAAATTGCACCAAAGCTGCACTCCAGTCCTTAGGACTGGAGTGTAGCTTTAGTGTGGCTTTTGGACTCTTAGGATGCATGCATCATTTAAACAGCATACCTCCAAAGTGACCCGAAGCAGCTTTATTTTGGCCTGTCTATTTGGTCCCTGATTTACATCAGTATGGTTTTTCATTGATGTCAGTTCACTTCTTCAGATGCACTGATGGGTATTAGTGTAATTCAAGGAATGGATTGATCCATAACAATTCATGCTGAAATAAAGGTGGTTTATGTTGCTTTAAAATCTTTAATTGTTTTCCATATCTTTTCATAATTGTTTTTAAATAGGTCAATATTTTTGTTCGTTATGTTAATTCCTAAGTATTTGATTTTTTTAACCATTTGGAAACCCGATTTTTCTTGCAATTCCTCTATTTCTTCCTTCCCCATGTTCATTGTAATGATCTTTGTTTTTTCGAAATTTATTTTATAACCTGCTACCTTGCCAAATTTCTTGCCAAAATTGGGGAAATATGAATGTCTCGTGGATTGGTAAAATGGCAATTATTAAAATGACAATACTCCCTAAAATGATATTCCTCTTTCAGAACATCCCAATAATAAATAAAGACTAGATATTTATTTATTATTTTATTAGATATTCAAAAAATGGGGAAAAGATTTGTCGAATTTCATTTGGAGTAATAAAAAACCGAGAATTAAAATTAGTGTATTACAGGATGCCACAGATAAAGGGGGCCTCGCTGTCCCAAATTTGAGGTGGTATTTCTATGCATGTGTGCTTGATTGGCTTATGGACTGGATAAAACTACAAAATAAAAGGGTAATTAATATGGAAAAATTTGAATTAAAATTTGGTCTCCACGGATATCTCTTTTATGATAAACTAAAACTGGACAAAAATTTTGATAATCATATAATAAGGAAAAATCTATTGAGAATTTGGAACAAATACAAAAAA
>NC_056522.1:179681646-179700076 GCF_019175285.1 Sceloporus undulatus | reverse complement strand
TAGCAGCTGGGCAGCAGACTGAGTAGGCACACCAGTCATAGTCTTCCCTACCATAGTAAGATGTGTCACATTTCTGTTTATAACTACTCTTTCCAAATCTGCACCTACATATATAAATTATGACATACAATTTTTATAGAGATTAGCATCTTTTTTTGGTTCTCTTTTTCAGTGATGCAGTTGATCATATACCAGCACTATTCTGCATCTTTAAGGTTTTAGCCCCATTGACCCTTGCCTTGGCTAGTTCTGACACTTCACACTTTTTCTCTCTTTAAAGATGAGTTCCTGCTTCCTTGGTTTGCAACATGATGGTGTATTTATAGCAGTAAACATGGGTGATAATAACCACATAGCAGTTATCAAGAAAGCAATAGCTCAGTGAGTAAGCATTATCACCCTCCCTGGCTTCCCTTTTAGCTGTACAATGACTGAAACATCAGTGGCCCTGTCAGTCATGATGATTTTGCAGGAAAGGCTGGATATGAGTAGATTTCTATAGAACAATTTTTTTACTACTCATAAATAATGGCAAAGGGGTCCAATTAAAGAGAATAAGGGAGTGACACCAGTCCTTGAACATGACTTTTCATGGTATATGTTTTGTTGTAAGACCACTACAAATGTATCAGGGAAGTAAATTACTGTAAACAGCTAAACTGAGGTTATGAAGGACACTGGCCTCTTAAGAACTCCAGCCCTACAGTTCATCGAGTGAAATATTTCCTCTGGACAATGAAACCCATTAGAGAATTTTTGTTCATGTTGTTTCCTCTTACCATTATAGTAAAAGCCTGAAAAGGTTACTTTTGGGGATCACTACTCCCAGAATGTCCTAGCCACCATGGTCACTGAGCTGTCATTCCCCAAAGTAACTTTTTTCCAAGTTCTTTTTGTGATGCCATTTTAGCAGAATTGTGTTCCCCATGTTTGCAGATTTATCTTCTCAACTGTGCTGACTAAGCTTCTCAGGAAGCTATTTTGAGGTCAAATACCACACTCTGTGAGTTTTCTGTGTTGTGACGAGATCTCCTGACACATCCAGCCTTGCCCTTTAGCATCAATTTACAGCTCACTAACATCACTCACACCCTAGTTGCAGGATGAGGTTTTTAAAATGTTAATACAGCCTTTAAAAGAACAGAGAGTCTCAGTAATTCAGCATGAGCTATGATTAATCCATTACAGTATCCTTGTAAATCAGATTTTTTTAAAAAAGAAATTATCCAGTTAATACTTTTGTACAAATTTCCAAAAGGTTTGTTTAGGACATTACTACACACAGCTTTTAAATCATGATTGCACCAGGAAAGAAGCAGCATTGGCCATACTTATCGCACAACAACACTTCTGTACCATAGTTTCGCTGCCCCAGACCAGTCCCTTTCTATTGACAGGGGAATCCATCAATGACCTGGAAAGCGAATAAGTCCCCAAGTGTGAAACGTGACCTGGCAAGCATGCAAGTTCCCAGGTGGGAAAAGTTGTGTAGTTGTGCTGTTGCAAGTCACATGGTTTCAGTGTCCTTTCTTCCCCTGTCTATCCTCCTTAAAAAGTGGAGATTTAAAAAAACAACCCATATAGGCTTGCTGAGTAGAGCATAACAGAGGGAGACAGGGCTAAGCAAGAGTCAAGAACAGAATGCAATGGGGACAGCAGCCCCGGACACATGAATGAGAAGAGGCACTATGGTGACTGCCTTAAAAGCAGTATCTTCCCATTTGATTTTGAGTAGCATGACTTTTGCAAGTATGTGGCTTGTGTGGAAACATCTTGAGTCTCTGTAATCAGAACTTTCATGAAGTTTAAAATGCAGAAACCAGGAAAATAACCCAGTTCGCTTAAACTAAGAAAAAGCAAAGTTAGTGACTTGTTGAATCAGAACTACATCCCATTGTGTTCAAGGAAAGTAACTGCCTAATGAATGCTTTTGATCCCATCTGAATGCTGACATGGCATATAGCCAAAAGACCTAACTGTGGCCTAGGGAGAGCCTTGTTCAAGTGTCAATCACAGTGTGCTTCAACTAGCCCTTAAATCACCATCTCTCAGAATGAGCATTCGTGTGCAATGTAGTGTGAACCAGGCATGGCCCTATCATGGCTGATATGTCTATGCAAATCTCAACCCCCTATGTGGCTGCTATTTTTAAAAACCTTAATTTTAAAAAGGAACTGGAACTGCCAATACTATACTGCCCTTATACAAATTCTTGGAATGCTGTGTACAGTTCTGCTCACTGCACTTAAAAAAGGATATTGTAGAACTGGAAAAGGTCAATAAAGAGGAAAACAAAACAACCAAAGGAGTTAAGCAACTGACCTATGTTTGAGGCTGCTCAATTTAGGGAAAAAAGCAGGTTAGGGGAGGCATGATAGAATGGTATTAAATTGGCCATCTCTCATAATCCTAAAACTTAAGATCATATACTGAAAATGAACATAGGAAATTCAGGACAGATAAAAGTACCGTTTATACTTGATTATGAGTAAACCTCATGTATAATTTTGGGGCCAAAATGATGGATTTTGATATGACCCCTGTATAAGTCGAGGGCAGAAATTAGCAGCATGTAACAAAGACTCTAAAGGATGAAACAAAGGAAAACAATGCCAAAGAAATTTTAAAATCCCAGCATTTTAAATTTAGTGCTCATACTAAAGGCTGGATGGATAAGAAAATAGGGGTGGTGGGATTAGTTCTTCTAAAACAGATTATACTCTTGCCTTTTACTGGGGGGGAGGGCGATGATTCCTCTTATCAAAAGAGTTAAAGTACAGTAATTACATTGACCAGTGAATAAGTTAACTCAAATTTTTTGGGGTCAATTTTTTTGACTACAATTTCTAGCCTTATACTGTACATGAGTATATACAGATTTTATTGCACACCTCCACGCTCAGGCAGGAGGCATTCCATACCTGATCATGGCATCTTGTACGGGATGCCTCTTGCCAGGGCACAGAGGTGTGCAGTAAAATCCGTGTTTAAAAGTTTTCATTCCACACCTAGCTCAGGAAGGAAGGACAGAAAAAGGCAGTGCAATAAAGTCCCTAGAAGATAAGCCCACCCTTGGCTTAATGAAACAAAGTTCATGGATGTTTCCTAGGGCCACTGAAAACAGAAAAGCCTGCCTTCTGCTCTGATCTGGAATCTATGGTTAGGCTACAACAGTTATCATAGCCTGCAGGTACAATCAAGGAGATGGCAAATTATTTCTCCTATCCTTTACTATTTAGTCCTCCTTAACTATGCTTCTTATGAGCACAATGTATATTTTGGCTTCATCTTCCTGTCTTGTGTAGCTTATTTCCAAGTAAGTGTGCGTACAGCCTTTTTTATTCTCGAGAGGGCTATCTATTAAAACAATGGATGGCTACTTAGATGAATATGTGTTCTCATTCTATCTCTCTCTCTCTCTCTCTCTGTGTGTGTGTGTGTGTGTGTGTGTGTGTACGTACACACACACACACACACACCCTTCAGCTCTGGTGGGAAATGTCATTTGTTATGTCTTTTTTATTGTTGTCTTCTCTCTCTCTGCATTGATTATTGTACTACAGTGGGCCCTCCACATTTGCTGGAGTTAGGTGCACAGGACCACTGTGAAAGTGGGAAAACCTGCAAATAAAAACCCCTTCTTCTTTGTTTAACCAGAAAAAAGCACTTCTCTAGGACTCTCTAGGTCTTCCAGAGCAAATCTATGGTTAACATCTGCCAAAAATTTCATTGAAAACTCTTAGCAACTAAAGCATTGTTTTAAGCAAAGGGATCTATCAGTCTTTCCTACCACTCAAGAATAACTGTTTTTGTGAGACTATGAGCAAAGAGGCTTCTGCTTCTCTTTAAAGGTTGTTTTGATGGAGTGAGGAAGAAAAGTAGGTTGAGACATTAGTGCTAATTTTTTTGGAACTTTTTTGAAATATCGGGGGGGGGGGGGGGGGGCTACAGAAGATCAATCTTTCAATCTTTCTGTTTCCTAATTTTTGTTTAAAACATTTTTTTCCCTTCTTATGGTTCTGATTCATAAAGCAAACGTCAGCCTTTCTTTTGTTCGGGATTAATGATTCAACCATTTCTTTCTATTGTGGTTGATCAATTTCCTATAACCAAACACTGAAATTGCAAAATACAAACTTAGAACAAGGACTTGAACTCATTCCACTTTCATACAGTCTGCATAACCCTACCTAGACATCTGTCCTTTTCATGTACATTATTTCTTCTTTTGAGGGGAGCTCATCCTAAATAGGCAAATGTTTTTCCAAGTAAATATAAGTAGGGCCAGTTGTACTTATTACAGTTTAGGACAAGCACTTGGAAGACCCAATTTTCTATTCAGTCATGAATCTTACTAGCCTTACTTACCTTACATGATTCCTATGAGAATCATATTGGGGTGATTTGTGCTTCTTGGAGGAAAGGGCAAGATGTAAGAAAGTAATAGTTTATTCTTACTCAATTTTGTACTCTTTATTGGTTTTCTTATGGACTGTGATTATGGTTGGATTGTTACATGATTACGGCAGTTTTGTTTTCCTTTGAAAGTTGATGAAAGTAATGTACAAATGTGATAAATAATACAATACATATAGATGCATGTGTATACAAAACATAGAGATAAAATATATTAATATGCTTCAGATATTAGACAGTCACACATTTGGAAAAGTACATAGAGCCCTGAGCTTAGACCACTCCTTATACAAGTGCCAGAATAGTCATATAGCCATCAGTGTAGTATCTTAAAAACAGTATACAGTCGCCCCTCCGCTCTCACAGACTTAATGTCCGTGGTCTTGAGTATTCACTTAAGGGAAACTTCCATTATTTTAAAAGGGGGAACACCCCCACGGCGCACTCCTCGCATGTGCATGCAGGCACGCACCCCATTCAAGCCTATGGGGCTTGAATATCGGCTAGTCTCCATTTTGCAGTGGAGTCCAGAACAGATCCTCCATGAAAACGGAGGGCCAACTGTACTCACAATCAATGAAACTGCTATGGTTTTCCAAGTAGAAGCAAGTAGTTAACACCAAAGTTTACCATGATACCTGAATGCTTGGCAAACAGAAAGCACATTTGGTGTGTGGACTAGAGATATCACTAGGACTTCAGGCTTTGTTTTGACTGAGCTGCTCTTCCAACTGCTGTGTCAATATGGGTGGAGGGGAAGAATGAAGACATGCCAGCTTGCTACCTATATGGTGGTGATTAAGCTTTCCCTTAATCAGCCAGCTTGACATAGTGGTTTGAGTGTTGGACTATGTCTCTGGAGACCAGGGTTCAATTCCCTGCTTGGCCATGAAACCCACTGGGTGACCTTGAGCAAGTCACATGCTCTCAACCTCAGGGAAAGGCAATGGTAAACCTCCTCCAAACAAGTTTTACCAAGAAAACCCCACGAAATGACTTGAAAACACGCAGCAACAACTCTGTGAAGTGCACTAAGCATTATGGCTTCTAAATATGGGATGATGGCAACCATGGCCCCAATCCAACTGGTGGAGGATGCCACATTTGGGAACGTTATTGTCAACATATATATTAAGGCCAACCATATGAATGTCTTTAACTGATTTGTGCTTCTCACCCTTGCCCATTCATAAAGTTTGTTTTAGTACCATGGAGCAAGACAGCATCACTAAATTACAGTTTGGTGTAGTTTAGCTATTTTTCTAATACAGCACTAATACTGAAAAGAATGTGGTTTATTGTAGCAACTGGAGCAGTGGTGGCTCAAAGCTCCTAAGTCATTTGAAAACAACCATGACTATTATCCTTCTTATTGGTTCATTCAAATATAGGCACAGTGAAAGATGGCAAGCCCCCCCCCTCCGCTGCCGCCCCCACACCTGTATGGGTATATTTCCATAACAAGGTTAGCCCTGGCTCTGATTCTTGCACATCCTTGTTGGCACAAACATCCATTGAGAGATGGAGTGGCCGAAGATCAGGCTGTTTTGTGCAAAACACTTTTAATGTCGAAAATATTTTTTTCACTATGCTTATAAATACACACACACACACACACAAACTGGAGCAGCTGAAAGTGTAATGCTGCATGTATATGCTTGCACACACATCTTTGTGTTTGTGTGTCTGTGTGTATATACATATATACACACACACACACACACACACACACACACACACACACACATATATAATTCCCTTTTACAAGGAAATTTCCCTGGATGGCAATTGCCAAGGATCCACTCAGTGAAATCGTGCGGTTGGTACATTGACATTCATGAATACTGATCACCCACCCATGGCAATGTACCTACCTTTCCCTAGGGTGTGCTTCTTGATGTTACTTTGCCATGCAGGAATTCCCTTTTATAAGGAAATTTCCATGGATGGCAATTGCCAAGGATCCACTCAGTGAAATTATGCGGTCGGTACATGACCATTCAGGAATACTGCATCACCCACCCATGGCGATGTACCTTGGGATTGGGATGACAGTTTATATATATGTGTGTGTGTGTGTGTGTGTGTGTGTGTGTTTTAGATTGTAAGCCTGAGGGCAGGGAAAAGTCCAATTAAAAAGATTGTATGTACAGTGCCATGTAAATTTACAGTGCTTTATAAATAAAGCGTGTATATATATATATATACATACATACACACACACACACAAACACGCACACATATATACAAAAACACACTGTGCCACAGCCAAAAGTGTGATGCCTTATTTATATGTGTACAAACACATCTGTCTGCTTGAGTGTTTATATATATGTGTGTGTGTGTGTGTGTGTGTGTACACTGTGGAGCAGCTGAAAGTGTAATGCTGCATGTAAATGCTTACACACACATCTTTGTGTGTGTGTGTGTGTGTGTGTATGCACACACACAAACTGTGGAGCAGCTGAAAGTGTAATGCTGCATGTATATGCTTACACACACATCTTTGTGTGTGTGTGTGTGTGTATCTATATCTATCTATCTATCTATCTATCTATACACATACACATACATATACACACACGCATATATATATATATATATATATATATGCACACACACAAACTGTGAAGCAGCTGAAAGTGTAATGCTGCATGTATATGCTTGCACACACATCTTTATGTGTGTGTGTGTATGTACACACACACACACACACACACACACATTACCCCCTCCCCGGACACAAAAGGTTTCTGCTTTATCTCGTTCAGTGGAAATAACGCTCCCAGCCCCAGCGGTTGTGCTAAAAGGGGAAAGGGCCACCGGAAGGAGAAGGGGGAAATTCCAGCGCAGCATCATGGGAGATTTGTAACCGGTGGTCTTCAAGAGAACCAGCGGATTGGATGTACACACCAGCCAAAGCAGCAGGGGTTCCGCACTGGCCATCCGTGCGGATCTAGCCGATCCCCTAATTTTGTGGACTCGGAAGAGCCGGCTGCCTTCAGTTCGGAACCCAGCTGTGAATACGCATTGGCCAAAGGCTATTCACGTTATATCGCATTAGTCAATGCGTATTCAGAGCTCACAGGTGTGGAACTCCAATGCTATATAACGCGAATGCGCATTGGCCAATGCGAACTGATGCTCAAAAAGCCCCCGTGTGGTAAGGTCTTTTGTCAGCGCTTTGAGATCCTCTGGGGAACTCTGAGGTTGGGAAACTGCTAAGGAGAGAAGGAGACATCTCAAACTGGGAGAAAATGGAAAACCCAGTGCAGAAAACGAGGCCAACATAAAATAATAATAAATAAAATAATAAAATTTTTATTTTTATACCGCCCTTCCATAGATCAGGGCGGTTCACAGCAAATATCAATAAAACACAACATATACATTCAGGTTAAAACAATTACACAGCAGCAAAATAAAACAGAATAAAACCCCCGTTAGCCAGTCCTCTTTGCCACAGAAGAGGAAGGGAGGCCCACTGGACTTTAGTCGGGGAATGCCATCTGAAATAGAAAGGTTGTTAGGTCCTTTCTAAATTGGGCCAGGGAGGTGGCCGAGCGGAGCTCTGTGGGCAGCGTGTTCCAAAGGGCCGGGGAGGCGATGGAAAAAGTCTTCCTCGTGGTAGAGGTCAACCTAGCCCCTGGCACCCTAAGTAATTGCTGCCCAGATGTTCTGAGGGTGCGGGACGGAATGTACGGGGAGAGGCGGTCCTTCAGGTATCCTGGGCCCAAGCCATTTAGGGCTTTATAGGTCATTACCAACACCTTATATTGTGCCCGGAAGCGAATAGGCAGCCAATGCAAGTCTTTAAGCATCGGTGTAATATGGCTGGCCCTGGAAGTTCCAGTGACCAGCCTGGCTGCCATATTCTGTACCATTTGTAGCTTCCGGGTTTGGTATAAGGGTTGCCCCATGTAGAGTGCGTTGCAGAAATCCAATCTCGAGGTTACCAGAGCATGTACTACCGTTTCAAGGTCCCTCTGGGCCAGGTATGGGCGCAGCTGGCGAATGAGCCGAAGCTGATAACAGGTGTTCTTGACCGTCGCATTCACCTGAGCAGTCAGGTGAAGCGACGAGTCAAGAAGCACCCCCAGACTGCGCACGGAGTCCTTCACAGGGAGCGTGACCCCGTTCAGGACAGGTGGAACTACCGCCATTCCTGGACCAGGGAAACCTATCACAAGTACCTCCGTTTTCTCTGGATTCAGCTTGAGTCGGTTTTCCCTCATCCAGCCCATTACTGACTCCAGGCATGCCACGAGAGGAGAGACGCCATCCTCAGTCACTGCATCAGTCGGAGACATAGAGAAAATTATTTGGGTGTCATCAGCGTACTGATAACCCCGCGCTCCATGTCTCCGGATGATCTCACCCAGCGGTTTCATGTAAATGTTAAATAGCATGGGAGACAGAATGGCTCCTTGAGGGACCCCAGTTTTAAGGGCCCTCTCATCGGAGCACACGTCTCCCAGCTGCACCATCTGGGATCTCCCAGAGAGGTAGGACCGGAACCACTGGAGCGCAGTGCCCCCGATTCCCACCTCTGCCAGGCGCTCCAGAAGGATACCATGGTCTATGGTATCGAAAGCCGCTGAGATGTCCAAGAGCACCAACAGGGACACGCTTCCCCTGTCAATGCCCAGACGGAGATCATCGACCAAGGCGACCATGGCCGTCTCAACCCCGTAACCCGCCCGGAAACCAGTTTGAAATGGGTCCAGATAATCTGTTTCATCCAAGACCGCCTGAGGCTGGATTGCAACCGCCCTCTCGATCACCTTCCCCAAAAATGGCAGCAGCGAGACTGGCCGATAATTATTATGTACCAGGGGGTCGAGGGAGGGCTTTTTTAATAAAGGTTTTACAATGGCCAATTTTAGATCAGATGGAAATTGCCCTTCCCTCAAGGATGTATTAATGATCCGGCGTAACAATAAAGTTACTGCCGGTCCCCCCTGGGCCACTAGCCATGAGGGGCAGGGATCAAGAGAGCAGGTCGTCTTCCGAACCTTTCCGAGGATCTTGTCCACATCATCGGTACTTACTAACTCAAACCGATCCAGTTTAATGAGATCTACGGAGGCTCTGGATGCCTCCACACTAGGTTCTGCTTGAATGTCGGCGTTAAGACCTTCGCTTATCCGAGAGGTTTTATCCACGAAGAAGTTATTAAATTGGTCGCAGCAGGCCTTAGAAGGTTCAAGGATCTGGTTCAGGGCGGGAGGGAGCTGAGTCAGCTCCCTGACCACCCTGAACAACTCTGCTGGACGCGACTCCGCGGACGCGACACGAGCACCATAGAACGAGTTCTTAGCTGCTCGTATCGCCTCTCCATAGTCCTCTAACAGTTGGTCTAGGAGAGCCTTGTCGTCTAAGTGAAGGTGTTTCCGCCAACGACACTCTAGCCGTCGCAGTTCCCGCTTCCTTGCCCGGAGATCTTCCGTATACCAGGGCTTACGCTTGGAGGCGGGCCTGAGAGGACGCTTGGGAGCGATATTGTGTATAGCCCTAGAGAGACCGGTATTCCAGATACCAGTCAGGGCATCAACAGAGTCGCCGTCATGAATAGAAAAGAGTGTGTGCATTCCCACCTTAGTCAGCATGGCATGATGGTCTGAGTGTTGGATGAGGACTGAGGAGACCAAGGTTGGAATAACATCTCAGTCATGAAAACCCATGGATGACCATGGAAAAGTCACACTCTCTCAACCTCAGAGGACGGCCTCCCACAGAACCAAAGCACCCCCAACAGATGGCCATCCAACCTCTGTTTAAAGACCTCCAAAGGAGACTCCACCACTCTCCGAGGGACCGGTGTCTTCCACTGTGGAGCAGTTCTCCCTGTCAGGAAGTTCCTCCCAATGTTTAGGTGGAATCTCTTTTCCTGGAGCTTGCATCCCTTGCTCGGTGTCCTATTCCTTGGAACAGCAGAAAGCAACATTGCTCCAACCTTTCAATGACACCCTTTCAAATATCTGAACAGGGCTATTACACCACTTCTTAACCTTCTCTTCTCCAGGCTAAACATATCCAGCTCTCAAAGTCTCTCCTCACAGGGCTTGGTGGTTCACCATTTTGGTTGCACATGCTCGCGCTTGTCCATATCCTTTTGGAATTATGGTGGGCAGAACTGGACAAAATATTCCAAGTGAGGTATATCCTGGTGTTTGGTTCCATGACCCCTCGAGGATAACCAAATCCATGGATGCTCAAGTCCCGTTAAATATAACGGAAAAGGAAAATGGCGACTCTAGTACACAAAGATGGGAAGTCAAGGTTTGCTATTGGGAATTTCTACTTTTTTGAATATTTTCAAGCCATGGATGCTTGTCAAATCAATCTGTGGATACAAGGGGCCGACTGTACTGATATGAATTGATGGATATGATTTGATTTATTAATTTGATATCTATTGATTTAATATGTATTGAAGGATCTGGAAACTATGCCCTATGAAGAGAACTATGCTTGAGAAATCTGATTCTAGGCTGCATCAATACTGCATGCCCGTGTTTTACGTGGGCGCGCCATATGCAGCTTTCAGCATATGCTGAAAGTCGCGCTGGAAGAGCCCATTGCACGCCCCAGAAGAACTAAAAGGAACGGATCCCCACGTTAGGGGAGGGTACACTGTACAAGTATATTGTCTAGATCAAGGCAAGACATAGTACCACTCTGTTCTGCTCTGGTCAGGCCCCACCAGGAATACTGTGTCCAGTTCTGGGTTCCACAATTCAAACAGGATGTTGAGAAACTGGAGCGTGTCTAAAGGAGGGCAACCAAAATGGTGAAGGGTCTGGAAACCATGTCCTATGAGGAACGACTTAGGGAGCTATGGATGTTTAGTCTGGAGAAGAGAAGGTTAAGAGGCAATATGATAGTCCTGTTTAAATATTTGAAGGAATGTCATATTGAGGATGGAGCAAGCTTGTTTTCTGCTGCTCCAGAGAATAGGTCCCAGAGCAATGGATGCAAAGTAAAGGAAAAGAGATTCCAGCTCAACATTAGGAGGAACCTAACACTTCCTTGGAGAGTGATGCAGTCTCCTTCTTTGGAGGTCTTTAAACAGAGGCTGGATAGCCATCTGTCAGGGATGCCTAGATTGTGAGTTCCTGCATGGCATGGTCTTGGACTGGATGGCCCTTGTGGCCTCTTCCAGTTCTATAATTCTGTTACTTTTCTTGATCTAGACACTATACTGCTATTGATTCCTGTTAAAATCGCATTGGCTCACCTTCAACTTGTGGGCTACTAGGACTCCTAGATCCATTTTGCATGGATCTCCCCATCTATATCTATCAATTCCATGTCTTCCTGCCTAATTGTAGTACCTGATATTTCTCCCTGCTGAACTTCATGTTGTTAACTTTGGCTAGATTTTGGATAGATTACATTTTCTAATCTATTCAGATCATTTTGAATTTTGATCCTCTCCTCTGGAGTATTACCTACTCCTCCTAATTTGGATTCATCTGCAAATTTCACAGGCATGTCCTCTATTCTTTCATCCAAGTCACTGATAAATAAATAGATAAGACACCCAATACTTATGGAATTTGCATGCCTTTCCGCTTTTGTTCAGTCTGGACTTCCAGAAACCAGAGGCTTATTCTTCCAAAGCATGTGTGAAAGTGTGTGTGTGTGTGTGTGTGTGTGTGTGTGTGTGTGTGTGCAGGTACATATTTACACACACAGACATGTGCATGCATGCGCATACACGCATATGTTTATGTGTCTTTGAAAAATAATTGAGATTGTTTCCAAAGTAGGTCTGTCTGTGTGTGTCTGTGCATGGATATTTCTGTGTGCCAGTATGTCCACCAAGATAACAATAGTAACTTCCCCAGCAAACATCTCACAATATTGAAAAGGAACATTTTTCTTCCACCAACTCATTGCTCCCAGAAACTACTTTTTTGCACTATTGCTAAGCATACAATGAAGGCAGAAGGAAGGAGGCTGCTTCAGGAGTGAGGCTGTACTTTGCCATGCTCCATGCGCTTCTCTGGTCACTCAGATGTCCATTTGTCCAAATGGGTTGGATTTGAGTGTCTTTTCATGTTTGTTCAGTCTGGTCTTTGAAAAAAATACTGAGCTTTTATTCCAAAGTGTGTGTGTGTGTGTGTGTGTATTTCTGTGAAGCAAGTATATGTCCACTAACAGAGCCATGGCCACTTTCCCCATCAAATATCTCCCAATGGACAGCAATGGACTTTTCCTTCCATTGGCCCAAGGTTTCCAGGGACTACTTTTCTGCGCCATTGTGATGCTTATGATGAAGGCGGAAGGATCCAGGCTGCCTCTGGCCAACTGCCATCCTCCATGGACTTCTCTGGTCAGAAGTGGAGGGAGAGTCAGGCTAAATGGTTAGAGGAAATGGGGGCCAAAGGAGGCTTAAGACCACCTCTCAAATAGGACAATAGAAACAGCTAGAATGCTTCTGAAAGCTGGAGCTAAGTATTTCCTAAAGTTAACTGAGGGATTCTATACTGATCAGTTTATAGCTCTGCATATTGGCTTTTACACACTGGCTGTTATTAAGGGTTAGGAGGGCAATGAACAGAAAGGACAGAAAATCGAACAACGGAGGGGAATTTGGGCTGAATTCACTGCCTTATCCTAAGCAGAGTGATTCAATGGGATTTGGACAGGCGTTTTGGTTTCCCAAGCGTCTGTTGATTTCTACTGAGGTTAGTATTATTAGTAAAAGAACCGTTTTCAGAAACTCCAGCTGCAAGATCAGGTAAGTCCTCTTTTCTGTTTTTCAATAGCAATAAATACCAACAACAGTGTTTTAGGGAGAGATCCCTCACAAGAGAAAGCTCCATGATGTATTTTCAAGGCACTAAGGATGTCTTGATTTCTGCCCTAGTTAGTATTAGCTAATACAGTTAAGATTAACAAGTGGTTTAAGGCTTTAATTACAGGAGGAAGGAAGAAAGGAAGAAAGGAAGGCAGAAAAAAGGTAAATATCCGACAGATGATACTTTGGTTTTTTCAAAAGAAATTTTGATTTCAGCTTTGGTTTGTTTTACCAAGTGTCTGTTTCTTTCTGCTGTGGTTCATATTATCTGCTACAGTTAGGATGACGAAGAGGCTTAAGACTTTAATTACAAAAGGAAAGAAGAAAAGAAGAAAGGAAGGTAAATGTATGACAGACAATAATTTGCTTAATATTGATATTTCTGCTATTACTGGAAAGAGGGGAAGGCCCCTTATCTAGTAGAGCTTGGTGGCTTGCCCTTAAGTAATGGAGAAGGTTGTAGTATTTGAGGAGGACTTAGATCGCCTTAAACCTCCGGCAGAAGAACATTATGTAGTTCCTGGTCCAAGTGTGTCACAAAGAAAGCTATATCTCTTGGCTGCTCCTCCTCTCATCCTTCACATCTGGGCTCAAATCTTGCTCCTAGTTTTGTGATGTTAAGGCCAATGGAGATAGCTTTGTGCGAACTGCGCTTGCGTTCTTCTGTCTCGTATTCCCTCTGTATTAATTTGATTTGATATGATTTCATTTCATTTCTATACCGCCATTCTCACCGGAGGGACAAAAGGTGGCTCACAGCTAAAACGTTTAAAATGGTTATAACATTCAATCAATTACAAAGTCTATATAAATCATCACATAAAATATGCAGAACTTAAAAATAGACTAAAAATCCACCTGCCCCACCTTTGATGAGGGCGCAGCTGGCGCACAAGTTTAAGCTGTGCAAATGCACTCCTGACCACTGCTAAGACTTGGGCATCCAGGCTCAGAGAGCAGTCCAGGCAGATGTGACATCTGAATGAATGGGCTCAGATGGCACATATGTTTGCGAGGTGCAAATGCACTCCTGGCAACTGCTGAGAGAACTCTGCCACAGCAAACTACACAACCCAGCCTTTCTTGTGACCTTAATCCTGCAGAGTTGCAACCCCCCCAAGAGTGAAAGTCCTGCGATTCCTTGGCAGCGCCAGAGTTATGGGTATCCTTTGTTGGCCTTGCAGGATCCTCTCTGTGGAGCAACTGCTGCCTCTTTGCGATGGATGCCAATTCCTGTGCCAAGCTCTGGGTGCCCCTCTGGATTTTCATGGGCGAAGGCAACTGGACAGTGAGTGACCCTCCGAGACTTTGCCGCGATTGGGCTTTGAATGCATTTGGGGACTTTGTTCTAGTGGCAATAGTGTGGGGGGGGCACTGAAACCTTTTGCCTCTTGGGATCACATATTTACAAGAAAGCAAACTTTCAAGGAAAATAACTAACATCCGATCACTCTTTGACCTTTTTTAGTGCATTGCTTTTGTATTGGAGTTTTTGTGGCGGTGGTGGGTTTCTCCTTTTCTTGGTTTTCAACAGTTGCGACCAAGAACACACAGACCTGAAAAGAAGGCCTTCTCTCCAAGATCAATGAATGGAAGTCATTCCCATAAGACCATTGAGAACTCCTTTCCACTCACTTCCTTTGGGGTTACTTGGAGAGACTGGGGAGCCCCGAGATCTTAAGTTTGCTTTTCACAGATCAGGAGAAGGAGGCAGTGTCTCAGAGGCAAAAAGTTCACACATAATGGATCAAGGAACAGGTCAGGTGTCTATTCTCCCTTTCCACATCATGAATAGAAAGAGAATGCCTCTCTGTGGGTGTTTGTATGCGGGGTTTCTCTCCTTTTCAGGGGTTCTAGCAGTTCCTATGAAGAATCCACACAACCATTTGCCCGAAATCATTCCACACCCCTTCGCATTGTAGATAGAAGATCCGGTAGGTTTAGACACTGTTGTTGGTATTTGTTGAGACACTGTAGTTGGTAGTCGTTGAGACAATGTTGTTGGCATTTGCTGAGACTTGCTCTTGAAATACAAAAGTGTGTTAGGAACAGATCCCTAACAAATCCAATCTCAAGGATGCATCTTAAAAGCAGTCCTTCTAATTCTGTCAGGTTTTCTTTTTCCTGAGAGAACACTCCTCTCTGTGTTCTCTCGGGTTTTGCTTTTCTCCTTGTTGCATTGCCAGAAAAAAGCAAAAGGCGCTGGTGGTTGGCACTCCTGGTTTCCAGGAATGGGGTTCAAGTCCCTGCGGTGCCCACGCTTTCCTCCCAATGCAGCTCTCCTCTCCTCTTTCTGCCTTTTCTTATTTCACATACACCCAGATTCCCTGGGCTTAGGGGCACAGGACCTTTGAGATCGTGGGGAAAAGGCAAATCAAAGTACACTGGTTTTATTTTATCTGAAATAACAGCAGTCTAGGAATTTCTAGGTCCTCCAGCACAACTCTTATGTTCAACACCTGCTGGAGATTAACCATAGTATCATACCGTAGGACAGTGGTTCCCAACCTTTCTAATGCCGTGACCCTTTAATACAGTTCCTCATGTTGTGGCGACCCGCAACCATACAATTCTTTTCATTGCTACATGCAAATAGGTGTTTTCCGATGGTCTCAGGCGACCCTGTGAAAGGATCCTTTGACCCCCAAAGGGGTCCCGACCCACAGGTTGGGAACCACTGCCGTAGGACATGCAAATGCCTAGAGGAGTGTTCTCTCTAGGAATCTCTAGGTCCTCTCATGCACTACCTTGTGCTGCCACTTCCTTCCTTCCTTCCTTCCTTCCTTCCTTCCTTCCTTCCTTCCTTCCTTCCTTCCTTTCTTTCTCTCAGTTTCTGTCTCTGCATCTTCATTGAGGACAGAAAACCACTTTAACTGCCATGGCTCCATCCTACAGACTCCTGGGATTTTTAGTTTTGTGAGGTAGCAGCATTCCTTGGCAAAGAGAGCCAAAGACTATGTAAAACTACAAATTCCATTGGATTCCATAGGATATGGTGTCAAATAGCATTATTACTCTAGTGTAGATGTACCCTTAGTCTCAAAGACACTACAAAAATACACATTTTCTACAATACTCTTTTGAATACTAAGCCTTCTATGTGCTCTTTAGATACATTTTGTAAATTTCGTATTCCTTGAAATATTAAGGATTGTGAAGTCAAGGTAGGTTCCTAATATCTAGATTGAACATCATCTGGACTAATAAGATTTATATTTTATATTTATATTTTATAAAGAAGGCAAGCAAAGATATATCAATTGATTCACTTTGGAAGCAGTTCAAATAAGGCTGATTTGGGGATGTTGTGAAGCTAGTGACACCTGTTTATTAAGGCTCTTATTAAATTATAGAATGTAGGAAATCTATCATGTTTTCAGATCAGTCATTAATAAGAAGAACAGTTTAAAATGAAAAGCTTGCTTCCAAAGAAGATCAGAACAATACAATGTGGTAAGAATTTGATGTTGTTTACGTCTCTTCATACTCTTCTTTCTATTGCAATGGGTGGTCTGAAGGGAAAGATGACACTCCTAATTCTAAAATGTAATGTAAATATATTGATTATATTTTATGTGCTCAATAGGTTGGAAGAAAGAGCATGGGCAGGAGAAATTCGGAGTACTTGGGGATCTTAGTCTGGGAACCGAGGAACACGGAGACACTAAACCAAGAATATAGACCTGAGGGGCTTCTATTCATTGTGACTTTCTTTCTCTCTGTTTGTTGTATGATCCAACAAGCATAAAAGGGCTAATGAAAAGCATGATTTAAACTAGTCAGAAGTAAAGAAAGTGTGGATTTTATATATTGATTTTTGCCATTGCTCCCTCCAGAGGCTTTTTTTAAACAAGCCATCAATTGAGCGCATAGGCTCCTGACGTCAAATTGTTGTCACCTAATTCGAGGCATTTTGACACGGTTCATTTTGCTCCTCATTCCCATTTGTGTCCTTTGTCTTTTTTATTTTTTAGAGAGGGGTCTGGTAGTCAATGAAAATAGGTGCTCTCCCTCTGGGGAAAAGAGAAGGAGCATCCACGCCACCAAGTCCCTTTGCCTCCCAGGCTGTCCTATGTCTTCCAAGAGGCCCTCTGGGGAAAGGAAAGGAAGCCTCCATCCCCCCCCAAGTCCTTTTGCCTCCCCCATTGCTCCCTCGGCTGTCTGGGGGGCAATCGAGCGGGCATGTAAAATGAAAGACAATAGAATAGTTAAAAACGCTGTTCAATGGCTCTCATCACCCTTGTCATTCCCATTCGTTTGCCCCAAATGCGCCCTCAAATGGGAACGATGCACCATAATCCCAGTCTTGATCCACTTCATAAGCCAGTGGGAATGGGGCCAAGGAGTCACAGTGCTTGCACCCAGTTTGGATGGATGCACATTCCTCCTTTCCTTGCCGAATGAGAATCAGTTGCAGCTCTCTTGCGGGATGAGATCCGTCAAATAACCGATCTAGAGAGCTTTAAAAGAATCATTAAGACGGATCTCTTCCGGCAGGCCTTCCCGGAAAAAAAACGCTCAGCCACGAATAAGACTTCCCATGATGATGATTATTTGGATTACTTGGGATCTTATACTGTTTAATCTTGTTTTAAGAGGGGGGGCACTATGTATATATGGATAGAAATAAAACAATATCTTTTTTATTTATTTTATTTCTCTTGCTTTCAACCTCTACAGGAACTTTATAGAACTTTGTAGACCTTTATGGAACGCCACGTGGAGGTTTATGGAGCTGAGATGCCTTCTCCAAGAAGGAACCTGGGCCCTCGCCAAATGGAAATCATCTTGGGGAGCTGGTCCTCATTTTCCAAAACAATTCGGATCCTTCTCTCCGAACGGCACCCAGTTTGGCTGGAATTATGGTTGCCAGGTCAAGAGTATCTCAGGGCCAAAACTGAAGACCTCTGTATGGCGGGGATGATAGATGCAAATCAATCAACACAATCCCATGGATTCAGAGGATAAGAAAAGAGATTGTACTGAAATATTAGGAAGAACCTTTTGTAAAAATTACTGTAAAAGTGGTGCAACTGCAGAAGAGATTTGGAGCTCTTTAAACAGAGGGTGGTTGGTCATCTTTTGGTAATTGTGGATTCCTGTATATGGAATATATGGCTCTTGTGGCCCTCTCAATCCCAGGATTTATGATTCGATGATGATGATGATGATGATGATGATGATGATGATGATGATGATGATGAT
>NC_056522.1:179645286-179681636 GCF_019175285.1 Sceloporus undulatus | reverse complement strand
ATTCTATCTGTTTCCCAGTTCAAGACAATGGTTACAACTGTCCATTGGTCTCTGTCCTAGTCTCTGGAGCAACAGAAAAAAAGCTCACTCCATCACCTCCATGACAGTCCTTCCCATATTTCAGATCAACTCTTGTGTTTCCTGGTGCCATGCTCTATTACTTGCAGAAAGAGGGTTGTGTCAAATTTAGTGATGCAAAATTGCAAAACTGACACAGAGTTGTAACTAATTGACACATCTCTCCCTGAATAGTATCCTATCCCTGTTTTATGCTAATCCAAACTCCAGATTCAGCTCCTTGGTCAAAGCAAATTGGGCAGCTTCAACAGGAAATGATTCAATGCCTAAGGCTTTTGTTTTTGAATAAATATCTGCATTATATGTAAAAGGTAAATATAATTTCTATGATACAGATGAATGTAGAGGTGATATGATAATATAATTCACTATAATATGATAAGGGGAAGAAGAATTGATGAAATTATAATCTGGATAGAAGCATACAGATTCAAAAGTGAAAGAGAGAGTTACAAATTAGAATGAAGAAACCTATCCTGGGCTCAAGAAATTTAACTGTTGTCTTCTAAAGTGTTTATTTGTTTTAATTAATCTTTTTAGTATGATTTTTAAATATAACAGTGATTTAATTGTTATTTTAAGGGAGGGGTAGAATTTAGGATTATTGTATATTGTCATTTTACCATGTTTTGACTCGATCCTAATCAGAGTAGGCAGGATATAAATAAAAGATGATGATGATGATGATGATGATTGTGTTTTGTATACAGTATGTGTATACATTTATGTATTTTAATGTTCAGATTAATAATAAATAAATAGAATAAAGACAGATGGATTAGGTGGATTTATGGTGGACTGAATCCATTTTATGGCCCCCAAAAAGTGTGGGCAGAAAAAGGGTTTTTTGCACAGCAAATGTGTTTTTCTGTAAGAGAAAATGACATTTTTGCACAGAAAATAATGCAAAGACATATATGCCCACACCCATCAGCTCCATACTACAAATACAGCCTTGAAAACTGCATAGATTTGAGGACTTTCCCACAACAGGGAGAAGAATGATAAAATTATTCATTATTTGCTAGGGCAACATAATTTAGAAAGATACCCGTCCCCGGCAGAGAGGAGATATTTTGACCAACTACATGACGCTCAATTAATTCAGAGCTTCAGGGGTACAGTTTGCGTCTCCCTTATCTGGAATTCCAAAATTTGAAGTTTTCTAAGATCCAAAATCATCCACACGGGTGGCTGAGATAGTGACACCTTTGCCTTCTGATGGTTCAGCGTACACAAACTTTGTTTCATGCACAACATGGTTAAAAATTTTATGGATAAATTCACCTTCAGGCTATGTGTATAAAGCGTACATTGTCGTTTTTGCTGTTGCTGTGTGCCTTCAGGCTGTTTCCAACTTATGGTGACTCTAACACAACCTTCCACAGGTTTTCCTGACTAATGCCTTCAGAGGGAGGTTGCAATTGCCCTCCTCTGAGGCTGAGAGAGTGCGACTTGCCAAAGGCACACAGTGGGGTTTTCCAGGGCCAACCCTGGGTTCAAACCCTGCTCTCCAAAAGCATAGTCCAGCGCTCAAACCAATCCACCATACTGGCTCATGGAACATTAATGAATTTCATGTTTAGACATGGATTCCATCTGCAAGGTAAGTTATCATTATTATTATATGTATTTCATTTATTTATACCCCACCATCCACCTGATAAAGGGACTCGAGGCGGCTAAAGTATATAGCGATATTCCAAAGACTTGTGGGGGGAGGATCCAAAACCCAAAACACTTCTGGTCCCAAGCATATCAGAAAAGAGAGACTCAACCTGTATGATGATGACTCTATAGCGATGATCCCCCAAACTTAATCCTCCTGATGTTTTGGACTTCAACTCCCAGAAGCCTCAACCTACTTGGCCAGAAGTCAGGAATGTTGGGAGCTGAAGTTCAAAACATCTGGAGGAGCAAAGTTTGGGAATCACTGCCCTAGAGTTTCGCTGCATCCCCGTACCTCCTATTACTCAAGGTGACAGAGGGCTCCCAGTCTCTGAGCGTCAGGTTTTCGGTGACATTGTTTAAGATGGCCAACTCATGCTTCAGCTGCTGCTCCATGGCAATGTGGACCAGGTGCATCTGCCGCACATCCACGGTGGCATTGCTGATCAAGACCTGCAGGTCCTGGATACGGGTGTGGTGGATGCCCAGGTCGTAGGACAGAGTCCGGTTCATGCTGCCCACCTCGCCTCCCACTTCGGTCAACTGGTCACTCAGGCGCTCCACGTGGGAGGCGGCGGCTGTTCCCCTCCACCGAGAGTCTGTATATCCTGCAAGCACCAGATGTGGTCCAGGAATTCCCCTTTCGAGGAATGCTGCATCGCCTTCAGCTGAAGATCTCGGAAGGTTTCGTTCAACCGGTTCACGGTCTCAGGACCTTACCACACGGGGGCTTTTTGAGCGTCCGTTCGCATTGGCCGATGAGTATTCGCGTTATAACGCATCATTCATTCACACTCGCGCTCTCTGAATACGCTTTGACGATTCGTATTCGAGTCATATCGCAACATTCATCCACACCTGGGCGGCCTTCCGGATCGAGGTCTTGCGCATCGGCCAATGCGTATTCATGCAAAGTGAGGCCAGTGCAGATTGGATGACCACACCAGCCCAATACAAGGTGTGTTCACCGATGCGCATCGGCAGCTTTGCGCATGCTTTGTGGGGCTCTGAACGGGGCACAACATTTTTAACTTCCGGGGGTGAAGAATGAGATCACTTTTTAGTGCGGAATATCGCGATAATTGCTGCCTTTAGCCACTTAGGAAAGGGGTATGCTCCATCTGTATATATGTGTATGTGTGTGTGTGTGTATATATATATATATGGACACACATAGTGGTATAGCCAAAAGTGTGATGCCTTTTCTATGTGTAAACACACATTTGTCTGTATGAGAGTTTACACACACACACACACACACACACACACACACACTGTGGAGCAGCCGAAAGTGTAATGCTGCATGTATATGCTTGCACACGCATCTTTGTGTATGTGTGTGTATACACATACATATACATATACACACACGCTCATAAGGCTGACAATGCTTATTCATGGCTCTGCATAACTCTATTTGATGTAAAATATGATCTTTTTCTACTTCAATTTAACATTCACTTCATGTCAAACTGACATGTTTTAGATAATGGACAGATACATAATTCAGGCTAATATGTTTAACATGCTCATGTATCATTGGCTTTCTGTATCAACTACTTGGCTAAGTGTACTTAACTTGGCTGGAGGAATGGCAGGGAGGGGAGTTAAGATCATGATAATAGTGTCACAGTCACGACTATGGAGCAATTGTGAATATGAAGCAGTTACAGATAAGTAAATATACATAACTGTTCTGTATTCACTATTGCTACTGAGTCACAAGTGTGACACTACTGTCATGATCATAACTACCCCACAAATTGCTTTACCAAGTATCAGCTGGACAAAGAGGTCCATTCTGCCAATGATCAAACCATAACTGAATGGTATTTCTGTCACATTTTGAGGGAGCAGGCCAGGAGAAGTTATGTAGTTAAGTATTCTCAACCAAGTAGTTGATTCAGAATCCTGGCCATAACTTCTAAGTCATGCTCTTGTCAAAGAAGAAGAAGAAGAAGAAGAAGAAGAAGAAGAAGAAGAAGAACAACAACAACAACAACAACTTTTAAAAGAACCACCATGATATGGCCTGTCTATTAGCAACATTACAAACAACTGCCTGGGTTTCTTTGTTTGCTTGTTTTTTAAAACCCTCTTGAACAAAGGACACTTTCATTTTCTGAAGTTGGAGGTTCTTCACTTTCCAGTCCTGGCAACCATCTGAATGGCCTTGATCCAGTCTGTACGTTCTGCAGAGGTGGCTGCTTGCAGGACATAGTGAACTTCATTTGCAGTAATGATTTCAAACAGATTCCCCCCAACTTCATTTCTCTTGCCTAATTGTGAGGGAAAGAAAAGAGTGTGAATAAAGGACTGGGGGAGGCAATGCTTGCTTCACCACCTCCTTTTCAAAATAAAGAAGCTCGTCCATTTTTACATGATAAATGAAGACAGAACTCTTCCCATTTCCATCTAATAAACCCACACCTGTGCAAGCTTCTACTCCATTTTGAGCTGAGAATAATAACTGGCAGGACTAGCCCCAAACATGCAGCTGCCTGAGATTGAGCAATGAATGCTGCTCCTCCTTCTGCTCAAGTCAGGATATAGTAGGCCCATCACACCATCAGGCTAACAATTGGTGGATTCAACCACCCATGCATCACCATGACCCATAGTATTTATGATGGCATGTGCACACAAATAATCTGACGCAGACATGCACATGTCACCAACCACTGGATAATATGGGATGCAGACATCCATATTTTTTCCCATCCATGTAAGGGCCTGCAAATAAACACCCATGAATGGAAAGGGTCCACTGTAAATGGTAGGCCAGTCAAGTTATTTTGGTGGCTGAGAAAGAAAATCCCTGAAGTGCCTCTTCCCCTTCCCTAACAGCAAAAATAATAAATAAATAACAATTTGCTGCCTTTTTATGACACCATATTATTCTGAACATAGTCAAGTCTTATTTCAAAAGCTAAGGTCTTGTGGCTAGGACTTGGGCCTGGTTAGTTCTTTTAAATATATATTTTTATTAAGAGTTTACATAGCATGATAGTAAATTACCCCTTACCCATCCTCCCCAAACCACAGACAACATTCCATGATTCAAAATATAATCAGACAATTACTCTCAAAACATTGTCAAAAAAGCATTCATCATGAAAACTTATAGAATATCATGTAGTTCAATAGTGGGCCATGTCTAGAATTTATATGTGTCATATATAAATGGATGCCATGTAGTTTTGAAAGTGTCTTCAGCTATTTCACCTCTGACAGGGTGGAAATTCTGTCTAACCAGTAATTAGTGGACAAACCTTGTAAGTTCTTCCATGTCCTTGCTATCTCTATCCTTGCTACATACAGCAAGGTGGATATAAGATATTTACATTTTCTTTAGCATAAATTGATAAAATCAGTAAAGTACTTAGAAAGTGTATACAGTGGGACCTTGCCATCCACAGGCTTGCCATCCATGGATTTGCGCATCTGCAGACAGCAAGCCCCATTGTCCTCAATGGCAGCGCATACATGTCATGCCACCATTAGGGACAATGACACTTGAGGCCCACATTTTTTCATATTCATGGGAGGTTGGGATCTGGAACAGATCTCCCGCAGATACAAAGGCCCAATTGTATTTTTATTTGTTATTTTGTTCATCCAATCAAGAACTTCCAGCCAAAATGAAATTATTTTAGGGCAGCCAACCCATATATGTTCAAATGTACCAACATTATTAGAAAATTCCCAACATCCTTCTGACAAATTATTAATTCTGTATAGTCTTAAGGGGCACAGATACCAACAATGTATCAATTTATTAGGAACCTCATTTACCATTGCAGACAAATCTCCAAATCCTACCTCATTTATTTTTTGTGATCTGTTCTCCACCCGCAGCTTCCTTCTGGTTCGTACTTGGATGAAAGATTATCAAAGAATATTAGGGATCTCCATGTAGAATTAGGATAGACTCCTACCTAAAACCCTGGAGAGCCTCTGCCACACAACGCTATGGTAGATTAAGCAATAGTCTGACACAGTATAAGGCACCTTGCCATAAATCCTATGGCCCTCTACAACAACTTCCTGTGGCTACTCAGGTGAGAGTGGATTTCTTATCAGTAGGTAAGGATTAGAGTTATGTTTCAGACTATTATGTTTTAGTTATGTTTTAGAAAACAACTCCCAGAATCCCCCAGCTGGCATGGAGTTGGGAGTTGTAGTCCAAAAGATAACTTCTGAAAGCTCTATGTTTGACCATTTGCTTCCAGGCCGTGAATGGTTTATGAATGCTTGCAGATGACTAAACACACCCTGTTAGTATGATAGTCTATGTACTCCTGCTTAATGCTTACCATCAGGTGCATCTTCAACTGCTGTCACCACACAGCCCCTCAAGTGAATGGCTCCAAGTGGTTCTTCTCCCTGAAAGCAATTCCAAACCCAACTATGTTTACCTCCTTTAAAAACTCATTTCTGGAAATTCCTTTTATCTGTGAGCTGGAATTAATGAACTGGAAGGAACGTTGGCTCAATGTTGTGTACGTTGACAATGACTGTGAGGAAATCAGTGACGAAAATGTGAAACGTAAACAGCTTAATTGGGAAGAGAGGCAAAGGGAAAGAGGTTTGATGGAAAGTTACAGAATTATTAACTGTGGAGAGAAAATGAACAGATTTCCTCACCCCTGGCAGTTTTAGAACTAAATGTTATAAATATAATAGCAGTAAGGTCAGGACAGATGGGAAGGGGGGAAATGTGTTAACATAACTCCCCCCCCCAAAAAAAAAATGGAAGAGGGGTTGGAACATTCTGTTACAGGATTGAAACACATTGTCAAACACTTTCTGATATAGGTGTGTTTTTGACAGACAGGCACACAGACTTCAAAATGCCACGGAATAAGATAACCTCTCCTTCTCTTCTGGGAGATCATTTCGGAACTGTAGACATTTACACAAAAGGCCCTGAACCTTACAACTGATACTCTACCTTCAACCAATGAAGGGCTGCTGGGCTGGGCCTGCAGAAAACTTGCAAGTTCATATCAGGACTTAACTAGAAGAGATTTAAGGTGCAGAGCGGGGAGGAAGTGTATTGCATCATGCATTTCAGAATAGTGCAGGTGGCCATGTCACAGGAAAGGTGATTCCTAAGGCATGGTACTCCCAGCCAAGGAAGTACTTTAAACATAGGTACCTAGGCTTTGCCTAGATGAGGGGTGTTGATTTTTCATTTATTTTATTCTTGCAAGCAAATATAAATAATTTCAGCAGTTTTCTCCTCTCTGCAGGAGGAAATGGCACACACTTTGAAGATTATTAACAGTGAGGGACTATACAGACAGCCCCAAAGGGGTGGCATGCAGCCGTCCCTTTTTCACCCAGATCTGGGCCACAGCAACCACACTGCAAAAAGAAGCTGCTTTTTGCAGCTCCTTTTTGTGCCCTGGAAAGGGTGCCATAGCTGCATTGCTGTGGCTTGGCAGCACTCCTTCAGTGCTATATTAGGCAGATGCAGTTCCAGAGGAGCACCATGACGCCACATGCTGTGTGGTGCGGTGCATAGCATCATGCTAACCTGGGGGCAGAGCCTGGTCGTACAACATATAGATGCTATGCCCCAACTCCACCCCCAACCCAGCTTTTAAGGCCAGTATGTATAGAGGGTTAATGACTTTTTCCAAATGAACACTTTGGCACGTTACAGACCACCCTAAAGTGAGCAGTCTGCCGCCGCCATCATTAGCTACGCCAAGAAGCCCCAGCGGCCAGACCGCGAGGCTTCCCAGAACAGCTAAAAAGGAGCGCCGAAATGGCGCTCCTCTTTGGCCCCTAGAAGTGGCACCACGCCACGCCACATCCGGACGCCCGTGTGGACAGGCACCGCCATTTACTATGCGCTCCGCGCGTACTAGGGACAGGGCCGGTTAGGAAGGTAAGACCCTTCCTAACCCTAGCACGCCCCTTTCTAACCCTAGTACACACAGAGCGCGTACTAAATGGCGGTGTGTAACGCACCTATATCGGCATTAAAAAAAACCCTCTTTTTTCCACAGAAAATGTCATTTCCTGTGTAGGAAACCTTGTATATATATATTAGGAAATTTGGTTCGCATGCACAGATAAAATTGTGTTTTCTGCATGGAGATATGTTTCCTGCACAGCAAACCATGTTTTTTGAACAACAACAAAACCCATATGGTTAAGGGGAAATGAAATTTGCATGGAAAACTACAAAAGAATCTTGCTGTGTTCACATTTTCTCAATAGGATGTTCCATTGGTCAATACATCCATTCTTTGCTTCGGATGTAAACATTCTTTACATCCCTAACCTAGAAGCTAACCAAGTTGTAGTTAAGTTAAAGAACTGTTGTTTTTGCCTCCCACTATCTATTAGGAACTGGGCATGTCAAAGAGATCTAGGAGTCCAAGTAGACCACAAGTTGAACATGAGTCAACAGTGTGATGCAGCAGCTAACAAGGCCAATACGATTTTAGGCTGCATCAATAGAAATATAGAGTCTAGATCAAAGGAAGTAATAATGTCACCCTATTCTGCTTTGGTTAGAACCCACCTGGAATGCTGGGTCCAGTTCTGGACACCACAATTCAAAAAGGATGATGAGAAACTGGAGCATGGCCAAAAGAAGGCAACTAAAATGGTCAAGGGTCTGGAAACCATGCCCTATGAGGAATGACTTAGGGAGCTTGGGATGTTTAGCCTGGAGAAGAGATGGTTAAGAGGTGATATGATAGCCTTGTTTAAATATTTGAAGGGATGTCATATTGAGGAGGGAGCAAGCTTGTTTTCTGATGCTCCAGAGACTAGGACCCGGAGCAATGGCTGCAAGCTCCAGGAAAAGAGATTCCACCTCAACATTAGGAGGAACTTCCTGACAGTCAGGGCTGTTTGACAGTGGAATACACTCCCTCTGAGTGTCGTGGAGTCTCCTTCCTTGGAGGTCTTTAAACAGACTGGATGGCCATCTGTCGGGTATGCTTTGATTGAGAGTTCTTGCATGGCAGGGGGTTGGACTGGATGGCCCTTGTGGTCTCTTCCAACTCTATGATTCTATGATTCTATGTGTGATAGATGTTATAGTGCAGAGGAACTGGCAAAACCATCTCTGAATACCCCTTGCCTAAGAAAACCCTATGAAGTTCATAGGGCCACCATAAGTCAACAGGCAGTTTGAAGGTGCACACACATGCCACCTGGAGCCCCAGACTGGGGAAAGGGTGAGATATAAATAAATGTAAGAACTACAACTACAATGGAATAGATGGATGCCAGTACCATGAAGTCTATTATACTACTTTTTTGGGGAGAAAAGATGATGGCAGCACTGAATCAACATTAATACAGTGAAAGGGCACAGGCATACTTAAAGATGCCCAATGAAAAACAACTTATACCAACAACAATGTCATTTAAACATTCTATGGAAGGTGATTTCCTTTCTAAAACTCATTCAGAACATGCTCCAGCAAAACCGTAGAGAAATGGGCTTACCCCAGCAGGGTCATAGTAGTGCATATAAGCAGGGTCCTCTCTTAGCACAAACTTTCGCACTTTCCAGTTTTTCCTCCTGTGCCCCTACATTTAATTTAATGAATGAATAAATTAGTTTAATTTCTTGTCTTTCAGAAATAGAAGTATCTGAGCTACACAGTTAAAGTTGAGTTATACTGTTATGATATCCACCTGCCTAGTAAATCACAATGTTTACATTTGTTAAACTGGAGTCACTCCGCATTCATGGAATACTATTATTGCTTCAGCAAAGACATGGCCTTACAATTCATTATATCTAGGTTGCTCATGGTGTGAGCTAGTGGTTTGAGCACTGGACTATGGCTCTTGAGGCCAGGGTCCAAATCCCTGCTCAGCCAAGAAAGTCCACTGGGTCACAATTTCTCAGTCTCAGATGAAGGCAAAGGCAAATCTTGTCCCCTCCCAAAAAACATGACAGGTTCACCTTAGCATCATCATAGACTGAAAATGACTTGAAGGCACACTACAAGAAGTTTGGCCATGACATTAAGATTTGAGCAGGAGAAGATAGCAACTCAGCATCATTTGTTCAATCAACACGTGTCACTATTTTGACAGTGCATTTGCAAATAATTTTTCTGAGAAAAAATAGATTCAGAATTATTCTTTATAAACCAAAATCTTCAGAAAGCTGGATACCATATTTGTTAAAAACTGAATATTTAATTTCACTCTGTCAAAAACATAATATGTTTTAATGTAAAAATCTCATGTTTATTTTTAGTCATCCTGTTTTTAAATATAAAAACATTCCACATATGATATCTGTATTTCAAGCTTGACATACTTTCTTTCACAATATTTTTGATACATTCTTCTATCTTACTAATGTCCAAAGAAACTTGTTTTTATATGGAAGCAGGGACGTAGCCAAGGGGGGGTTCTTGGGATCCGGACTCCCCCCTTCCATTAGAAAAATGAATGGTGCGTGCTGCTGCGCCGCCACGCCCAAACCCCATTATAATGGTGGCACTTAGTCTGGACCCCCCCCCCCTTCCTAAAATCCTGGCTACATCCCTGATGGAAGCAAGTCAAAAGCAAAAAGGATAACATGAAAAAGAGTGTACCAGAGTTTCTAAAGAAATAGTGTTTCTTGTTTGAGGTTAATGTTTGTATGCCATAACAGGTCTTAAATTCTTTTATTATAATTTGTCTGAAATTCCTTTTTTTTTTCTGAGTCAGACTGATCTATCTGATATTAAGGAGTAAATAGTACCCCACTTCCCCATAATTGGTGACTCAGAATCGATGATCAAAGTTTTGCAGTGGGTTCAGTGTGTAACATTTCCTGTGAATGATACCACTTCTCAGTTACATGCTAGGCTACCAGGCGGCATGTGGCAATCTTTAGGAGTCGTGTGATGTTAAACACTCCGTATGCTCTGTACGTGACACCAGTGTGATCATTCTGCTGGAATTGTGCAAAGCCACATCCATCAACAGATCACCAAAAGACATCTGAAGGATGTTATATTTTGTACAGCCATAACAGGAAGCACATCTTGATTCCTTACACAGAGATATGTGACCTTCTGATCTTTCTGTCCTATTCAATTTTCCTTTCCAACACTATCTCCAGTGCAGGTTACAATACATCAGGGTGGGAAAAATGCAAAAGGGCGTGCCAAGAAAGGACTTTTCAAAATCAGGATGTAAACGAAAAGTTGATGGAGGGGACATTACAAGTTTATTTCCTCCACTAAAGTAAATTTAAAAATTAAAAATCGGGTGGGGATGCAGCACAGAAGCAGCCCATGAAGAACTGTCCACATGGAATAATCATCCTTCTTATATTGACACATATGAGTGCAAGCTACCACACTGCAGAAATAAAGAAGTAAAACAGTTTACTGACAGTTTAACTTCCATGGCTCAATGCTATGGAATCCTGGGATTTGTAGTTTTATGAAGCACCAGAGCTCTCTGACAGGGAAAGCTAAATACAGTATCTCACAACTACAAATCCCAAAATTCCATCGCACTAAGCCATAGCAGTTAAAATGGTGACAAACTCTTTTATTTCTGCAGTGTGACACCAGCCTCAAACAATCTGCAAGGATTTCAGTCTTTCTCTTTTTTGTGCTGAGTATTTTTTTTACATGCATTGTAGACAAGAATGGGCTGGGTGAGTTTGCTCCAGACAAATGGAAAGGCTTCCACTGTGTTTTAGCTGCACTCACCTATTAGCAGCCAATTGCAACCTAGCAACACAATGCATGATGGAAAGAATATTTCAAAGCATTCAAAATGGCATAAAAGTGGCTCTTCTGGCACTTTGGATGCGCTGACAAGGAGAATCCAAGTCAAGCAAGAAACTAAGCAATTCTGGACTTATTCTGCATGAAAAGTGCCTGTTTGTTTGTGCAGGAAATTTGTTTTCTATATAAAAACATTTTCTCTACACACTAAAGAGCATTTTTTGTGCACAGAATAAGAACTCAAACTGCAAAGAGTGTTTGAAAACTCCAACAACTATCCCCACAGTCCTGTGGAAGATGACAAAATTATTCTTTCTTGTATACACAGTTCACAAAGACCCATCACAGATGCAAAACACAGCAGAGAAAGTCATGAGAAAGTTCAGCTTGGTTCTCCTCGGTTAACTTTAGATAGATCTATAGATTTGCATTAGATGGGTTTCCTTTCCATGCCATCCCAATGAACAGGATTAAGAGATACTGACCTGTTTCAGTAGACATCCCTGTTTGATCACTACGCCCCTGAACTCCTCCTTGAAGACCATGTCATCGTCACTGGAATTTCCTTCACAGAAGAATCCACTGTCTGCCTATTCAAAAGACATTGAAGAGCTTGTATTGCTGAACACCTCCTGAGCTCAGCCTGCTATTGTACACCGGCAAATAAAACCAGAATCTCAAGGTTCAAAAACATAAATTTTGGTAGAGCAGCAAAAGGCAACTAACAGCCCATGGAAAAAATATTCTCCTGCACTTTAGGCTTATTTTGCATTTAAGACACTTTTTTGACAAAACATTCACTTTTCTGGGCTGCTTCCAAGTGCATGCATGCCAAGGTCAGAGGAAATGGGATGGATATGAGGAAGGGGAAGACCTGTCAAAGCCATGGTAGCTGCTCATAGTGAAGAGAAGACAGTGAGGTAGAGGGCAGAAGCAGGGCAACAAAATGTGGCAAATAATGGGAAGGGCGGTGGAATCTCAGGATAGATTTTTCCATATCCCATAGTATCTATACTATCCCATAGTATTTACTTACATAGCATTTGCTTGTGTACTAGGTTTTTTAGCTAATGCTTGCAGAGCAATGAGAAATACAATTTTAGGGGCAAACCAATTGTGTACATGTTTTCTAAATATGTGTTTGATGGTTTGGCAGAAGAGAGGGGTTGCAAAGGATCCAAATGTTACACTAATGTAGAAGATGAAAGTAAAATCAACAGAGTATTTTTTCTCCATACTCTGAGGTTTAACCCACCCCTTGCCCATCTCTGAAATCCAAAGTGATGAGAGGACTACTCCATTTTGTGATAGAACTTGTCCCATGGCCCCACTTTTTAGCCAAACCAGGAAATGTGTGGTTAGCTAACGTATACAGCTGGTTTGGACCTTGAAAAGAAAGCATGCATTCCAAACTGATGCACCAAGATGTGACAGCTGGTTTTACTGGCTTCATTACTGAGAAGCCTATGTAAGGGCTTGGGCTCATATGTGGTCAAATGTCCAGGGCAAAAACACACAGAGAATAAGCATAAGGCATTTATAGATCAACATAAATATTTTCCTATCAAATGACAGCTAATTGGGACAATCTCTCTACTAGTGACTCATAGTTTCTAACTTTCCCAGACACTGTCTTGCCAGGAGAAGCCATGGAATACTTTACAATCAAACAAAGGCAGGAAAGTGCATCTGCATGGCATATAAATAGACCAGATTACTTGATTAACTACATAATCCTGTGCGTGTCTACTCAGATTGAAATGAATATTCCCTTTTTCAATGGACCTTACTCCTTAGAAACTGTATATAGATTTACAATTTGAAGAGCAGATTAATTTAGAGATGTTACTAAAGCCTAATCTGCAAAGCAGAAATCATGCAGCCTGAAACTATTTTAACTGCCCTGGCTCAATGCTATGGAATCCTGAGATTTGTAGTTTTGTGAGACATTTAGTCTTCTTTGTCAGAGAGCTCTGACAGACTACAAATTCTAAGATTCCATAATACTGAGCCATGGTAGTTAAAGCAGTCAAACTGCATTCAGTCTGCAGAGCGGATGCAACCTAAGGGGCTCTCCAGACTGCCCCCAAAGGGCAGGCTGGAGGCACCTAGTTTTCCTCCAGAGGGACGCCACAGCAGCCAAACCATGCGGTGTCCCTCCATGTTCTTCTTGGCGTGTGCAGATGATGTCATCAGTGTGCCACTGGTGCACTGTGATACATCCATGATGCAAGTGTGGCGCACTGAGGTGCGGACGCAGTGCCACGCTTGCGTCATGGACGTATGCCCTGTATGGATAGGAGGTGAGTATGATGGCAGTGGCAGCACATTCTAGGGCTCCGGAGCATGCAGTTGCCGCTCATTCCTGAACCCTAGAATCGGTGCAGGCACACCACTTCTCGGCTGACTGTCTCAGGCCTAAGTCATCCTAGATCAGCTAAGAATTAAACTGGTGAGTTTAAATGGATCAAGCTGTAGCAGATCAAAATCAAAGTACATCCCTAATGGAGGGGAAGATTCTTACTGGATGAATATTCCCTTTGAGATATCAGAAAGGATTTTAACTGTTAATTCAAAGCAAATACAGTTCATAAGGCCAGCATCATCATGCCAATTTTGAATGCAATTTCGAGCTTCCACTTCCAAGAAAATTTCCCTGAAACAGGCTACTCTTCAGTTGTGGCCTCAAATGGCCAGTATGTAGGGTAATTCATCTTCATTAAGCAATAACAAGCAAGCACTCTGAGGCACATGTTTGTGGAAACTACACATATATGGTACTTGGAAAGATACAGATATATATCCAGTGTTCTACCATATACACAGAGGTGAATAGCAGAAGAAACATACATAACAATACATTTCATCAGACCTTAATCCTGCACTGTGCCATAAAATCTTATTTCCAGATTTTATGGTGACTCTGTAAAGCAAGGGTGGACAAGGGCAGACCACAAGCTGATGAGGGAAAGTTCAGCTCCTAAAACCACCCATAATCTCTGAAATCATCTCCATTTACATTTTTCTTGTGCTGATTTGTGGATGATTTTTTATTAATGTTTTGCCTGAAACTGGGGGGAAATGGCTTAAATGGGTTGCAAATGCAATGGTTTATGCCTCCAGCTGCAAAAACAGTGAAATTGGCAGCCAGAAGGGAAGGCATAAATGTGATAGTGTGGCCCACTGGAGGAATGGGGTGGAGGAAATGGGTTCCTGGTCCTTGCAGCCTCCATAGTTGCCCACCTCTGCTGCAGAGACACCTTATGCTTCAACACTTACAAAGTAATAATAAGCATCCTCGTGGTCAAGGAAAGGAGTTTCCGACAGGCCTTCAGATGCACTTTTGGATATATCCCCAGCAGCCTGAAAATAACCTTCATTCAAGAGGGCAGATGCCACCATGACACCCTCTTGGCGATTTTGGATGGTATTACTGGACAGAAGCCAGTCAATTACACAACTGCCTAGCAGCAAAGAGATAAAGCAAGGAGTATCAGCAAAAAGCAGTAGATCTCTCAGGATCAATTAGACATCCTCACAATAGTTTTATTTCTTTATTTTGTTTTCATAGAATCATAGAATCATAGAATCGTAGAGTTGGAAGAGACCACAAAGGCCATCCAGTCCAAGCCCCTGCCATGCAGGAAATCTCAATCAAAGCATCCTTGTTATTTATATCCTGCCTTTTCCCTATAACTGGGACTCATGACAATCTACAAATTAAAACAAATATAGTTGAAACATACAAAAGATTAGCATTAAACCTGAATTAAACTATCAATGACATTAAAAACATTTAAGACATCAAATTTAAAAGCAGTTCTTTTTTAAAAAGGGGGGGCAATATCTTTGAGAGTTTCACAGGTGTTAAATAAGCACTCTCCTTTGCAGCTGTCGATCGTGATTTATGTATAAATTCTTGCCCAGGTCTCCTCTGATATATCCATATTTAACTGCCATGTTATTGTGGCAGAATTATTTTTACCATAAGAATATTTCACCATCCTGTTGGAGAGGCTATAACGTTCAAGGTTCTTACACACATATGTGGCTTGAATGTCCTAGGATCAATGCTTTTTGGAATACAATGCTTATGCAAATATCTGACATTATAAAACAACCAGTGAAGTTTTGTCCAGCCTTATTATTGTTATCAATCTTCAGCAAAGCCAAACACCAGAGACTCATCATATTCCTAACCTCTGCAGCTAGAACTGAAATTGTGAGATGCTGGAAGATGGGGAAATGAAAACTGGTCTGGAACACATGGTTGTCAGAAAATCTTTCCTATTTCTTCAAGAACAGATCCGGACAAAAAAAAAGACACACACATTCGTTGAGGATCAATAACAATATATCTCATTTTGCTCCACCTTTGGGCCAAGCTTGTTTTTGGAAGGACATCTTGTACACTGACCACCCAAGTGTGGCAAAATGTGCTTCAAAAACAAAAGGTAAAAACCAAATGCCTGGCTTTAAAAATAATAATGTATTAGCCTGTTGATAGAAAAAACACCCGGCAGGGGGACAACTAGGCCCCTTGTAGAAGAGATTGCCACAACTTGAGAGCAGTTACTGTGAAGTCTCTTCCCAGGTCTTTTGTTTTAGGCCAAGTTAGGAATCCCACAGCATAGGTTTTGAAACCAGAATCATGCATCTCATCTTATTCCTTTATGGCATGCCAAACATAAAGATGAGGTTTCATTTCTTTGGTCACTTTGGTCATCATTCAGTGATGATCCCATCTATAGACACAACTTTTTGGGTTTCTACAATTTCCAAGCCTCCATAATTTTGAGTATTTTGTAATGATAATTGAAAGTTCCCTCCATTTTTCTCTCTCATACATCAGGACAGATGTGTATAAATCCCACAAAGCATCTGACTGGATCCTTGAAAGATAATCCCATTACTTTTCTCTGTTATCCAGTTGATTATTTTGAAAAGAAACAGCTCAGAGTTCTTTACCTGTAAAGCAGTGATTGAAAATTTTCTTGTCTTTTTCCAGTGTCATTTCTCGTATTCCTTTGTCAGGGTCTTTCATTGAAACATACAAGGTACTGTGAAGGGGTAGAAATGATGAATAGTTGTAAAAGAATATTAAATTAGGAAATAATTATAAATCTCCTTGGACCTCATTCCTACAAACTTTAACAAATTATTTAAAGATCTAGTTTCCTTCTGCAAATGCATCAAAGGGATTCTGTCATCTTCTATGCTTAATGAATATAGCAAAACTGACATTATGCAAAGTGCATAATCCCTGCAATAGTTTTCTTCCAACAATAGAATTTCTTCACCGTTATGTAACTCAATAACCATACTTGCAAATTATGACCGTCTAGGAAGAGAATTTCAAAGCCTTGGAAGAGGCACCAAGAAGACAGACTACTATGTTCCCAGCAGATGCATTTGGGAAGAAGGTGGGATAGAGAGAAGGGCCTCCCAAGAAGATTTCGAAACACAGGCAAGTTCATATGGGAGAATATGGTCCTTCAGGTAGCCTGGACCCAAAGAAACCAAAGCTAAACAGCTACATATGAAATCCAAATACAGACAATATTGCTCCAACAATTTCCCCCCTTTTTGAACCACTTTTGGGCATGGGGGATTTGAAACAGAAAAAGTGTGGGCTTTTAAGCTTCTCTTTACATATGGTTTCAGTATTCATTTTGAACATACAGAAAGAGCTTAGAGGTGATTTAGAAGAGAGAAGTTGGGGCGGAATTAAGTACTATTCCAGGAGATGGATATTTGAAGTGATCTAGTGGTGTTCTAGAATAGTACACCCAATCTATAATTCTGATGCTATTTTTGTGGATGTCTTTGTGGTTGCTTCTCTTCATTAAATGCAACCACAAAGACATCAGAGTTACAGGTTGTGTGTAATTGCCACCTAAGTGTAGAATGCCACTCCTTCCCTGTTCACTTATGAACCCAACAGCCCAATTCTCTGTTCCTGGAATTAACTACAATCAAGTTTTAGCAAACCTCAGATTGATTGTAGTGGGAAGCTTGATAGACTTCCTGGTTGATTTCCTGGAAAATCGTTGGCCGGCCAAAATGCACTTAATGGCCTTCTTGATGTCTTTCACCCACATATCTCTCTCCTCAAGATGAGAGGCTTGGAAGAAGTGATCCTGCTGTTTGGCGGTTGTGAGTTTGAAGACAAACTGTAATAGAAATGGATTTCTTTAATGGTTAGCATTTATTTCTTGTGTGACTAGGGATATTGTTCATAGTATAGGCCATGACAACAAGTAATTAGCAGTGAAAAGCTGTACATGTATACTCAGACTTAAGTCAAATTGTGTTCAACAGTGCCTATGTGTATGTGCCTTCTAGTTGCCATTGACCTCTGGCAGCCCCATGAATTTCATAGGATTTTCCTAGGCCAGGAATATTCAGAGATGGTTTTGCCAGTTCCCTTCTCTGAAATATAGCCTACAGCACTATTCCTGGGTAGATGGGTAGAGGATTGCCGTCTAAGTAACAAAATAATAGTGCCTGAAACAAGCATCCAAACCAGCAACATTAGGCCTGACTGTCTAGTTATATGAAGGAGAGAACATTTTACATCACAACAGATTATTTCAGTGCTGAATGTGTGATATTGGAATAAACAGAAAACACTAAATTTTGTTCATTATTAATGTAAAAAAGTGGGTTTATGGTAGAAGCTTTAATTTCCTTAGCATGGGGAATTAACACAATCCACTCACTACTGAAGAAAACTATGATCCTTAAATTGAATGTAAGAGGTCTATTCCAGTGGAGCAACCTTGAACAGACTTGGTGACTGAGGCCGAATCTGCACTGCAGAAATAATCCAATCTGACACCACTTTAATTGTCATACTAGTTTGGACTACAGCTCACTGGATCCCCAGCCATCATGCGGGGGGGGGGGGGAGGGGGAGGATTTGGTGTGCTGTCATCAAAAGATAACATTTTTATACTGTGCTTTTAGAAAAATAATGTATATGTGTATTTTTCATTATCGGGGGGGGGGGGGAATACTATCTTAAAGCAGGAGTGACCAACTGTGTGGCTTCAGGTCCCCCTCCCAGGCCTCATGTGGGCCAACTCCAAGGAGCCAAAATGTCTCTTTTCAGTGTCCCCTTCAAAAAGTTGACTGTAAATGACATGTTCCTATCACCATTTTGAGAGGAACTCCAACAAAAACAGTAGTATTTATTGGAGGATGTGTGTCACCCATTTTTGAACATTCAAGTACTTTCTGTGTGGAGATTGTACAAAAATTACCCCAAATCAAACAAATGTTATATATATATATATATATATATATATATATATATATAGAGAGAGAGAGAGAGAGAGAGAGAGAGAGAGTTGGAAGAGACCACAACAGTCATCCAGTCCAACCTCATTCTGTCATGCAGGAACTCTCAATCAAAGCATACCTGACAGATGGCCATCCAACCTTTGTTTAAAGACATCCAAGGAAAGAGATTCCACTACACTCCAAGGGAGTGTGTTCCACTGTCAAACAGCCCTTTGCTGTCAGGAAGTTCCTCCTAATGTTGAGGTGGAATCTCTTTTCCTGGAGCTTGTATCTGTTGTTCTGGGTCCTGTTCTCTGGAGCAGCAGAAAACAAGCTTGCTCCCTCCTCAATGTGACACCTCTTCAAATATTTAAACAGGGCTATCATATCACCTCTTAACCTTTTCTTCGCCAGGCTAAACATCCCCAGTTCTCTCAGTCATTCTTCATAGGTCATGGTTTCCAGACCCTTCACCATTTTAGTCTCCCTCCTTTGGACACGCTCCAGTTTTTCAATGTCCTTTTTGAATTGTGGTGCCCAGAACTGGACACAGTATTCCAGGTGGGGCCTGACGAGAGCAGAATACAGTGGCACTACAGTGGCAACAATATATATATTGGTGAGTTGGGAGGCCTTGGAAAACCAGTGGGGTACTTTGGGGACACAAAGTAGGATCCAAGGGCCACATATAGTCCATGGCAGCACTTTCCCCACTCTTGCCTTACAGGTAGCATTGTTACTTAAAGTGCTTTCCTTGCAGTCTATTGGAAGCAACAGTCACAGAATTGCTATATCTTCTCTTTGGCTTTCCCTCCACCCAGTCTTCTAGAGAGGCTTGTGGGTAGTTCAGAATGACCAACAAAGGAATAAAGCCCAAGAATGTGCCACCTCTGATTGCTTCAGACCCTGATCAAGACTTTGGCACATCCCTACCTGCAAAGCTCAGTGTTTGATGATGGCAGTAACATTACTCTAATGAAACACTTTCTGTTGGAACAGGAGGTGTTGTTCAGAATTGATGTGAGCTGATTGTCACCTGATATTAGTATTAGTAGTGTTATATATCCTGACTTTTTCAAAACAGCTTACAACAAAATTATAAAAATACACATAGTTAAAAATACACCAAGGACAGCTTCGTAACTGGACTATTTTGCTGGGCACTTCCTCTGAAATTTTTGCAAGTTTGTTTCTATGTATGTTTCATGTTGGTTTCAAATAATATCTCAACTCATTTTGTTCCTCAATATAATGCCTACTGTATTGCTTATCTATAATAATAATAATAATAATAATAATAATAATAATAATAATAATAATAATAATAATAATTTATTTCTATCCCGCCTCTCCAATAAGATTGAGGCGGCTTACAGCAATAATAAAATTCATACAATATAAAAATAAATCCTACTATCCCCTCCTTCCTTAAACAAACTACATAATCATTCCACCATAACAAAAATAAAATACAATTTAGATCATTAAAACAATCATTAAAACAATTAGAGACAGAAAAACAGGACCTCTTGGGGTAATCAGTAGGATGGTCCATATCAGCGGGATGACCGAGTGAATTTTTCAGGGAAGGCCTGTTGAAAGAGATCCATCTTGATGGTCTTTTTAAAGCCATCAAGATTGGTAATATGTTGGATCTCTTCCGACAGGCCATTCCATAATTTGGGAGCGGCAGATGAAAAGGGCCTCTGGGTAACCACAGTCAACCTAGTCTCTGTTGGCTGTAGTAAATTATTCCCAGAGGACCTAAGTGTGGGTTATATGGAAGAAGGCAATCCACCAAGTAGGCTGGATCCAGGCCATGAAGGGCTTTAAAAGTCATCACCAACACCTTGTACTGTAACTGGAAACTAATGGGCAGCCAGTGAAGAGATTTTAGAACTGGTGTTATATCTGGCTGCCATGTTTTGAACTAATTGAAGTTTCCATACTAGACAAAAGGGTAGCCCCATGTAGAGTGCATTACAGAAGTCAAGTCATGAGGTTACCAGCACATGTACCACTGCTTCCAGGTCCCCTGGCTCGAGGATGCAGCTTTTATAAGCTACATTACCTGTGTTTGTTTTGTAGTGTCTAGTCAGTAGAGGTAAGGTGTTGTTTTTTTTCCTTCTGAGCTGTATAACCGAAGCAGTATGTTTCTCAGTATCACCTACTATTGTGTTTCTGTCCTGTGTGTGGAATTCCCCTGGGCAACCCAGCAACCAAGCTAGGAATAGAAGATTTGGCCAGAGAACTCTCTAGCTTGTTCTAGCATAGCTTTTCTCACTTTCTTGCCTTGGTCTGCCTATTTCCTTCAACGTTCTATAGAAGACATGCATACTCACCATCCTTTTACCAAAATCTTGGCAAGGGCTTGTCAAGGTGCTTCCTTTTAGAGGAACCATTCCTTTAGGGCTACTGTCAGTCTTCTTCTTAAAGAATTCAATGGCATCTTCTGACAGCACAAACCACATAGGTTTCCAGGTGTTAAACATGCTTCCCTGTATTCAAAACAATTGGGATAATATCAGTCCACACATCCTGTGATAGAATAAAAGGAAGCAGCTTTAAATGAAATGGTATCTAAATAAATATTTATGCATAGCATGCCAAGTGATAACCTTTCACTCCCAAAGGACTCCCAAAGAGGCTTGAAAACAGATTCTGAAAAATGATACAGGGCAAAACCCAACGTCTCTTAAGCAAACTTTTCTACTCATAAAAGACAGTTTCTCCAGTGTCAGCACTCCAACGGAAAGATCTGCACTGGTCGCTGGTTGTTTTATGATGTTGATTTTAACCTATAAAGTAAAACATGGCTTAGGACCTGGGTCTCTAGTTATTAAGTTGTGGAGGAGGGGTTCCTTCTAAAAATACAATCACTTGCATAGGCTCACTTCGGAGATAAATGCAAGAAGGTTTCTTCTCAAAGCTATAGTCAGTTCCGACTTGGAACTTCAAAGTCTCTCTGCTCTTAAAGAAATGTCATTTTAACTTGGTCTTTTAAAATGTTTTAGTAGTCCTGCTATGCTATAATATGTTGATTGGACATTTATTGTGGAAGTTGATGCCTCCATGTAGTTGTTTTTATTGTTAGCTGTCTGCTACACAGACAGACAGATATATGTAGTCTTGGTGTTTTATACAGAAAGAGGGGGTTTAAGAATCCTACAAACAAATAAATGCATAGGCTACAATTCTATACCAATTTACTTGCAAGACAGATATATGTAATCTTGGTGTTTTATACAGAAAGAGAGGATTTAAGAATCCTACAAGTAAATAAATGTATAGGCTGCAATTTTATACCAATTTACTTGCGAGTAATGTCCCATTGAACTCAATAGAACTTAGTACTGACTGTGAATTACATTGAAGCAGAAAACTGAAATAATAAAAGAAAATTCAAAAATAGAAATTTACAGGATTTTTAACATCCATAGCTTTCAGGAATGGACTATTGTATCATATAGATTATACTGTGCATTCCATTTTAACAGGTGCTGGTGGAAAAGATAAAAATCCTGTACTCTTCAGAATGTGTTGTCTATCCTAAAATTAAAAGAGAAACTTCAACCATTCAGTATTTTAACATCTTGAACAATACATAATGTTTGCAATAAATTGTTGTTGTTGTTCACTGCCATCAGGCCGACTTTGGCTTATGGCGACCCTATGAATTGGAGACCTCCAAATCCCCCTATCCCCAACTGTCCTGCTCAGGTCTTGCAGAATCGGGGTTGTGTCTTCATTGATTGAGTGTCCATCTGGAATGTGGTCTTCCTCTTTCCGTACTGCCTTCTACTTTAGTAAGCATTATTGTTTTTTCTAGTCAATCATGTCTTCTCATGATTTGGCCTAAGTATGCAAGTCTCAGTTTAGTCATCTTGGCTTCTAGGGAGAGTTCGGGTTTAATTTGCTCTATGATCCATTTATTTGTCCTTTTACTGGTCCATGGTACCTGTAGAACTCTTATCCAGCACCACATTTCAAATGAGTAGATATTCTTCCTATTAGCTTTATTCACTGTCCAGCTTTCACAACCCTACATAGAAACTGGAAATACAATGGCATGGAGAAGCCTAACTTTACAATTTAATTATATATCTTTAAGCTTAAGGATCTTGTCTAGTTACATCATAATTTCCCTTCCTAGTACTATCTGCATCTACACTGCACAGTTAATACAGTTTGACATCACTTTAACTGCTAAAGTTCAGACCTATGGAATTCTGAAATTTGTGATTTGCTGTTGTACCAGAGGTCTCTGATAGAGAAGGCCACATATCTCACAAAACTATACATCCCAGAATTCCATAGCATTGAGCCATGGTAGTTAAAACAATGTTAAATTGCTTTAATTATTCAGTGCAGATGCAGCCTTAGGGGTTTTTGTTTTGTTTTGTTTTGTTTCTTGACTGCAATCTCCATTTTGATTAACGACTTGGCCAAGGTATGGACGATCTTGAAGTGTTTCAATGTCTTCATCATCTACTTTAAAGTTACACAAATAATCTTTGCTCATTATTTTTGCTTTCCTAATGTTCAGCTGTAAACCTGCCATTGCACTTTCTTCCTTGACTTTCTTCTGTAATTGTTCAATGCAGTAAATATGTATTAATAATTCGTTCAGTGGTCTGAAGAACAGCAGAAGAAAAAAGAGGAGGGAGGTGAGGGAAGGGTGTTAATATGGTGTTGTACTGGAACAGAGTTTGTGGTCTCCTTCAATTTCACAGTTCTGTATGCTCTGTGCAGCAATTGGCTTGGCTGCATAAATTCTCACACCATCTAGCACTTGAGTTTTCTCAGAGAAATGAGAGCTTTCTCATGGGCATATTAAGGAAACATGCACACTCAGCACCATAGCTTTACAGTAGTGGTTTCGAACCAGCATATATTCTGCTTTTAAGACAGAAGTTGGTTATTATGTGTTATCAGGTTAATTTAGCATATACACACTTGTGGCCTATTTTTATAGATCCAATAGCAGGGGTGAAAAATGTATGGATCACCAGATCTTGTTGGACTGTAATGCCCAGAAATCCTAGTCAGTACAGCCAGTAGTGGGGTGTTACAGACCAGATGAATTCTAGCTGGTATAAAATGTTTAAATGTTTAAATTGCATATAACTTGTTCATACCTATAAATGGTAAAATATAGAGCCTAAGATTCATGATAGTGTCTGCCTATATTCTGTCCTGTAATAAAAGAAGGGAAATGTTTGTTCACATTTCAAACTTGGGAAGAATGTCTGATGTTCCTTTAAAGAAAGCAAACAAAAGCTGCAAAGATTAATCTCAGGTTACCCTGCGACTTAGTATATTAGAGATACTTGACAATAGGTAGTAGGGGATTCTAAAAGTGGAGTGTGCACTAGACTCTAGTGTGCTGAACAAAAAGATAAAAAGTAAACCCCTGATTGATTAACTGATACACTGAATAGGTGTCAGGGGAGAAGAAAAGAGCTAAGGCAGAGCCATGTAATTACTGTATATACTCAACTATGAATCAACCTCATGTATAAGTCAAGGGCAGGTTTGGGGACCAAAATTATGGGTTTTGATATTACCCATGAATAAATTGAGGGTAAATCTTAGGGGCATGTAACCATGGATCTAAAGGATGAAACAAAGGAAAGCAGTGCCAAAGAATTTACAAAATTCCTGCAGGCATAACTGTTTGCGCTCATCCTAAAGGCTGGATGGTTGGGTCAATTTTTTGACTAAAATGTCTAGACTTATACATAGTATATACAGTAGGCGGCTATTTGACATGTCTCCACCATGAGAAGAGAAGGCAATGATGCAGCCTTCTTGAGAAAAGTTCCTGATAAGCCCTGATATGCCAATTCTGATAAAGCTAGGAGATATATGCTTACATATGATTAATACTGCTAAGAATTACTTAAGATTAACCACTGAATGTCTGTGTTACACAGAAGCTTGTTAGAGCTGTAAAATTCCTCAAATAGGTAAGATCAGCATGGATAATTGGTTAAGTCTAAAATTGCTAAGAATTAAGTACAATAAAAGGACAAGATTGTAACTATGTGAAAGCCTTTAGGAACTGTCCATATAATGACTTGTTAGACACTAAGGAAAACTATGGCGGGTTACAGACCGCCACTTTGCGGCGGTCTGCCGCCGCCGCCCCCGCTTGTTCGTGGGGGCCGCAGCAGCCACACACGCGGCTCCTCACGGACGAAAAAGAACTCCAAAATAGAGCTTCTTAAGCGGCTCCTCTATGAGGTCGCGAGGCGCCAGGGGCAGACTCGCGAGTCATAGAGCCGCGACACGTGCGACGCACAGCGTCAATATGGCAGCCGCCATGTGGAACGGCCGCCGCCATATTGTACGTACAGAATACGTACTAGGGTTAGGGGGTGCGGAAGCACCGCCCCTTCCTAACCCTAGTACGTATTCATTACGTACTAAATGGCAGTGTGTAACCCACCTATGTGATGAGGGAGAACCAGATTATGATGATACAAGGCTAATGTTACACATTAACTGTTTAGACAGCTTATGTTTTTATGTGTATTTCTTAATATCAAGCCTGTTAAACACACAAATAGAGAGAGAAAGTGCATATGAACATCCTGATGAATATAATGTGATGGCTATATGGCTTAATATAAGATACCTTCTATGCAACATAATGTCATAATGCCTTGTGTATAATGTTATGGAATATAACTAAGCTGAAGTATGTGTGTGTGTGTGTGTGTGTGTGTGTGTGTGTGTGTGTGTGTATATATATATACTGTATATCTTTGATTCTCCCTAAAAGGAATTTATGTGTATGTATTTATCGATGAATACTTACAATAAATAGCCCAAAAGAATACTAAAAGAGTCTGTTCCTTCCCATGTAAATAACCTGGAACTCCAAGACTTGAGAAGATTTGAGTGTTGATCTGACCTGTCTGGTTTAACCATTATCACAGGTTGGGTGATCAGAAATTGATAAAGGTGACCCCAGACAGAACCCAGAATTATCTGACAAGTGGCAAGGACAAGATATTGGGGTGGTAAGCCATGCCTGTTTCAGATGGCTGATGTGAGTTGTAATCCAACACGATCTGGAAAGCCACCCTTGCTCACCTCTGGCATACAATGTGGAGGTGGCCAATTTCATCATACCACATCATAAAGCAGTTAAAACAAATAGAACTCAGTAAAAAAAAAAACTCAGTTCATTGACTTCAAAACTGCATTTTGTAAATAATAGTTTTAATTTAGGATTATAGTTTTAAATTATATTATAGGCCCAGTTCAGAGACCCTTGTAAATAGTAAACGTTATTTGCTTATCTCAAATGACTTCCAAGGGTTGGAATTTAGAAGAAGGGAAGGGAAGGGAAAGGAATAACAGAAGAGCCCAGGAGAAACAGTGATAAGAATAAATCACTACATTTGAAAGAGAACTACTCTTTTACATTATTGGAGGATTTACTGATTAATCGAAACACTTAAAACGAAGGGAAAGGCAGAAGTTAGAGATATGTCTATGTTCTCTCCATGTCATGTCCAAGATCAGTTTTCAATACTAGGATGGAGTTCTGAAAAATGATCTTTCTTTCTTTCTTTCTTTCTTTCTTTCTTTCTTTCTTTCTCATATTTTTATTCACTAAGGAATGCTTTCAGAAAACTGCTTCTAAGTGTTTATGCAGTGCCCACCCCGGGTTGACCACAAGTGTGTTTAGATATGATTAAGAAGCAGAACCTACAGGGAAATAATATTATTTCCCCACAAGGTTAGGCAGTAGCCCACACACTCCTCATCTTATAAACTCAGGGCTCAGTTATATTAAAATGTGCAGCAAGCAGCTGAGAATGGCTTTCTTTTTTACTTTCACATAAGTGGGTAAATATAATACGCTTAATTTTCTTAAATTGGCTCTCCCCACACCAAATAAATAAACCATTCTCCCAATGGGAGATTTTTAAAAGAACAAAATGTCATAGGCATCAGTGAAGTCATTTCGCACACAAACACACACAGAGAGAGAGAGAAAGAGAGAGAGAGAGAGCCTTGTGCAAGAAATATAGGGGGAAATCCTGCTGGTTTAACCCTCCCTCATCTGCAAATGCTAGGCACAACGCACACCACCACCTGTGTGCTGGAGTTCTGAGGGGGGAAACCCTAATCTCAGCCGCATGCTACACATCTAAAGTAATGCATATTTTGATGAAGTGCCTGAGAAAGAAAACCGCAAGGTACTCCCCCACTGTGTGGATTATGATGCATATCCTGTATGAATAAATGGCTAGCTCATTCACACCTTCCCTTTCAGTAAACTAGGTATCCTTGAACATGCATAAATGCAGTAGTCTATAAATTAATTTAATCTATATTAAAATACCAGTGGCTTGAAGACATACTGTTTCTCACATCCTGAGGTTGGTGTCATACAGCGCAGGGGGAGCAACTGTCCCTTGTGGTGGAGATTGGCCATGTGATGGGGGCAGCTTGCCAGCCAGCTGCTTCCTGATAATGGAACAGACCCCCATTGATCAGACTTTCATAGTTATTATGTAGTTCCTAAACAAGGGCTATGCAAGGATCATAAATATGAAACTGTCACAAGTGTGTAACTCTAGGTTATGCAATTATAACTGCACAACAGGAGTCAGGCCAATATACAAAATTAAACATAAAATTGGCTTAGATTGACTTTAATTGACTATCCAATTGACATTTAGTCCTTTTGCCATTGACCAGAGTGCATTTACTGGTTTGTCATCACATTTCCTCAGGAAACTGCAATGTGAGGGAAGACCACGAGTTGCATTATGACTGCATAATGGGAGGGAAGGATGCTTTGTCTGGATTAGTCTGGTATGGGTATGTCTCAACAAATATGACTGGTCCATAAGAAACATGATTAGCCACAGGTTCTGGCCAGGAGATTTGAAACTGGTCAGCCAAATAGCCCACAGCTGCCTTCTAACAAACCAGAGAAGTGCCACCATCTACTCCTGACCTGACCAAACTCCAAGAGTGCTCCCCAATGGTTCTTTTTCATCCTAGAGAGAAGTGGTTACTGAGATGCTTCAGGTTCTGTTCTGGGGCTGGTGTTATACAAGATCTTTATAACTAACTTGAATGATGGAATAGAGGACACACTTATCCAACTTGCAGATGACCCCAAATTAGAAGGGGTTACTAATACCCAGGGAACAGGATGACGCTTCAAAATGACTTTGACACGTTGAAGAACTGAGCCAAAACTAAGAAAAAGAATTTCAACAGGGAGAAATATAAGGTACATTTTTCCAGGCATGAAAAATGAAATGTGCAAACATAGGATGAGTGACACCTGGCTTGAAAGCAGTATGTGTCAAAGGGATTTTAGTAGACCATAAGCGAAACCTGAGACAACAGTGTAATATTCACGGTCAAAAAGCCAATGCAAGGCAGTTCACCCCACTCAGCCACCCCCACACCAGGTGACACCAAACCTAGTGATGCCATTGGGTAGTAGAAATAGAGGAAGACCACATGCGAGATGGATGGATTCAATCAGGGAGGTCACAGGAATGAATTTGTAGGAATTAAGCAGAGCAGTGGATGACCGGGGGGACACTGGAGGTGTCTCATCCACAAGGTGACCATGAGTTGGAGTCAACTTGAGGGCAATTAGCATCATCAACAAAATAGCTACTGAGAGCCTTGGGGCCATGGCAAACACACACTTTGAACCCAGCCCAAAAATGAACGGAAAAGATCTGATCCTTTTTGGGCCAGGAAAGAGGTGGCTTTCCCAGCCCTGCCACAGCCCAAAGCCGGCTTCAAGATGCTCCAGTGGCATGCAGCATGTAAACCATCCTGCTGCAGTGTCTTGAAGTTGCCGATGTCTGGCCAGCCAGCCAGCTGACTTGCAGATGGCTTCAGTGAAGCTTGGGAGCATGCGGCATATAAACATTGCTCTCCCAAGCAGCCCAGATAGCAGCTTTAAAGGACCGGGTGTTCTGGCCCAAAGTCAGCGGTCACTGCCACATTCTCTAGAATTGAATTTAATTGTATTAACTATGCTCTGTGTAAAGAAGTATAGGGCCAACCTACATGGGCCAACCAAAATGCCACAAAAGTGTGGAAGGTTTGAAGTTCTGCAGAACAAAGGATAGTTCAGATGGCACACTATCAATACCAAGATGGGGCATTTAAGAGATAGTGGGGGTGGGGTGAAGCTCAATGGGAGGAGAAAGGAAAAGCCCCAGAAATTTTTAAAATTAAAATTTCAAATTTCAAAATTTTAATTTTTTAAAACAAAATTAAAATTTAGTTTTTTTAAAAAAATTAAAAATTTTCTTTAAAAACACATTTCAACCAAATCTTCACTATGTATATGTAAATACATTTAGGTTGTGCACACGATATTGTAATTTGAAGGTATAATTATAATTTTGCTAGTTGTTTATGTCACTACTATTAACATTACCTTTAGTTCTATATGGGATTTACAATTTATGAGTAACGTTAGTGCAAAAAAGCATTACTAAGGATTCTGTATGGTGTGAAATGGGAGGAGGTCAGTGGGGGAGTGACACCAGGAGTTACTCCACTGGGTGACACACCAACCCTAGTGATGCCACTGGAATGGAGCTACAGCAGGTAAAGTGGTGCCAAACTGCATTATCTCTACATTGTAGATGCTTTGGACTAGCACAGCTGCTTTTGTTTTAGTTTGGTTTTTTTCTAATTTGCTCTGGGAATTTCCAGGTAGTTGAAACCGAATAGATTTCACTGAATTCTCACTTGAGGCTGAAGCAAAGTCTTTAACTTGGTCAAAAAGCAAAGCCAAGATGGCAGACGTTCTTTGAATTTTCTTGCCACACAATTGATGCTTTTTCAAAGGGGGAGGTAGAGTGGGAGGAATGAATATAAAGTGGCTGCCATGCAACTTCCCTAAAAAGCTACTTCTCCTTTCTTTTCTGTCTGTTATACCGCATGCCTAGAAATAATGGTTTCCCCAGATGTTGGGCATAGAAATATTACCACATATATTCTGCTGGTTAAGTCAAACCCACAGGTAGCACGAGACATCTGGCAAAGCTTTTCGACAACTACGCTCAAAACCTAGCCTGTCGCTCATGCCTTATCTGCAGTGTTATGCCCAGTTACTTGAGAATAAGTACCACTGCACTGAAACAGACTAACTTCAGCAGACATAACTAGGATTGCACAATTATTCCCTTCAGGGTTGACTTATTATAATTCAGTCTTTGTGGGGCAACCCTTGAAGACAGTCCATAAGATACCACTGGTTTGCAATAACACAGTTTTTTCTGAGGCTGGAAATGTGGACCACACACAACTTATTTTGTGCCAGTCCCATTGACTTTCAGAGTTGTTTTTTTCCCACTTCAAGATGTTGACTTTGTGTTTAAGACCCCAAACAGCCTGAGACCAAGTCCCCTTGGGTATTGCCTATTTCTATATGAAGTTGCCCAAGATCTGTGCTCCATCACCAAGGCTCTTCTTATCATTCCTTTTTTAACTTGAAGTGCAGCTAGCTGGTGCAAGGAAGAGGACTTCTTCCATTATGCCAGCTAAACAGATCCCAAAGGTAGTTTATCACACGGGAGGAATTATACTTCCAATTTCCCTTCTCTGACAAGCTCCTCTGTCTTGCCCACTTTTAAAGGTTATTTATTCCTATGAGTTTATTTTCGCCGAGCCTTTGATAGGCTTTAAGTCTACTGTTGTCTGAGATAGAGCTTTTATTACAGTATTTATCATTCTGTTTGGCTACTGTTTCCTGTATCATTGGGTTTATTTTGTGAGAGTTTGTTTATTGTTTATTTATTGTTTATTTTTTTGTTGTCATCATTTTCTTTTTGTAATTTAAATTTGTACTGCAAGCTGCCAAGAATTTCATTTTATTGTGCAAAGGTTGGTAATTACCCAACAAACAAATGCACCAACAAACAAAACTTTAGAGGGAAAAAAGGATATGACTTTCACATACTTTGCTCTCATTTACTAATCTTAAAATTTCCACCCAGAATTGCTTCTGCTTTGGAAGTGTCTTAGCAGTATTTCAGAACCCTGTTTTAGTTCCTCCCATGCACAGTGCAGTTGCTCTTGTTCTGTGAGCATTTCCTGTGCTCCCTTTTAGATCTAGGCTACTCATCAAACATTCCATTTATCTTGTGTTGTAGATATGGAATATTATTTTTATATATTGTTTTTAATTGTCCCATCTCTCACTAAAGGGTTTCATTTTAATTTCACTGTTCATTGCATTGAGTGAATGCGATTCAGAGTTCTGTACACACAGTGGTTCCTACGTTCTCCTCTTGAGAATGAAAACCATATGGTCTCCTTAGTGAAGATAACTGAGAACGCATGGACACATTTGGCTATATGTCTACATGGACGCAACTTCATTGCAGCTACAAGCTTTTGATCATTTGTATTCCTAGTGGGAAAGTGCATGTGATGGAGACTTGTACAGAATCCTGGTGCTCAACCCAAAACCCTGTCAAGAAATTTGGGAGCAACAGAGCTGCATTCATCCCATCAGTTGCTGAAAAATTCTTCTCATTCTGTTGTTGTTGCCTTCAAGTCGTTTCTGACTTATGGCGACCCTAAGGAAAATCTATAATGGGGTTTTCTTGGAAACTTTCATCAGAGGGGGTTTCTTGTTGCCATACTGTGAGGCTGAGAGAGTGTGACTTGCCCAGGGTCACCCAGTGGGTTTCCATGGCTAAATCAGGATTCAAACCCTCTTCACCACACTGGCTGTACTTAATAACTATCAGGATTAGAGTATATCAGAGTCTAAACACATAGGATATCAACAGCAAGATGATGGTAATGATATGACCAGCAATTATATATGTCTTTGAAATGAAAGGAAGGAAGTTAAATGTTATAAAGATTGTGTGGGATGGGGAGAGTTAAAACGTCTCTCTATAACTACTGTCTCTATTACACACATCCATAAAACAATTCCAACCTGTACTAATGGGAACCCCCCCCCCCAGCACAGCTACTAGTGTTTTTGGGGGGGTTCCCATTAGTACAGGTTGGAGCTGTTTTATTTCTTTGAATAATAATTGCCATGTAAGGAAGGGGTGATTTTCTAGATACTGTGGCTGAGAAGTGAAGCAACCTTTATAATAACCTCCCACTCATCCCCATTGTGCCTGCTATTTAATTTGGAAAAAACATATGGTTTGATTGCCAATGTCACATGTAGTTAGGCTCTCAGTTTATTCCACATGAAGAAACGCACATAATCTAATGCTTAATCACCATAGAAGTATATTTCCTAGGAATATCCATTTACATCCAATTTAAACCAGACTTCGTTGTTCCTTTTTACTTATTTTTTATTGAGAAGCAATAGGCTCCTCACAAAATCCTACTTTCACACTGCCTCATGTCTGCCATCCAAGGACCATCCTTGTTGAATGGAGAGAGGCTCATCACTGGAAGGCTGGCTTCCAGGTGAGGCACTGATCAGTCATGAACTCAAGAACAGCATGAAGTACTTGCAGTATCCATTGGTAGGGGGACTACCCACATCAGTGAAATTATGGATCTCTGAGGTATTTAAGGTCAGTTAGGAGCATCACTAGAGGGGTTTGAGCCACACCAGGTGACATCCTAAAGGGGGGGGTGACACCACTGTTCCTCAAACATCTGTCCTTTGACAGAAATGAGTTGTGGTGTTTGGCTGCATCCCTTGAAAATAGTAAGGAGATGTTGTGAGTAGGGTGCGACTCAGTGGAAAGAGAAAGAAGAGGTCCCAGGTGTGTGTGTATAAATTATTTTAACATTTTCTTTAAAAACATCACACCTTACCATATCTTCACTTTAACCACATGAAATAATGTACATGTAAATTCATTTGGGCTTTGCATATCATACTGCAGTTTAAATGTACAACTTTAACTTGGCTAGTTGATGTCAAAACCATTGCCATTACATTCAGTGATAGACAGGAATTATGATTTATGAGTCACATTAGTACAAAACAATTTACTAAGGATTCTGTATGGTGTGGTATGGGAGGAGTTGCATGGGGAGATGACATCATGAGTTATACATCAGGTGACACCAACCTTAGTGATGCCACTGCAGTCAGTTAACAAAGAGTAAAACAGTATTAATTGCTCCTACTTACTGTATATACTCATGTGTAAGTCTAGAAATTTTAGCCAAAAATATTAGCATTTGGAAAGGAGACTGCCAGGAAACACCAGGTGCTGTAGGTTATATTCAGAAGGCAGCAATGGCACACCACCTCTAGGTATTTCTTGCCAAACTAAACATGGAATGCATGAGGCATACACTACTCCGACAACATCTATGCTATAAAAAAACTTAATGGGAATAACATTAGCGTAGTTGTGTTTGACTGATGCAGCTTTGAACCACTGGGAGCTGCCAGAGAATATATATCACTCCAGGTTCTAAACATTCTAAAGCTCTGCCATGTAAATAAATGCCATATAAATGCACCTTCCCACGACATGAAGGTTATGGTTCTCTCTGCTTCACAGGTTCAACCAAGGATAGCAAGTTCAACATTTCAGTTTGCTGTAAAATATATTTTCTGCCAATTGAAAATTGTGCATGCTTACCTTCTTTACTAGGTATCCTTCTCTTATGAGCCTCGGTTCTCGCTCGGGTTCTTGGTTCATTATTCTGCCTTTCTTTCTGGCCCAACCCAGTTCAGACACAACTGACACTTCAGGCTGTGGCGAGCTGAATTTATACAGTTGTCACTTTCACAAGTTCCTCTGATTGTCAATCACATGAAAGCACACTCATTTCCCCTTTCCGGAAGAAGGAAATGCAGAACTAAATGTAAATGTTAAGTGCTTTTTGATCTTAAAAGAAACTCCATAATATTAGTAATATTATCAACCCTGAGTCATCTGAGTCAGCAAAAGAATAAATAAACACTTGGTTAAATGTTTGAATTTCTTCCAGGGTTCAGGAAGAAAAGAGATTCTCTTGTTAATGAATAAATAATGTATAGGAACATATATTTCAAGAAAAAGCATAGGTAGTCATGAAAGGCATAAGGGGGGAAAGTCCAAACTTTGTGTACATACATTAGTGCAAACTTTCAAAATCTCCACATCTCTGCATCATTCTCAGGACACTATATAATACAGTTATGAAAAATATAACATTATTCTTCCCCCTCCTTCCTTCTCCTCCCTCTCTCATTTTCTTTATAACATCTTGCCTAATGAAGAACTCTGGGGATCTTGAAAGCTTACACACTTGTTTACACCCTTATGGTTGCATAATGAAGTATCACACTAACATGGATGTTCCCATGTATTTATTTACTTAAGAGTAGTTATACCCTACTCTTAGAGTCTTTATACTCCACTTCTCAGCCAACATGGCTTATCTTATTCTCATTTTCTCAACCCTATATAACTTACCTTTGTTATTTAGAAAATCTGTATGCCTCCTTTTTACAACATTTTGCAATACAATGTTTGAAATATAATAAAAGCAACAGAACACTGAGAGCCAGTGGCGTAGTGGTTTGAATGTTGGACTGTGACTCTGGAGACCAGGGTTCAATTCCTGTTCAGCCATGGAAATCCACTGGGTGACCTTGGGCAAGTCACACCCTCTCAGCTTCACAAGAAGATGTCAAATCTCCTCTGAATAAATCTTGTCAAGAAATCCCCATGATACCCCATGGCCTTAGGCTTGACATAAGTTAGAAATGATGTAATGTCGCACAATACACACAACAGCAACAAGCATATGTAACTGGGACAGACAGCAGTGCTCCTCTGAATGTTTTTGACTACAGTTCCCATCATCCCTAATCAGCACTACCAATAGGATTGTAGGTTTGCTGACCCAAAACTTCCAAAGGGCCAGAGTTTCCACTACAGGAAACGCAGCATAACAATGAAACTCAATACACTAGAAGAAAATAACATAACAGTAGAGTAGAGATTTTGCTCTTTGTGGGTTTTTATAAAAATCACAGTATAATGATGTGCATGAAGCACTTTGAATCCTCTGGTGACAGCACTATAAAAATAGTAGGTGGTGGTGTTATCTTTTTTTAGACATATCAGAGAACCACGGAATGAACAAGACTTGGCTACAGAATGAAAATACATTATCTGCTGTTTTTGAAAGGCTGTATGGGTGTTCCCACACCTCAGTAGTACAACAACGTAAAACTCTGGCCATTGTCATAACATATTATGGCCTGGTTCCATCCAACTTCATAACCATAATGCTTTTGCTAGAAGAAGGGGAGGGAAGCAATTTCGCACTTCAAATTGTCCACTGTAAAGCTGTCTTGGGGGCCAAAGAAGCCCCTGGAGCAGCCTGAGATGTGTCTATGTGCGTCCCTCACTCACACACAGTCTCCACTATCAGCCTTCACTGGATCTCAGTTCTTTCTGGAAAAAGATGTCCTTCACTTCAAGGGTCATACCAGGATCAATCCTATGTAAGGTTTCAAAAAAAGAGAGCAGTCTCAATGAGGGATGGGCTGTCACAGGGACAATTAGTGATGTAAAGAATATTCTCCAAAATTCAAAAATTAGTAGAAATATGTCTAATTTGAAAATTTTGAAAGCATTTTAGAAAGAAGAAATTCTGATCACTTCTCGATCAATGAGTAAGAATTTTGATTTTCAATCATTTCCAAATGAAGAGACGAGACTTTCAGCTGACAATTTGATGGCCAGAATTTGGGTATTTTGCGTAAGAAAAGCTGCCATTCATCCTGGGTTTTACCAGAGGCTATTTCCTTTGTTAGGGTGATTCCCCGCCATCTTTGCTCACTCACAGCTTTGCTTTGAAAAACAAGAGAGAACAAAAGGGGAGGCCTTCTGCCCTTTATGCCATGCTCCGCCATTCAAATTCTAACAGAAGAGAAGAAGGCTGAAATCCTAGCATTGGAACTTGGGATTCCAATGGTCATCTCATCCAACCCCATTTTTGGATACACCACACTCTCGTATTCATGGATATTTTGAACTCTCCTTGCCATGTATATATATATATATATATATATAATACAATGCAAAATAAAAGTAGGTTTACCTTAGCATCACCTTGAGAAAGCTGGAGAGAGAGGTTTGTCATGCCCTACCGCTGAGGCTGAGAGAATGTGCACTCTCCTTGCCTATTATTATTATTATTATTATTATTATTATTATTATTATTATTATTATTATTATTATTGCATGACCTTAGCATCACCATGGGAGAGGTGCAGAGAGAGAGTTGGTCATGCCTTGCCTCTGAGGCTGAGAGAGTGTGACCCTCACAAAAGAGAAGAAGGGGCAGGGTGAGGTACAACGGCAGGAATTCTATCATGATGGATAAAACTGAGCATTCGAAGGAATTCCAAGGGGTCATCCAACCACCAACCTTCTTCTACCATGAAGGAATACCTAGGAGTTGGAGTTGAACCTGAGAGCATGTCAATTGCCCAAGGTCAGCCAGTGAATTTCTATGGTGAACTTCAAATGCTAGGTTTTTTGGAGCATCAGCATGGAGAGATCTCTTGTAGCACCTTTTAAGAGGGAAGAAGGAACGGTAATGCATTAATATGAGGAGTCAAACAAGGGCCACCTTTAACTATTC
>NC_056522.1:179630815-179645186 GCF_019175285.1 Sceloporus undulatus | reverse complement strand
ATTTTAGTATTTAGCATCTTAGTATTTCTTCATGTGAATTATATACCTTTACATCATTTTCCAAAGATAGCTTTACACCTACTGGAATTTGATAGTATTATACCTGGTTAATTTTGCTAATAAGATCAGCATGATTTATGTTTAATGGTTACTTTAAACTTAAAACACCATCCTCTCTTTTCAAATGGATCACAACTGCTCTAGGTTAAAAGATAACAAAATAACAGCAGGGCTGAGGAGCAATATGAGCAAACAGGAGTGTGACAGCATTTCAAGCTTTCAGAGGTTTTTAGTTTTTAAAGTATTGTTTTTCATGCTTTGGAATGATTGCAACTCTAAGGACGTGATCAAACATCATACTACACTATTACTGGACTGGATGGCCCTTGTGGTCTCTTCCAACGCTATGATTCTATGATTTAACTGCTATGGCTCCCTCCTGTAGAATCCTGGGATTTGCAGTTTAGGGAAGGGCATTTAGATTTGTCAGCCAAAGCTCTCAGGCCTCATTAAACTGCAAATCCGTTAGTTCTGTAGGAGGCAGTCATAGCAGTTAAAATGGAATAATAGAGCTATAACAGTGTAGGGTGATATTGTCTACAAAAATTTCCACCAGAAGTATATATACACAGGAAGCTGCTTTATAGTGAATGAAAGGACTAGTCCAGCAGTCAGCACTGGCTGAGCAGTGGCTCTCCAGAGTTTCAGATAAGATTCTTTCTTGGAGAGCCCTGATATTCCATGATGATCTCCCATCCAACTGTTAAACCAGGCATAACCCTGCTTAGTTTCTGGATTAAAACCAGACTGAATGAGGTGAACCTGATTTGTTGTCGTGTGCTTTCAAGTCATTTCTGACTTATGGCAACCCTAAGGCCCCAAGGCCCCGATCAAGGGGTTTTCTTGACAAGTTTGTTCAGCGGGGTTTTGAGGCTGGGAGAGTGTGACTTGCCAAAGGTGACCCTGTGGGTTTACACGGCCAAACCAGGATTCGAACCCCGGCTTCAAAAGTCATACTCCAATGCTCAAACCACTGTGCCATGCTGGCTCTCATTGAACCTGATAATAAAACCAAAACATCAGATTTAAATAAACTACAAGATATCCTAAACCCTCACACCAATTGGAAAGGTGAGTTTGCAGATTGCACTGGTGCTGTTTCCCCCCCTCTCTTTCTTTCTATCTTTCATTCTTTCTTCTCTCCTCCTCCTTTTCTGCACTAAATGGTGGTGTACTTCTGTATTCCTTTTCCTATGTGGAGTAGGAATTTGTTGCTGCGTTCAAAGTACAATATTTTACTTAATTAAATTCTGCCTCTGACCCTTCAGCTGTCAATGACTGTGTGGACTTTTAAGAGATTCAGTGGTGAGAGTCACTTTAACTACTTGCCATGCACCCACTAAAATGGAAAAAAGTTTAAATAAGATGTAATATCCCCTGCTAAATTTACTATCTTAGTACACCTTTATTACTCCTGTCTCCTGTTCTGTTCACACGGCATCCATTGTGACCCATTCTGCTGTGTTTCCAGTTCAAACAGTCTAGTATCTGTGACAGCACTCTATTCTTTCATATGTTTCCAATGCCATTTATTTTATTTTCTTCTATCAAATATGCTTCCCACTCATAGAATGCTATGGTCTACATATACTAGTTGTATAATTTCTTTGTCAGAAATATTGGTAAACCAATTCTTTACCCATAGCACTTTTCTTCTTATAAATTGTCTCCTTTGCCTCCAATTGTTCCAGTTTGGCAGGAACATTTCCAGATTAAATCCTCTGGACAATTAAATTGTCCCACTTTTTCAGTGGCTTTTAAAATATCCAAATTAATCTCTCCTTCCTACACTTTTTCCTTTGATTATTTCAATTGCTGCAAACTGAATACAAAGTGCAAAAGTAGTTTGTATTCAATTAACTCAGTAGAGAAAAAAGAGAGGAGCGGGTAGTGTGTTGTTCTTCCCAATTGGCTTAGGTTAAAGAAAACTGGAATAGCATCATAACTCAGTGTGAACAGAAAAAGACTAAATGCCAGTGGGTGGTGTCACTGAAATTTATATTTCCTGGCTCCAAAATATTAATTTTGGCAGCTCACCTCAAATACAAGGCAAATGTTATAGCATCAGAAATGATTGCCAGCCTCCAAGGTCATTTCCCATCCCCTCTAATCACCACTTACCTACCATACTGTATATACTTGACCATAACTTGACTTCATGTATAAGTCGAGAGCAGGTTTGGGGGGCAAAATTATAGATTTTGATATGAACCGTGGATACATCGAGGGTAAAACTTAGGGATATGAACCAAGGATCTAACGGATGAAGGAAAGGAAAACAATACCAAGAACCTGATAAATTTCCAGAAGGCATGTTTGTGTTCATACTAAAGGCTGGACAGATGAGAGAATAGAGAGGGGGAAGTCATTGCTTGCCTTTCACCAGGAGATAGTTCCTTTTTAAAATCAGAGTTAAAGTACAATACAGTCGCCCCTTGGAACTTGCAGGGGATTCGTTCTGGAACCCCCCCCCCCCGAATTCCAAAATCGCTCATATTCAAGCCCCATAAGCTTGAATGGTGTGCGTGCATGTGGGGTATGTGCCAAAGGTGCATGTCCCATTAATATTAATGGCAGTCGTCCCTTTACGGATTTTCAAGTCCGCAGATTCCAAGTCTGTGGACTTGGAGGGGCGACTGTACTTACATTGACCCATGGACAAGTCGACTTGAGGTCATGTTTTTATTATAAATTTTAAACTTATACATGAGTATATACAGCACTTGGGTGCTCCAGCAGCATAGGAATTCTGGTTCACCATGCTTCTTGTCTCTTGCAGCAACATGTCAGGAGTGCAAGGAAAACTACATTTCCTAATTTGCCTGAATGAGGCCTAGGAATGCATGAGGTTTCAGAGAGGTGAAGTGGAGAAGAGAACTTCCAAGGTTCCACTATTAAATCTCTCCCTGTTATCCCTTCATTGACCAGTACATCTAATGGAGGGGAATTAAACATTCTTCCTTCTCACCAACCTATCCGCTTACTCAGGAAGGTGGGAGCAGGAATATTATTTACTGCACAGAATAGTTTTTCTAAAAACTTTTTCAGAGAACACTAGCTGTTAGCACAGCTACCACTGGCTTAAGGCAATGGATTCCAAGGAGGTCATTGTTTCAAGTGACTCTGAGTGACCTTAACAAAAGGAGTGAATAAAGAGAGATGATTTTGACTTTAGTATCTGTGGGCAAAAGTGACTGTGTTATATGGCGTACTGGCCCTCTGACTTTATACTAGCATCAAAATACAGCCTTAGATTTTAAAACCCCTCAGAATAAGAGGATTCCTAATCAGCCAAATGTTTGGACAAAGACTGAGTAGCATGTCTGTGCCAGTATACAGGTGCAAATAGCTTGCTCCAAGTGTGCCAAATTAGTCATCTAAGATAGTTACCTTTAAATAATTTATTCATTCTGTCCAAATGGAATGAAGCTGCATTATTTTTTTGCTCTAGGGTAACAGCAAGGAAAATGTATTTATTGTTGTGTGCCTTCAAGTCATTTCTGACATGTTGAAACCCTAAAATGGGATTTTCTTGGCAAGTCTCTTCAGAGTGGGTTTCATGGCCAAGCTGGGAAATCAACCCTTGTATCAAGAGTCATAGTCCAACACTGAAACCACTAACCATGCTGGATCTTGCCCCAGGAGTTATATCCAGTTTGTTTCACTTGTACATGATTTTAGTATGATAGTATTTCAATGATATTTAAATACTTTAATCCAACTGAAATTGAGTGCCTAGCTAAGGATTGTGGAATCAGTGGGGTTAAATGTTGCACATGCTGCTTGATACTAATGCATCTTTCATCAAATTCAGTGGGGGATGACACCCAAGTAATTCTACATTGGAGTGTAGGGATTATTTTAATAGGTTAATAGGCTGATAGAATTTTATCTAACCAGTTGGTCTATTTTTCAGTCCTGTCGCACCTCAAATTTCAAACTGGATACACTTAGAATTAAAACATAGCATCATAAAACCATAGAGTTGGAAGGGATCACAAGGACCACCTAGTCTAAACCCCTGACATGCACATACACAACTACACAATCCTTAGGAAAGGTGGGAAATATACAGTACACGATCCTGGGGAGAGGTGGGAAATAGGTGGGAAATGTAAATAAACATCATCATCATCATCATCATCATTAATATTTTATTATTAAAACACTCCCAAAAGAAATCCATCCAACTTCTGTTTTAAGGACCTTCAAAGATGGAGAGTCCGCTACCTCCGAGGCAATTTATTTAACTGTTGGACAGCTCTTACAGTTAAAAAAGAAAAGAAAAAGAGATGGAATCCTGTAATTTTAACCTATAGGTTCATAGTCTAATCTCTAGAGCAGGAATAAATAAGATATTTTAGAATCTTTCTGGAATAGAGATAATTACTGTGAAATCTGTGGGCCAGATTTGGCCTATAAAGTTTTTTCTTTGACTGTACAACATTAATGAGCAGGTTCCAAAAAGGTTGTTCCATTGAGAAAACTGGATCTATCAATGAACCTGAAGTGGGATCATATCCATTTCTTCCTGCAGACCCCGTGTGTCCATAATATATGATCCAGAATAGACATGGAAACAATATTCATTATTATTCATTTCCTGGCTGAAAAATGGATTTTGCAGCACTTGCAAAACCCAACCTGAAAGAATATGTGTTTGCACTTACCAGGTAGGAATGGTGCACAAATATTTTCTCCTGCAAAATGCAGAAAACATTCTCACATGCAGAGTCAAAATACTTGAATATTTACATCCCTACTCCAGAGGAGCAGGATGCCTCCTTGTGTAGGTTTTGGGTGCTGGAGAGGATTGTAGGGAGTTGGAGAAAAAACTTTTGTCTGATGGCCAGCAGTGTTGCATTGGAATTGGGCCCACTGGTTCATGGAGTTTTCCCTATCAGATCTGGAAAATACAATTTATGCTAATGGTAATTTGGATGTGTGATAGCCATGGAAAGTGTGTCATTATCTTGGCTTTCTGACAAACCATCAACCAGTCATTTTCCATGGCCACAGCATGTTGGGAGCAAGACTCAATATTATGAAATCAATAAGTAAGGTCATGATATTAATCCGGTAGATTGAAAGCAACCTTATGTTGCAATGTGTTTTAAAAACAGTAATGCCAGAAAGAAAAAGCCTCATCTCCAAAAAGAGGTTCTTCTAGGTAAACCTTAGTCACATGAAGGATCAACTCTTCTATGGATTAATCATATTGACTCATGTTCACAAGTTGAACTTGAGTCGAAAGTGTGATACAGCATCCACATGGCACTATGCAGCATGTATGTAATGAGTGCGCCAATGGTGCACTCATCACATCACCGCCGTGGCTCAAGAACCCGCTTTTTGCTGGTTCTTTTCCCGCTGGCGGGAAGCCACATGGTTTGGCAGCTGCGGCTTCCCTCTGGCAGAAAAAAGGCTGCCGCCAGCCCAGATCAAAAAAGAAGGTATGTACTGAGGCATAGTCTCCATTTTTAATATAGGGATAATGGTCACTGGAAAAAGGCAGGCCAGTGTATCCCGCTGTCACTCCTCAAATGTGTAAATAGCTTACTTTGTTCCAAGACAAAAACAAAGAATACCATGGGGCCTTCAAGACATTGGGTGCATCTACACTATAGAAATAATTCACTTTGACATCATTTTAAGTACTGTAGTTCCATCCTGTGGAATCCTGGGATTTATAGTTTTACAAGGTCTATTTGCCTTCTCTGCCAAAGATCCCTGGTTCCTCACAAAACTGCAGAACCCAGAATCCTGTAGGATGGAGGCAAGGCAGTTAAAGTGATGTCAAATTGTGTTATTTCTTCAGTGTAGATGCACCCTAAGGGATTTATTATGCTGTGATACTGCAATAAGTTTGTTACTTTTTAAGTGCCAGAGGATTCTTATTATTTCTGTCCTCTGTTAAGGAGGTTTGGGTATAATTATTAATATTAATAATTAATCTTTCTTAGCCCACACAAACAGTGTATAAGAGTGCTGGTGCGTGTATGTACTTTAAAAAAACCACCTGGACCACATAACATGAATGTCAGGTAAAACAATTCCAGACCACAGTTCTGATGTACAGCTTGATTATCAATGCATTCTTAGGTATGAGTTTGTGTCCTTTTGGCTGTCATCTTCCTCTTATCTCTGAACAGCTTCCTTATGCAAACACTGGAATCATGAGAATGGATGGAAGTTAACTCACCTCTCAGACAACAGTGTCTTTGTGTTGGTTTCCTTAAAGTTTATCTAGTGAATTCTCCTATTTTAGATCATTATCTGCTTTAAGGTTTCTTTTTCTTTTCTTGTCAGGTCAAATCACTTCTTAGTACACTGGTGGAATCACTATCTTACCAAGTTCTTCACAGCATCTAAGTTATCAACTTAATGAAATGTCTTCAATGTCATGTGGATGGTTTGTGAACGGGTTTGGGTTTTTACAGTGTGGAAATTATGTAAACATTAATTGGATAATGGATATATAACATTGGTATTAAAACAAACCACAGGTTTTTGTATGATATGCACCACTCTTTAAGCTAAGAGGAAATGAAACTATTCTTCATATCTGAATAATTCATTTGGACAGGCAATGTCAGTTGGATGTCCAATGGATTGGACATCACCAATCCATTCTGATTTTAAATGGATTGGAAACTCACTTAGGGTTCCCTGTCTCAGTGATTCTTTGCTGTGTCATTCCTGTGAATAGATTTTCTTTGATCGTAGACCACTTGATCAGGAATCTATGTCCATATGTGGAAACTTAATGTGAAAAGAAGTCAGAAACAAGTGCAGAATATGCTTCCCAACCCCTGAGAGGGAAGCAGATGGGAATAGTTATGCAATGTAGGACAGAGCTAGTATGCCATTCATAACTCTTTAATAGGAAAATGGTTACCTGGTTATAGAATCACATAATCATCGAGCTGGAAGAGACCTCAAGGGCCACCCCAGTCCAACCCCTTGCCATAGAGGAATACACAATCAAAGCACTCCTGACAGCTGGCTATCTAGCTTCCATTTAAGAACCTAAGAAGGAGACTCCACTATACTCTGAGGCACCATATTCCACTGTCAAACAGTTCTCACTTTCAGGCATTTTTTTAATGCTGAGGTGGAATCTTTCCCCCTGTAGTTTGAATCCGTTATTCTGGATCCTAGTTTCTGGAATGCAGGAAATGCTTGCTCCATCCTCAATATGACATTCCTTCAAATATTTAAACAAGGCTATCATATAATAATAATTAATAATTTGTTTTATTTATATACCGCTATTCCAAGATCATTAGCGGTGAACAGCAAGTAAGCTAATTTTCCCCCCAACAGTCTGGGTACTCATTTTAGCGACCTCAGAGGATGCAAGCCTGAGTCGAGCTTGGGCCCTTTTTCTGGTCTTGAACTCCCAACCTTGTGTGTTTTGAGTGAATGGCTGCAGTACAGGCATTTAAACCACTGTGCCACCAGGGCTCCACATCACCTCTTAGCTTCTCTTCTCCAGGCTAAAACATACCTAGTCCCTAAGCTACTTCCTCATAGGGCTTGGTGGTTTCCAGACCCTTCACCATTAACTATTGATAACTGTTTTATTGTGTTTTAAGGGTGTTTTATTATGTTAGCCGCCTCGATCTGCTTTGAGAGGCAGGATACAAATAATAATAATATAATAATATATAATAAACAACAACAACAATAATAATAATCATTTTGTTTGCCTCCTCTGCACAAGCCCCAGCTGCTCAACATACTTTTGAACTGTGGTGCCCAGAACTGGACACAATATTCCAGGTGAGCCTGACCAAAGCAGATATAGTTGGCACCATTACTTCCCTTGATCTAGACACTATGTTCTTTTGATGCAGCCTAGACGCTATATGTCCATTGATTCATACATTGCTGCATACCTGATAACATACAAATGTCATGCTGTATTTATATTCTAAAATTGATAGTATTTTATGTAATTTCTAAGGAATGAAATATGTGGATTGCACTGCTTCAAAATGACTTTCCCCCCAAATAACTGTATACAGGTGAATACATATAGACACCCCTCCTAACTCACAGATCTGAGATCCGCATCCTTGAAAATGTGTGGAGGGGTGACCTCCACTATTTACAATGGTGCACACACACGGGGTGCGCCCCATTCAAGCTATGCGGCTTGAATAAATGCAAGCCTCCATTTTTGCAGGACGGGGAACCACCAAAACGGATCCCCCATGAAAACAGAGGTCCAAATGTACTTGCATTCCATAAATGCATCAAAAGCAGTATACAGATTACTTTCTGCTTGTTTTTTTTTTTTTTTTTTACTTGTGAGTTACACAAAACAGCAACAAAAAGAGATGTTTCCTAGCAGCCAACATTAAAACACATGCACTATGTGCAAAATCCATTTTGACAAAGACAGCAGACTCAGGAAAAAATAATTAATTATCTTCAATAAAGAAAAAAACCCAACCACACAGCCCCCATATGAGTATTATGTCAATATATGAGACTGCCATTCGTATTTTAAAAAAATAAAATAGTAAAGCCACTCAACTATCCTCCTGTTCATGTCAAAAATTACTACCATCGAGAAGGAAATGGAGATGGGGCTAAGCAAACCGTCATAAATTAATTTTAATGAACAATGACACTCATAATTCAATGTGGAATGTACTTAAAATTGTGGTTACTAGTTATATAGATCTTTCTTTTGCCCAAAGGAATATGTGACACAGTGCAATGTCTACTACAGAAATACCATACTTCTGTGAGTACATGTGTTAATAATTAATTAAATGATGTAGTTTGTTTTTTACTAGGCAGTGACTGCTATAGTGAGCACCAGGAATAAAAAAAAAAACCACACAAATATAAATTGCCTATTTATAATGAATCCAGAATGTTCTCATCAGATAATAATATACTCCCAGAGAGAGGGACTTTAAAAGAGACAGTAATCAGCCTGCTCCTGAAGAAACTAAGCAGGGGCAACACCCCTTTCTTGGGCAAGATAAATAGAAAGTATTGCTGATCAACTTGGACATGCTTGGATGGTGCTAATTTTCTAGATCCATTGCAATTCCACCTGAAGTTGGTGTTGAGTCAGCAATAATCTTGATTTGTCCTATGGCTAAACCTTGCCTGTTGGACTTCTGAATGGCTTTTGATACAATCAACAGCCATATAATTCTGGATCATCTCTCTGAGTTGGCCTTTGGATTGTTGTTGTTTGTCTTGTGCCTTCAACTCGTTTCTTGACTTATGATGACCCTTAAACCTATCACAGGGTTTTCTTGGCAAGATGGAGGTGCCTTGCTATCCTCTGAGGCTATGAGAGTGTTATGTGCCCAAGGTCAGCCAAGTGGGTTTCCATAGCTGAGCTGGGATTCGAACTTTTGTCTCCCAGTGTCCTAGTCCAATGCTCAAACCACTATGCCACACTGGCTCTCATGGACTTTGGCTAGGATGTAATTTTCCACTAGTTTTCTTCTTAAAGGAAGCAATGAGTAATTTTTAGTAATTTTGTTTGTGTACATACTGCTGTGGAATGCTGTTCTTTAGACAGGAACCTTGTTTAGTTTTGCAAGCAATGCTATTTTCTCAACAGAAAACAAGATTCCTGTGAAGGATGTTCTGTTTTCTGTTGCAAGAAACTTTATTTGCACTGGAAATCAGTCTTCGTCACATACATTTTTCACATGGAATACCACACTAGAACAATGTATCTGAAACTAGAACACAATGTGTTCAGGAAATGCTGCTTTTTGTGCAAGAAATTTTAGTTTCTGTACAGAAAATGCAATTTCTGCACACAAAAAAAATCCACATGAAAGCCCTTAACTGCAAATTGTCTCTGAAAATTGCACATTTTCCAATATTGTCCTGCAGCAAGCATAAACATTGTAAAATTATTTGTACTTGCCTGCAGGAATGAAATTATGAAACATTTTCATCACTAAATCATTGCTGGGCAGCCTTATCTAGATCTTGGTACCTGGCCTGTATGATCTATCCATTAAAGGTCTTTTGATAGCTGCTTTGAATTATGAACTACTTCCCTCTTGTTGCAAGCTCATTGAAGTTCAGTTCTATGGCAACTTATTCATTCCTGTACAATAAACTTTCAATTATTATTGCATTTGTAACTAGATGTTATAACGGCACATACCACAAAATACGCCTGCAACCAAATGCACAATTTTTAAAAAGAAGGGTCAGTTCATATATGCTGAATCCCATTATTCCTCAATCCTTTATAATTACTTTGCATATAATTTATGCTTTGGACTTGTTTTTTTCTTTTATTAAATATAAGTTTCTTCTGAGCTTGCTGCATCTCATCTAGGCATTACTATGTTTGCCACATTCACATACCCTCCCTTTTAAGCACTGAGTGCTTTATTCAAGAGCTATATAGCATTTTTTGTTCCATGGAAAAACCTATCTCTGGTAGGAACATATGCCACTATAATGTAATATGCATGGAAATATAACAGCTGAGACATCAGCATACCTTGTTTACTCTCAGACATGGCAAAATACAATGGGACTTTTTCCACATCACCTTATAACAAACATGGACATCTTTTTCTAGTCAAATATTGGTACATTATATAAAAATACTTTGAATTCAATGGGATTTATTCCTAAATAAATTGAGCACTGAACTCTAGAGAACGGGGTTTGAAATTCCACTCGTCATGGAAAAACCAGTGGATGACCTTTGGGAAATCATTCTCTCAGCCTCAGGGGAGGCAAAGGCAATCACCTTCCAAAACATCTTGCCAGAAATCCCCATGATACATTCACTTTAGTTTGTCATAAGTTCAGAAATGACTTGAAGGCACATAGCAACAAAATGTTTGCATGCATTATAACATTATTATGTGAAGTCGAAGGCTTTCGTGGCTGGCATCCATTAGTTTTTGTGGGTATGAGGCCAGTTCTAGAAGAGTTTATTCCTGACATTTCACCAGCAGCTGTGGTGGCATCTTCAGAGAATGTTGGAATGGAAGAGAGTGGGGTATTTAACTGTTGTTGCGAGAGAGGTGAATTACATGTTAATCTGTGTTATTGTTCTGTTGTTGAATGGCAAGGCCTACAGGGTAGTTTTCATTTGCATTTGTCTGGGTCTTGACCCATACTTTCCTTTTACCAGTTCTTTGCTGCAAAAATGATCATAAACTAAAAATTCAATAGATCTTTGAAAGAAATCTGCAGCAGAATTGGGTAACAAATTTGAAGACATGGGTTTATTATTTCTGTTGTTTCCACTATGTGCATAGGCGTAGTGTGAGGAATGTCTAGTACCTTGGAATATCTTGGGTTTTGACTACTTTTTTGTCAGAGTTTAAGACTGACAAGACATTTTTTAAGGATGACATACAAGAATTGTCTATACTTACCTTCCTCCTCTCCTCTTGTTTCTATAAAATGAAACAGGTACAGATAAACTGGCCCTAGATGAACTGATTCTAATTCCTGATATTTGGCTCACAAAGACCTGATTATATACCTGACAAAATCTAATAAACAACACCGATATTTCTTATTGAAACTGTTTGGAAAGACGAAAGAATAAAATTCTCTAAAATGTAAATTTTAATAAATAAAACAACTTTTAATGACTTCTAGGTAATCCGGATAGATCTACTTGAATCATCTTCTGATGTCCTTCCTCCATGCTGATGATATGAAGCAGGAGGCCGGAAAGAGAGGGGGCTTCTTGCAGTAGTGTCTTGACTCTGAGATGCCCTTTTGACAGGTTCTTCTGCTGCCTATATTATGGTTTCTCTTTTTTTTGCCCAGGTGGAGATCTTTTTATTCTTCCAGGCATTTTAGTCTTTCAGGTTTTTTTTAATGCCCTACTGCATTCAGGATCCTTGAACTAGTGTTGCCTTCTGTTGCTGCTTTTACATAGTTTTATTGTAGCTCGTTTAATTTAGTTCTATTTATTTTTATTTACATCATGTTTATTGTTGTCTGTCGTTTCTATAGTTTTAATCTCTGTTTCTGAGCTGCCCAGAGGCTTTCACTATGGATAGTATATTGTGTGTAATTATAAAATAAGTAAGTGAATTTTAAGGCTCAAGAAATTAAAAAAAACAATGGAAACTATTTTTGCCTTCTTCTTTTTTAAATTACAGTTTTGAATATTGTGGTAATTCTTTTACTGTGGAAAATTAAAAAAGAGTTCTTTTTTTTTTAGAAATCATGTGACTAAACAAGGCTTGTTTTTCTTTTTATATCACCGATTGCAGTAGAGCATCGAAGATAAACTGTGAGCAAGAATTCTGTTTTATATATTTCTGATGACACAATGGTGCAGGTGAGTGAATCGTACCTTTAACTGTTTCGATCAACAGGGAAGTCTTCTGATGGATGCTGTTTTCTTGCAAGGTTTGCATTTTACACTTTGTCAGTTTCAAGTCCTTTTACCTTGCAATATTTCTTGAGAATATGTTCTTTCTTGTTCTGCAAGAAGAAGACGTATGAGTTGTACAGTCTAAAATTATTAGTCTTCATGTTTTGAGGTAGCCAGGTTTGTTCTGGTTGCACTCTATTGTACTGACAAGTGGACAAAGCTAGTTTATTAACTTGCTAGCAGCCTCGGGGAAAGGGATAATTCCTGACCTTGTCGTGCTGCATGAATGATGTCTCACCAGAGTATGGGGAAACAGACATTGCTTCAAGGAGATTTTGCAAGGTTGCCCTTGGATGAACCATTTGACCTTGGAGCCAAGCAGAATTCCAGTGAAACTAAGGTCATCGGTATCCAGGCCGGGTTGGGGGGGGGGGCAGAGAAAAGGACTCCAAGTAGTATGACCCGGACCATTGGCCTGCATTTTTTAAAGTGGGGTCATCTCAGTACAGGTTTCAAACAATAAATCGCAGGGGGTTAAAAGGGAGGTCAACAAGAACTGAAAGCTTAGGAAATGTTGTTTGCAAGTAATATATTGGGACACATGGCATGCTTTATTCCCCCCCCCCACAAAAAAAAGGCAAATTATCTAGGTTGAAAAGGGTGTTATACGTTCCCATGCTTGCAACCTGCTTTGTGTTCTCTACAAGAGTTTTCTGATTTTTACAACTTCAAAGATTTACAACTGCTTTCTACTGAAGACAGAAATGCAGACACTGTGGTAACAACAGTGACAATTTACTTGTTGTTGAATTCTTCCTACTTCAAGGCCAAAAATCAAAACTACAAGGTTTTATTATCATCTGTGTACATTTTAGTTATGTCTTTTGTTACTTTGCTTGCATCCAGGGGTCAACTATTCTTTATTTCAATATCTTATTAAACTTATCTCCCAACCTGTCCCCAACGATCTGAGGTTGTATCACATATATTTTACCTAAAAAACTGTAAAAGAACAAAATGAAAAATGTAAACTGCCTAAAAACTTCTATGTAATTATTTTTGACATTTCAGAAATTATAAACCAACATACAAAAAAAACAAAACTACAACAACTATGAACTGTGCCTGTGCACGTCACTGCGATGCCCCAGTCTCTTACTGGGGCCACTTGATTTTATTCTGCAGAGAATAAATGATATTGTCAATGTTCTTATTCTGCAGAGAATAAGTGATAGTGGAGAAACTCCAAAAGCCTTCCAAATGGAAAAAACCCTCCTGACAAACAGGGGGTTAAAAAACGCAGCTGCATTTTCTCACATGGGGAGGAACTGCTCCGTTCCATTAAGACACCAGATGTTACCCAAACATTTCTGGGTGGCAACAGGAAGAACAACTCCTTCTAGGAAATACAGTATAAAGCACATTTTGGAATGGCCACGAATCAATTACAATATATCTTTGCAGTTCTTACTAACACAGCAGAAACAGCTGACTTAAAGATTCTCATTACGTCTGCGTACTATAGAACAATCAGTGGATCTTTTTGACTTTTAATCAGACTTCTGTCAACTAAACAAAAGATCAATTCCATTTCGAAGCACACTATATCAGAAACTATCAGGTTTTCAAAGATGAAATGTATATGTGACCTCATCACATGAAAAGGAGACCAACAGACATGACCCTGCAACTAAAAGCCATGAGAATTCTAGGCACAACCAGCCAGTTCACCATCAAGAAGGAGGAAACTAAAGTATACCCCAAGGAAGGAAGCTCAAGATATAAATTAAAAAAAAAAAAGTTAAACTGAGAAGAAACTCACATATCTCTGGACACATTCCCCCAGAGCCCAGCAAAAATCAAATGAAACCTGCCCCACTGAAATCATCCCCCTCCCTCAGAGGAATTGTCAGTATATCACTCCAGATTTCCTCGATACAGATAGCAAGAGCGAAG
>NC_056522.1:179628078-179630778 GCF_019175285.1 Sceloporus undulatus | reverse complement strand
ATAATAATAATAATAATAATAATAATAATAATAATAATAATAATAATAATGCCAAGTAACTTTGCCAGCAACTCACTCCCAAATCCCAAAATCAACCCCCCCCCAAAACACACACACTCTCTCTCTTGATCCTCCAAAACCCAGCTGCTGAAAGGGGAGGCTTTTGAGTTGGCTTTCTCTTTTATTTTGGAGTTTATTTTAGTTTAGTTTAGTTCATTCAGAATGGCTGCTAGACCCAGGATGGGTTTTTTTTAGCTCTGACCACAAGTCCTCTGGCCAGGGCATGCCCTTGTGTGTGTAAAAAGGGATAAAAAGGAGAAAAAGGTTCCCCTCTGAAAGGGGCTCGGGGCCTTGCGACTTGGCTCGGGAGCTGCGCTTAGCGAGGCCAGTGCATGTATGTGTGCATTTGTGTATTTGTGTGTGTGCAGAAATCCTGGAGGGGAGGAAGGACATGAAGGGGGCAGCTGGAAAGGTCCCTTTGGTGTGTCTGTGTGTGTGTGTGTTTCATTCTCCCCTTGCAAGTGAGGGACCTGCTCTAGGCCTGTTTGGTTTTCGTGTTTAGTGACGACTCTTCTCTTTCTTTTCCTCGCTCCCTTTCTCTTGCAGGCACCCCCTCTTCCCCCTCTTAGCACTGATTTTCGAGAAATGTGAACTGGCGACGTGTACCCCTCGGGAGCCCGGGGTGGCGGGGGGCGACGTCTGCTCCTCCGAGTCCTTCAACGAGGACATCGCCGTCTTCGCCAAACAGGTCAGAGGAAGAAACAACACAACACGACTCAAAAGCAGGAAAGCAGGGAAGCAAAACCTAGCCATGCCTATATGTACCCTGGAGTGTGCAAAAATGAGAGGTGGTGCTGCGATGGGGAAAGACAGCCCCACTAAATCCCTTTTACTAGGGATCGCAAGAGTCCTCCCTAAAGGGACTGGGAAGAGATTACTAGGGTCGGTTCTGATCCAGTTCTGATCCTCGATTTTGGCCTTGAGAGAGAGAAAGAGAGAGAGAAAGAGAGAGAGAGCCTTCTTCTCCTCCTTCCTCTCTTCTCTTCTCTCCTCTCCTCTTCTCTCTTCTCCCTCCCTCCCTGCCTTGCTGTGGAAGTATTTCTGCGCAAACCAGCAGCCAAGGTTTTGGCAGCCCGAGCCCACAAGTGTCCTGCGGGAAAAGAGAGCTAAAAAGGCAAGACTCTTCCACACTTCCAACCTCTCTTTCTCTCTTTTTCTTTCTTCCCCCTTCCCCTGTTTAGATCCGAGCGGAGAAGCCTTTATTTTCCTCGAATCCCGAACTGGATAACTTGGTAAGAGTTCTGCTTTTTCTCTTTGGACGCGTAGTTTCTCTCTGTATTTGTGTGTGTGTGTTTGGTTTTTTTACCCCTCTCTCTGGAAGTCTAAATGATTTTTAAGCTAACATTTTAATTTTTAAATGATTTTCCAAGGCGAAACCGCGAGGCCGGCAAATGCGATCCCAAAGGAATCTGACTGCCACTATATTACCTATTTCATTTTTAACGGCAGTTCTTTTACCTCTCCTTTTCAGCCCACTTTGGGATGGAAAGGGAGGTTGGGGATGAAAAGGAAAGGAGCCCAACTGACAATATGTATAGTAACCTAGTCCTTGTATTATTATTATTTTAAGGAAAATGAAAGATGAGTTACATCCATTGCAAATATTTTCCCCCTCCCCGCATTTGCCAGGCTCTCTCAGTCAGCCGATATTATTACTGAATAGATCTGAAATAAATATTTATGGGCTGTGTAATTTAAGCAATTCAAAAATATAAACTGTCATATATTTTTTCGTGTTAACTAGAATACAAAGCCACTGTTCGGAGGTTTTATAGTGTGGTTGTCGTAAATTAACACAGAGATCTAGATCGCACTTGTAGCACACAAGCTTTAAACGGTGGTGGGGAGGGGGGGGGGAGAACAGCACCTAAGTTCGAGAGACATGTTTGTTTTGTATCTTTGCAGATGATCCAAGCCATACAAGTATTAAGGTTTCATCTGCTGGAATTAGAAAAGGTAATTCTCATTAATCCTCTCTCACTCTCTGAATTTCTGCATTTGCCCCCCATTGCCACGAAGTTGAAGCCTCGGCAGAATTTGCATAAATGTCTTTCTTTCTGGCAATTAGTGTCAAGACCAATCACGGCGTCCATTTCTCCTCGCAGTTTAATTACAATTCCAGCCACTAAAAATCTGGATCACCAACGCCTTGGCCTTGTAGCCCTCTTTTACTACCTTTGTAGGAATAAGTTGCCAATTCCCGCTCCATCCGATCATATTGGAAACGCAGGCTGGGTCCCCGCGGGTAGTTATTTTTGGTCAAAGGACTTGCTTGAGTTTTCAGTTAGTCTTCATCTATATATATATAGATGGTTCATATATATATGAACCATCTGCAGGGTCACATACAGGGCACGAACTGCCCTGTAACGTTTTTGCAGAAACAAGCCAGAAGTTGCTCATGCCTCCATTCCTTGCCTCTTCTGGAACAGAACAACACAACAACCCCCAATGTCTCCCCGAAAGGACCAGAAAGCTGTCTAAATTTATGCATAGCAATAATAATAATGATAATAATGATAATACTACTACTACTAATAATAATCTGGATGTGAGCCTGTTTCAAAATAGCCCTGATCTGAAAACTTTTCACTCTTCCACTAGCAGAACTCCTTTCCTCTCCTTATCCTATATGTATTT
>NC_056522.1:179626796-179628068 GCF_019175285.1 Sceloporus undulatus | reverse complement strand
ATGATGATGATGATGATGATGATGATGATGATGATGATGATGATGATGATATCTGCTGGATGGGGCCCTGTTTCAAAATAGCCCTGGTCTGAAATCTTTTCGACCTTCCAGTGTCGGGACGCCTTTCCTCTCCTTACTCCATATGTATTTATAAATCTCTTCACTATACATTTATTTTTAGGACCAGGAATAGTTCTGCTGCAGGCCCTATAGAACTCTATAGTTTGGTGTTCCGTTTCGTTCCTCCTTTCATAACGGAGAAGTCTATAATAGGGCCTGCAGCAGAACTCTTCTTTGTCCTAAAAGTAAACATCTTTGGAGAGATTTATAAATACGTGATAAATATGGGATCAAGAGAATAAAGGCGTTCCAGATTTTATTTTGTTGTTTAAAATGTGAAAGCACGAAATGGGCTGGGTTGGTGCTCCCCCCCATCCCACCCGAAGAAATCTCTTTCCATTCCCAATGGAAAGCCCTATAAGTTAGGTGACAGTGCCTTGGCATTTGAGGTCATCGGTGGATATCATGCCTTTCATCCCAGTGCATTCATGTTCCATTGGGACAAGGTCACAATGCAGGTACACGAACTGTGTGTACCATTTGTGTCCTAGGACTTTTTCTGGGGGGGGGACATAAGGAGGGAGTTAAATAGTTTCCCTTAAATGTCCCTCCATGCTGGTCATCCCGCTAATGGTCACAGCCCTGAGAAGCAGATGAATTTCGCACGGCTGTTGAATCCGTTGTAGGCTGCGAATCATCTTGTCACTGTCAATTTTCGGGATATCTCTATTTTGCCCGAAAAAAGAAAGTTATTCTTAATTCTGGGATGCCTCTCGAGGGGATCATTGCGGCGTCTTTTTGATGTCAGAGGAGGGAAGGAGAGGGGAATTGATTGCTTCTTGTCAATTTCACTTAAAAGGCTCTTGATTATATGTTGGTTTTGGGGTTTTGTCCCCTCCTGCCCTACAACGCAGGTACACGAACTGTGCGACAATTTCTGCCACCGGTATATTAGCTGCTTGAAAGGGAAGATGCCCATCGATTTGGTGATCGACGACAGGGAAGGCGGATCCAAGTCGGACAGCGAAGACATCACCAGATCGGCGAATCTAACAGATCAGGTATGAGGATCTCCAACCTTTTTTTATGTTGTTGTTGCTGCTGTTGTTCCACCGCAGATCGCTCCCTGGGTCACTACGGACCCCCTTCCCTTTTCTTTATTTTATTCTTTACATATGATTAAGTCCCTTTTAGACACGTTTCCATCGAAAT
>NC_056522.1:179622891-179626696 GCF_019175285.1 Sceloporus undulatus | reverse complement strand
TTCTTTACATATGATTAAGTCCCTTTTAGACACGTTTCCATCGAAATTATGAAAAATAGATTTGAATAATGCGGCTATTATGGCTTCATTAAGGCTTTTGCTCCTGGATCCGACCTGGTGAGAATGTGCTTGGAAAAAAGCATCGCCTGCCAAACTTGACCTGTTCCTTGTCGCTTTTCATTTTTGTCTTGATTTTATTGAATGGATTTATTCTTTTAACGGCAATGGAAGTGTTTAGGCGTGAATCTAGGGCTTCGGGTTATAGGGATGTGCTTTTTTTTGGGGGGGGGGAGGTAGAGAAGGAGGAGGAGGAGAAAGCAGACAATCTCAGAGAGGTGGTCCAGGGCAAGAAGGCCGGGAGGGTTCGGGGATCTAGCCAAAGCGGGCTGTTTTCTTCTTCTTCTTCTTCTCTCTCTCTCTCCGCTTCATTAGCCTGCCTTGTCAGTTTGCCTTGGCCGGGAGCTTGGAGACCTCAGTGAGCCTGGCTTTGTGCTGCTAAAAGGGCCCGGGTTTGATTTGGCTTTCATAAAAAGAATACTCAAAGGGCGACTTCTGCTGGATCTTGTTGTTGTTGTTGTTGTTGTTGTTGCTCAAAAAAAGGAAGCGGCAGGAAGAAGGATCCTGGTTTGTGTGTGTCGGGGGCCCTTTGGCTGGCATCTCTGCCTGCTCTTGGCTAGGCTAGGCCCGCCAGCTCTACCTCCCCGGCCCGAGTTGGGGTTGGCTGTTTCAGGGAAGCACGAGTGTTTTGTAGGGCGCCAGAAGCACCCCGACGCACTTAGTGCGTCCTTCGGTCCAGGGCGCGGTGGTCGGCAAGGGCCAGGAGAGTGGTTTAGCCGCGGTTGTTGTGGTAGTTGTTGTTGTTCTTTTGCAAGGAAGCGGACTCGTAGGAACTGGGACGCTGGGGATCCCGAGAGGCCATCCAATCGTGTCTCTATTTCCTCCACCCCTCTGAACGCTCACAAGTCGGGGCTTTCCCGTCGCTTTGCCTGGCCAAGAACAGCACCGAGATGGGGTGCCAGGGTTATGGGAGAGATCCCTTCGGTGAAAGGGACCTCTCCCTCCCTCCCTCCCTCCCTCCCTCCCTCCCTCCCTCCCTTCTTTCCTTTGTCCTTTCCTTCCCTCCCTCCTTCTTTGCTTCCTTCCACCCTTCCTTCCCTTCTTCCTTCCTTCCTCTGTGTGTCTATATATCTACTTTGCTACATCCGCCCTTCTGTTCATTTCTTTACCTTTCCATTCCCTTCCCTTCCCTTCCCTTCCCTTCCTTCTCTCTTTCCTTCTACTGTTCCTTCCCTTCTTCCTTCTATCCATCCCTTAACACATCCATCCTTCCTCCCTTACTCCCTCCCTTCTCCTTCTCCTTCTCCTGCTCTGGCAGTGCCCTCCTTCCAGAGAAGGGATGAGCAAAGGCTGCGAGAGAGTTAGAAAGGCGACGCTGAACTCTGGTTGTGGGTGAACCCTGAACTTTCCAAAAGTTCGTCGGGAGAGAAAAATCTAGCACGTGAAGGGAGTTTTAAGCTTCAAAACACACTGCACAAATAATCCAGTCTGAGATCGCTTTAACTGCCCAGCTCGGGAATCCTGGGAATTGCTGTGGCCCCGGAGCCCTCAGACAGAGAAGGCTCACTGTTTCACAGAGCGACAGATTCCAGAATTCCCTAGCGTTGAGCCAGGGCAGTTAAAGCGGTCTCAAACTGGATTGTTTCTGCAGTGTGTTTTGGGCCAGGATGGAGATCCGTAACTCTCTCTTTGACTTGGCTTCGGTTTCTTCCCTGGTTAGCAGTTTGTAACCTCTCTCGCTTTTTGTACATTTGGGTCGGATGCGTAAGTAAGCCAGTAAGTAAGTGAAACTCCCTCCGACCCACAAACACACACATGCCCCCAAACTCTTAAAACTCGAGAGCTGTTAAATTTCGCCGCCGATGAGGAAGGCTCGGGGAGCTGTTGCTGAATTTAAAAAAAACAAATTGTCATCCAACAAGTCGAACTAGAAAATGGGTTTCTAAAAGCTCCGGAGTGACTTGGTAGAGAAAGCTATTTGAGCAAATTACAAGAATCGCCCGGAGGCCACGAAGGAAATCAACACTTTAATTGCCTCCAAAATGAAGATTTATACCCCCACATTTCTCCCCCATCGAATCGTTGTTTTATTAAAGTGAAAGCTAAAGAAGGGACGGGATGGGGCTGTTGTTGTTTTCTAAAGGAAAGAGAAAAAAGAAAAAGATTGGAAGTGGATGATGGGCCCATTCATAGCTGCTTCTTTCCTTCTCTTCCCAGTTGAGGGGGATGTGTAGAAGAAAAGGTTCAGGACACTATGGAAAGGGCTGGCTCTTAGCTAAGAAGCTACAAGTGTGGGTGACTCTTGAGTCCATCCACACGGGGGAAATAATGGGTTTTGACACCGCTGGAACTGCCATGGCTCAAGGCTATGGCATTCTGGGAACGGTCTGGCTCAAGGCTATGGCATTCTGGGAACGGTCGTTTGTTTGTGACATCAAAGCGGAGAGCTCTGGTGCCACAAACAAACGACCATTCCCAGAATTCCGTAGCCTTGAGCCATGGCAGTTCAAGCGGCGTCAAAACCCATTATTTCCCCGGTGTGGATGCAGCCTCTGTGTGTGTGTGTTGTCGCCAAGGCTGCGGGGTCCTTCCCGGAGGCTCTGGGTTGCTGCTTCCTCGAGAGAAAGCCCTGTGTTTTTATATATGAGTGTGTATATATGTATATATCTGCATGCATTTGGGGTGTGAGTGGAACTGGCAACGTTCCCTGGCCTTCTTCTTGCAAATGTGACTCAACCAGTTGGAAGCCCTATTCCAGGCCTCTCCGCCGAAGGGCAAAGGGAGCTCCCCTTCAGGTCCTTTGCCAGCGTTAGGAGCAGCTCGCTTCCTTTGCCTCTGGCCCTTCATTTTTGGGGTAGCTCTCTGTGAGACCAGGGGGGGAAACCAAGCGTCCTCCTTTTTCAGGGCCTGCCCTCCATTTCCCCCCTTTCTGTCCAGGAGGAGTTCCCAAAGGCCCTCCATTTGGAGGAGTGTTTGGAGCCCCCCCCCTTTGGTCATGTCCTCCCTTTTTTCTGGCATGTCCTTGTCCAGGAGGCCACTAAACCGAAGTTCCCAAAAAGATGGGTCAGGGCTGAGGGAATGGCGGTGCATTGTGACACCTAAATGTCCAAAGTTTGTGGGGAGTGGGAGAAGGAGGCCTTTCTGGAGGCAAAGGATGAGGGGAGATGGGAGGCGAGTGAGGAGAGGAAGCGCCTTTCCTGTCAGAGAAGTCTTCCTTTCCCTTCAGGGAGAAGCCCGCCTAAACCCTCAGGCAGAAAGCCCCCGTCACCCCCGACTTTCTGAAACCAAGCTGCATTTCCAACCCAAGGCGCCTTGTCTCTTTCTTCGTCCCTGGAGTGGTTTCTAGGGTGCCTTCACATTTTGCCCAGGGGCCTCCGCTGCCCAAAGCTGTGGGGAAAGGGGTCAGCTGTGAGGCAGGGCCCTCACAAGAAAACGCGGGCTTGGATTGTTTTCCTGTCAGAACAAGGAAGTGTTGGCTCACTAAACCAAAAACAGAACAGCATGGCGAACAGAAAGGTCTAGGAGGGTCTTTCCTAGACCTTTCTGTTTGCCATGTTCTCCTTTTCCAGGCCATGTCCTCCATTGTCACCTTCTCTCCAGAAGGAGCTCCAACATGTCCTCCTTTTACAGAGCACGAATGAGTGTTTATAGACGTATTTAGGCCAGCCCTCTCCTCCTTTTCCCTCCATTTCAACCTTCAGTCCAGGTTCAGAGTTTACATAGTTTGTTTCTTTTTTGGTGGGTTTTT
>NC_056522.1:179602845-179622866 GCF_019175285.1 Sceloporus undulatus | reverse complement strand
GGTTCTAAAATAACAACATTCACAACAATACATGATAAATGTAGTCCGCTGATAACTATTTCTTCATTCCCGCTTTCACACATAGATTTTTGGTCCTCTCTGCCATTTAGCCTTAGGGACTGTATGAACCATGGATCCCCCCATGTACTGGCAGGCTATATGGCCATGATAAAGACTGTTGGATGCCTACCAGGCTGTTTAAACTGACAGAGCAGCATGAAGCCATAGGCATTGCAGATAAGGGGGGGGTAGGTAAGAAGAAGGAAGATAGTATTTTTTAATAATTTTCCAGACAAAAAGAATAAATACTGATGGACAATATTGAACAAACACTATGTGTATTAGTTTGTCAACAAAAGTGCCCCGGATCGGAAGTTCTCTTTCTCAGTAGGCCAGAAAACGCGGAAAAAGAAGTCCCGAGTTTGGTTACCTGAAAAAGAGATTGGAATCTGCATGCCCATTAGGAATGTCATCAAAAAACTAAAAGTGCAAGAAATTCAGAATCCTTGTCCTCCCATGGGTTTAAGTATATAAATCCCTTCTAGTACAAACCATTGCATGTGAACACCGTGAAATGAGTCTGTTGAAATGTTCTGGCAATTCTTTTCAGATGTTTATTAAGAGGATGGAGGAGGAAAGGGCCCGTCAGGACAGAGTCCAGTGTGGGGTGGAAGAAGGGTTAAAGACCAAAAATGAATTCTATGTTGTTTAAATTTCCTTTTTCATACATCAAGAGGCTCAGCTTCGGCGTCAGCACAGCCTGGCCAACAACCAAAGAAAATGGGAAGCCAAGGCAGCTGCTACAATCATTTTTGTCTTGTAGAAGGGAGGTCAAGTGCCTACGGAGGAAAGTGAAATTTTGAAGTCAATAGTTCAGGGCATTTCCTATTCCTATTCAGATCCCATCATCATGGTTTTTAATCAGTATTTGCATTTGTTCTCGAGCAAGCAATAATGTGAGGGCACATATGGGAATCCTCATTTGATATCTGCTACATTTCAATGTAGCAGTGTTACAACTCTGTTTTTAAAATAAGCTCGTACAGTGAAACATTATTTCTCTGAAGATTAAGTAGCTCTGATAACGCCATATGCCTGAGCTGCAGGGCGTAAAAAAATGAAATAAGTAAAATGAAGCACGCTCACTGAAGCATTGAAAGAACTGGTGTGTTACAAATCAGGGAAGGTTAAAAAAAGATCATACAGTTTCTTGTAGAATGAAAACCGAATAAATGGGGGGGAATGAAATAGATGTGGCCCTTCCACAAAATGTATCCTTTCTCTGCTGGGCCCTTTGCTCCCCAATAGAGTGGGCATTTTAATGAAAAATAGGAATCAATTGCACTATACAATATAGCATAGTGTTGTTTTATCTGGCTGGGAGTAGGCCATTGCTGAAACAAAACTGCTGACCATATCAAAAGGGAGCAATATATGAATAGATTGAAAAACGGGGTCCTTTTTAGGCAAGAGGTTTTGAGGGTTTCCTTGGTATTGAACTAAGGTTTTTTCCCCTGATGTCAACTGACAACACAATGTTTGCTGTTTCAGCATTAGCAACAAAGGAATGCTGCGACAGTGGTAGAATGATATACATATCACTAAATTGGCCTGTGTTGGGGATTTATTGCAGAAGATTTTGGGTGATCACAAGGGAGGCGAAAGATGAGTGTCTGTGTAGGTGGAGATTTCATATTACCGTTGTTTAGTATGAAAATAACAACAAGATTGCGTCTCACCCGACCATTTGGCTGGGGAGAGATTTGTGCTTGGCCTCGAGTAGAGAAAGCATGTTAAAGGAACAGCATGCTCTGCTGGCTGTTGGGAGAGGAGGGTGGGGTGTTAGCCTGCTTGAGCTTTCCCTACCCAAACTCTCTCACTTGGCTTCAATAAAACGCTGGAGCAGGAAAGAGCTCAGATATGCCTGTCCTGCCCAGCATCTTTGGTGGACTTGGAAAATGGCCTGAAAAGCAGCTGATTCAGGATAAGCCGCAGGGAAGCAGCTGCTGATGTGGGAAGCTGGCAGGAGCAGAGACTCTGAGGTAAGTTATGAATGGGGGCTGGAAAGGGGTTTTGGGTCCTGCTTGAGGCCTCAGTGGGGACCTCTGAGGGGAATAATAGAATATCCCCTTCAAGTTCTGTGCCTCTTACCTTTGGTTTTAATAGTTTCAGTAGCAGCCATTGGTTTTGAGGCTTGGCAGCATTTTATTAGCTGCTTTGCTGTTTGGAAGAAGGCCGGGGCTCAGTGAGGAGTGTCCTTCCAGGCAGAGGGCCCCAATTTACTAACAATCCGAATCAGACCGTATTCCATGATACCTAAAGGACTAGATGGTCTGATTTTGGGGAGCGAAGCGTGGTTCTGCCTGGTTAGTATTTGGGGTGACGGCATTGAAACCAAATGGCGGCAGGCTAGATTCAGAGGAAAGAAGTGGCAATACTCATCTGAGTCTATTTTAACGAAAAAAATTTGGCATGGCAAGGGGTTGCCAGATGGTTTTTGGAGGGGAGTGTTGCATAAAAACAAGAGCAGTGAAGGTTATTCAGGCTGGCTGCCTCCCTTGCTGCTGTAAGTGTGCAGCCAGGTTCCTAATTGCAGCATTTTATGATAGCTGCAGTTGCAGCCTTCTTCTGGAGAGGGGCGGTGGTGAGTGAGGGTTGCTATGCACGCCAGGGGGCCCTAGTTTGGCAATAACAACATCTAATCAGTCATGTGGGAAGAAAATTTGCATGCGAAGCGGGTGTTTAATTCATTCTAAACAGCATTCACAGTTGCTGGGCTATACCCTCCCTTGCTGAGTGGTTGAGGCTCATAAGCCTTTTGTTTGGCAGCCAATTTAAATAGAGCTGCATTCCCAGACTTTTTTGGGAGGTGCGGCTCGTGCGGGTGTCCAAACAACGATAGAGGGACACGACTGCCATAACAATCCTAATCAGTCCACTTTTGGAATAAAAAGGTTCAATGCGAAGCCGTTGGCCTGGACATTTTTTGGGAGGATCTGTGCCAATAAACGCAGAGGGGCGTCTTGGTGCTTAAATGTCCATTTGAACAGCATTTCGTGCTGGCTACCCCATCATTACTGAGCATGTGGCAGCCATTTTTATTATGATTATCTGTTTCCCACGCATTTATTATTGTCACATTGTCAGCCTTGTTGAGGGATGCTGTGCTTCACAAGGGGTGTCATACATTTCAGGGGACCCCAGTTCCACATGTCAAGCATTAATCAGCCATTTTCAAATTATTTTTATGCTAAGCGGGTCCAGTATGGATGAATATTTGGAGAGGGAGTCCACCTTAAATACAAGGATGGCGTGGTGACACAAACAGATACAGTCATTATGTTGGGATGGGTGATATATTATATGCAATGCAAGTTGGTTTGTTTCAGTAGGGACTTGTTTTTTTGGGAGCACATCCTTAGAAGAGGAAAATATCTTTACTCAGGTAAAGGTAATTTCTAATAGCTCCAAAGAAAGGAAGAGAGGGAGAGGGCCCTGGCCCCCAAAGAAGGATTGTGATAAAGATAGCATTGGGATTCAGGGCGTATCCAGTTGCAGGCTTGGAATTTAGAGGGTGATATGTTCCAAATGCATCTTCATGGGCATAGGTCAGCTGTAATGTTGGAAAAAAAGAGATTATTTAACACAGGTTGCGCTCTATCTTCACTTTACTCCTTGAGGCATTACAACAAAAGCCCAAATGAGGGTTTCTTCGCAGTCCATGTGTCAGGAGGGCTTCCCAGAGGTCAGCAATACAGTTGATGTAAGGTATTCAGACCTTTCCACCAGGTGAAGGACGTGAGCAAACAGTTGTTTCTTTCATCACTGGTCCTTGACCACGGGGTCCAGGTCAGATTGCGGCTGTATCACGCCTAACCCAATACCTGGGACGCCATTGACTACAGAAGTGCCATCTTCCCCTTCTGCTAGGCCTACACAAGGGTAGTGCTTGTATAGGTGGACAATCTGTACAGAAAACCCTATTTTGTCTTCCTGTCATGTTCAAGGACCACAAGCCAACAACATAACTGGTATTCTGGGAGTTTGGCTCACAGTGGCTGTAAACCGAAAGCCATGTGGTTAAGCATGAATGCCAATATAAGTAGATATAAAAGAAATAGGGAATGAATCCTGTAATAACATAAGAAATAAATAACAACCAAAAAACATCAAAATAACAGGTAGTACAAAGGGGACTTAGGAAAGAACCAATACTACAGAGACAAGCCCCCAAAAGCACCTAATAACTACAAAAGGACCTAGCTCATTAGATGCTGATACCCTCAAGAAAAAACACTACATCAGATAGCTGAAACGTATCCCATCAGAACAGGCCTGCATTGTTCCTTGTTAAAAGGTTTTTACTATGGTTTGAAGGATCCCCGTTTTTGTGATATTTCGTCCCCCTTTCTGGCTCCTAACTTATAATTAGTTAGGCAAAATGGAGACTTGTATATATGATAATCAAGGAAGTTCAGAAGATAGTTGATGGGACTCTTCCAGGAACATCCTGTTCCAGACCGTTGGGGTGCTTTCCATGGGATTTAGGTTTTTTCCTTAAAAGACACTGGGGAAATTCCGCTTGACAAATCATCTTTCTTTTCACAAGAGAACTGTGTTAAGGATGCCATTCCACAACCAATTGGCTGCTGTAAATATATCTCTGTGGCACTTCGCATGAGGAAGTCAGCAATACGGATTGAAGCAGTGTTAGCAAAATTGATATTCAGCTTTTACTCCGTGTGCCAGTTCACCCGGAAATTTGATTGTTAGTTTTTAGTTGTGGTGGTACAATTTTTATATGGAGTCGGACACTTTCTATGTGGTGCTGAATGTCTTGTTCATTTTGTCAAATTTTTAGCACATTTTTTGAAATTGGTGGGTGTTTAAGCTAAATTGGGCTTAAAAAGGGGTTATTACATTAGTTAGATGATGTCCTAGTTCATGGGGCATCTAGCTCTGGAGACAGTGTCTCCAATTACCTACAATTGTTTTGAAACATTAGCTTGGAGAGTGGGGGTTCTTTCTCACCAAATTAAGACAGAGGAGAGGGCGCATGCCAAATAGGCTTACCCTTCCTAGTAAATATAGATACGGTTAGAACGCAATAATGGCTGGTAGGGGGTCAACTGGCGTTGCTTCCCGTAGAAAGGCAACACTAAGGGAATTTCAAGAGCTCATTGGCCACGTTAATTTTCGACTTTAGGGTTGTGCCCCAGGTAGGGCCTTCTTAAGAAGTCCTCTGTGATGCCTTTGGTGGGATTTCCACCCCTTACCATAGGACAAAGGTTAAGCAAACGATCCACCATTTGACTATTTGTAGATAGTTCAGTGCTAGAAATAAAACCATTCGAGAGAGAGGGTAAGAGCGAGCATGCCCAGTTTTTCCATATTTTCTGATAATACAGGTTCAATATGCTTTCTAGTCCACTTTTTGAAAATATGGTATGGCCCACAGTGGCCTGTGCAATGTATTGAAGCAGATATGAACTTTAGCTTAACATTCTGCATTGTTCCCCGTTTTAGTTGTCGTACATTTATGGACAGCGAGTTGGCACTCTGGTGTGACAACATGGTGGTTGTAGCAAGTAGTGGAGTTCACGGACGCTAGATCACATAAAGTCTGAGTTAATGTGCATTCAACATTGCATTGCTTGTCCGCATACATTTCTGTCGCAGCCTCCCGGGAATGGATAATGAGATTCCTGGAGTCTATTTCTTGTATGCAGATGGAGCGATTCAAGGCCACTAGCCTCCAGAGGTGGCAGATTCTCGACACCAGAGGTGGCAGATCTCGCGAACGTCCTGATGCTAACGGACATAATGGAAGCTTGGCAGGGAAAATTAGTTTCTGGCTTGGGATTTGTTTCATTGACTGCCTGGACATCAAAAAACTGTGTTTGGGGGCGGCCAATGAAGTTATACAAGTCCAAAAAGGCTCAGTTTGCTGACCGGTACCTGTGTCTGTTATACATTTTCTTTACGTTTTTTGTGTCCTTACATTAGAAAGGATAACATTGTGGGCGAGACAGAACAGTCTTTTCCGGCTAATAACCTGTTGGCTACACAGGGTACTTCAAGATGTTTGAGGATACATAACTACTGAATGATGGTACAGGGGAATCTATCATCACTACGTCCCCCATCCAGCCGCTGTCACCCAAGTTTGAAAGGGGCTCTCTGTTGTATATTTGCCATGTTTTCGATCCACTTCCTCTTATAAGCCTGCTTTTCCTGCACCGCCCTAAAATGCCTTTTTTGGCGATGCTGAGGGATAGGCGAGCTATGGTACTTCAAAGACAAGATTTCTCTCCAATACTGAGGACCTGTTATTTCAAAATGTTACTCTATCCGAGCAGTCGAATTTGTCCTTTGTAATCCTTCCTCCAAATCAAAACCCGGGCAAACAAATGAACAGGTGCGACAATTACTGATCAGTCAGTGAAAATTGCTTCTGTCCGGTGAGAGCTTTAGACAATTCCTACAGTGTAAGGTCATAGCCTGGCCCTTTGGTTATGGCTATTTGGATGGCTAGCCAATTCACCAGTTCCGTTTGTTCATTGCCAGCAAGAAGATAAATTGTTTATATGTCTTAACGAGTTGTATTTGAACAACTGCTCCTTTTTGTATAGGGGCTCTCTACAGTGGCTGCCTTGGGCGTACATCAACGAGATAATGCGAGGATCATCGATGAAGCCAGGTCGAGTCATGTTTGCGACCTCTACTTATTGATGGTTTTTTTTATGATCTGTTTCAGATCAGACAAAACCCTGTGATTGAGAAACCTGTGTGGATCTGTTGGACACCAGTCATGGTGTTCTGGTGTGGTCATCGGCCCCCCAAGCCAGAGGTGCCATTGGAAGCCAGCGGGGCTATCAATAAGGCCATTTTTGATGGAAAGAAAACGTGGTCTGTGGTGGCACGGTGCTACTGTCTTTTTGGCTAATATGCAGTATGCCCTGTGGAGGAGACACCTTGTGTGGGATCTACGTACAACATCATTGTGTTCAGGGGGTTGCCCGCCAAGCCAGGAAAGTGCCATTTTAGGGGAGGCCGCTGGGGCTATCAATAATGGCCATTGATGATGGAAAAAAATGTGTCCTTGTGTCACTGGCTCCGTCTTTGTGAAGGCAGGTTTTCTCTTTTCCTGGCTCCCCCTCTTGTTTTGCAGATACATTGTGGAGCAATGATTTGGTTTTGTTCAGGGCAGGCCCTTGTTTGTCAAGCCACTCATACAGCGGTGCTTCATGGAGAGATGGCATTTTGTTATGCTTTTTTAGAGTTGGCGATGCGGCCAAGCATAAAGTTTGGGGCGTGGAAGGTTCTCCCCGCCTTTACTTAGGGCCTGTAAAAGGGCCAACGTAAGATCTACAAAGCTTAAATTGAGGACTGGGTTTGACCTGGTTCACGGATGATATAATGTATGCTTAAGCCTGAAGTTCTACTGAGTACTGAGGAGAGCATCCACGTTGTTGAAGTGGGGAACCAGCTCTTTCTTTCTTCTTCGAGATCTGCATGCAGGGGTTTTGGCTGGGTTGGCCAGCCTGTGGTGATAGGGGCTAAGCAAACGCTTGCCCCTTATCTGTGGCATAGGCGGGGGAGATAGACGTTTTGGTGAACACTCGGCACCCTCCTAAAAAGGGTGGAAGCTAGGTACTCTGGAAATCACGTTTAGGTCTTGCGAGTAAACGTGAAGGGAAATAGACTTGCTTGGGCTGGCTTGAGATTTAAACCCTCACTTAAGCTGGCGAGTTAAGTGGGGAGTCTGGGTTGGGCCTGGCCTTCGGATGCCCGGCCGGGTAGCAACCAATATGGATCCTTGGGCACAGGTGTTTTTCGCCCTTTGGAAGCTGGTGATTGGTATTGGAGCACCATCTGCCAGCTGTTCCTAGCACAAGGTTCTCCAACCTGGTTTTTGCAGTTCTCGAAGAAATAAGTTTAAATAAGTTTGAGTTAAATAAAGGTGGCCATTTTTATATCCCGTTGCTCCTTGGTCTGGTACCCATTAATTAATGAGTTTGGTCAGCATGCTTCTCTCTCCCCCGACCATTTGGGCTGGGGAGGAGTTTTATGCTGGCCTCTCAGGTAGAGACCAAGCAATGTTAAAGAAAACAGCATGCTCTGCTAGGCTGTGGGAGAGGAGGGGGCGGGGGTTTACCTGCTTAGGCTTCCTACCCAACCCTCTCACTTGGCTTCAAACGCTGGCCACCGCTCCCGCCCTCGACATCAGTGTGAAATGTAATTTGGTCGACTCGGGGCCGGGTAGGAATTTTCCTCCCCTTCCAAGGGTTTTTTGCCTACCCCACACTGTTGGGTAAGGAGAGAGAAAACAAAATATAAATGACAAATTGCGAAATGTAGATGATAGAGAATACACAAATACATAGGTTCGCAGCGCATTAGGCGGGGGTCGATAAAGCCTTTTTGGTGGAACACCTCGCGGCAACGCCTCCATAAAGGTGAAGGCTAGGTCCTCTGGAAATCACGTTTAGGGTGTCGTGCGAGTAAACGTGAAGGGAAGAGACTTTGCTTGGGGCGGGCTTGAGATTTAAAACCTCCGTTAGTCTGCGAGTTAAGGGGGGGAGTCTTGGGTTGGGGCCTTTCCGGATGCCGGCCGGAGCAACCAAAAAGTATGAGGGCCCTTGGTCACAGTGTTTTCGCCCTTTGGAAGCTGGGGGAATGGGGTCTTTGAGCAAGACCATCTGCCAGCTGTTCCTACACAAGGTTCGCCCCCGCTGGTTTTTTGCATTTCTCGAAGAAATAAGTTTAAATAAGTGGAGTTAATAAAGTTTGCCCATTTTAGATCCCAGTTCTCTTGTGTCTGGTCTCATATTTGAGTTTGGTCAGCAAAGAAAGCTTTTGTTTATAACATGGAATAGGGGGATACTAATAATATGCCCTTTGCTTTTATTATCTTCATGATCACCTGAATCAAAATGAATCTTGAACCTACATTGTTTCCATGAAGAGCAAAGGAATAGTTTACTGCCACTATAATTGATCCATGAATCAACATAAATTACTTGTCCTTGACTTGTCAATTTTCTAATTAGTGTCGGGGTTTAATCCAACCGGAACTAACCACTGGGTTTTAGACCCATGAAACTTCGATCAAAAAAAAGAAGTTCAGTTGAGTAACAAACGAAGAGTCCACTCCAATGTCTCATTGTGCTTTTTCCACACAATCACACTCCAGAATATCTGCAGCAGCAGGGATTATTGTATTATCCTTGTCGGTGTGGCCTTTCAGTACATCTGCTGCACTGAAGATGAATTATATATCAGAGGGACCAATAGTAAGGAATGTGTGACCTTCCAGATGTTGCTGGACTGCAACTATACCAACATCCCTCACTGTTAGCTAGGGGTTGTCTAAGAATGGTGGGATGGTTTGGGAACGCATCTAGGCAGTGATTCCTAACCTTTAGTCCTCTAATATTTTGTACTTCAGATCCCAGAAGCCCCCAGTCATGTGGGCCAACAACTGGAATTTTTGGGAGTGAGAAGTCAAAAACAGCGAGGAACAAAAGTTTGGAACCATTGATCTAGAGAGACCTAGATAATTAGTAGGAACATTTCTCCAAAAGTGATTCAAGTATAGAGGACTTCGGTGGTTCTCAGCTAATTAAAGCATTGAATCCGCGATTTCATCATCAAAGGCTTTAAAGGGCAGTTATGTCAGGTCCGGGGCTGCCTTCCTTGGTGCTTACTACATCAAAGCATACACATTCAAGACCTCCCTATTTACCATCGGATAATCAAAAGGGGTGATTCTTCCGCCCGTGTTCTCTTTTTGTGGGATGAGTTAGCGTAAAAAATTTAGAAAACCCTTGTGTGGCATTCCACTAAAGCTGCTGTTTTTATGTTTTAATATTTTACGAACCAGTTTATTATAAGCAAGTCAGTTACATGCTTTTAGTAGGTTAATAAATCATGACTTCGCATCACGGGTGACACAACTATGCATCGCTAGGAGGAAATCTGATATATATTGCAGCATAAGAGCCGCTTTGGTTATTGGCTGCAAATCCACTCCGAAACGGCTGTATTTTTTTTTTTTTCACTTGGCTAGTGCAATGTTTTAAAAAAAAAACATTACATCTCCTGTTGCATTTGAACAGCATTGCGTTGGGTCCACCTGCCTCAATAGAAGCGGCAAAGACCCTCAGCTGCATCAGAACAGTTGTAGGTTTCTTGATTATCTGGGAATTTTGGCACAATTGAATACTTTAGGTTTACTCACCATCTTGTTCTTTTTCTTGACATACAAGGTAGAAAAGACCACTTGTTTAAGGGAATACATTCTCAAAGAGCATGATGTAAGAACCCATTATGAATAAAGATGAACCACACATCTGTTCCGCATTCCTCTTTTTGGAGCAGGTATTGTGCTAGAATAACACTATAGTAGTTCCATTCATGTTCCTATAATTTGGTTTATAAGATGACGTTCCTTTTTGAGAGCAGGATCACTTCCCAGGGCAAGACAGGTTTATGAAAAAAGGAAGGAAACAAAAAGTTAAATCTAGGAGTAGATGGACAGTTCACTGAATGGCCTCTGCAGGAATAACAACTCAATATATAAGTTATATATTAGACTTTTTGGCTATCAAACGTGACTGGAGAGAGAAATGATGGCTACTTTCCATTGGAGATTCCACTCAATAGAAAGACTTTTGTGAATGGAATTGGAAGGGAGAAACCCAATCCTTCGGAGTCCAACAATGTCGGAAAAGCCACTGCATCAGCACAAGGATTTCAAATAAAACCTAGCATTAAGGTATATTTGATGGTACTCTTAACAATAGTATGTGAAAATACCTTTCACAGGTGAAAAAATATATTCTCAATAAACACGTTTTCAGTTAGAAAAAAAATGGGTTTTCTGCAAGTGGCACAAGATTGGCACTACCAATGGACTACTAGATAATTCCACAGATTAGCATGACAGGGCCCATGATCCAAAGATTAAAAATGGATGTAGACATCAAAAGAAGAAATTTGAGGTGATCGCTAAAATCACTAGGTGATTTTGTATATATAGGGGTATTCCGACTTGCAGTATAAAATCGAACTAAATTTGATTTCTCACCGGCGCTTGGGAATTTGAGTCCAAGGGTCCGCTTGTTTCCCACGATGAAAGTGTTCCCTCCCCCTACCTACCACCATGAAATTGCCCACGAGCTGTAAGTGCCCCCACTAGTTGCCCACGTCAAAATACAATGTCAATCATTAGTAACATAGCAGCAGCCCAGACTTACAAGAGCACTATGCGGCGGGGGGGGGGGGGCTGATGGAAGGCATATCTGGAAATGAGGACCCATGGGCTCGATCCAGCATGGGAAGGCGAGGGGACACCCAGGGGTCCCGCCAGCCCCTGCCAGGCTATGGATTGCCTGAGCTCCAAGCATACAGAAATCCTTATTTTTTTTTAAATAATTCAGTTGAAATGTCGTTTTGATTGCTTATAGCAACTACATGCATTTGCAAAAAGAGCAAAACCAATCAATCAAAATATTTGTTCTACTAATTCATTCATTCATTCATAGCATTCATTCATTTAAAAAACAAATACAATGGGCAGCCATGAGAGGGGGGGCGAATGGTGGATCTGTCAAAGACTGATGGGGGAGATAACACCCCTCTGCCATTTGACCTCGCCCCTTCAGAATGAATTGATTCGGATCTGTGTTTTTCCCACGTATGAACTCGCGTCCAATTGATTCTTCTGAAAGAACCTCTTTCAAAGTACTCTCTGGAAACACCAGGTTTTTTGCCTTTGCTTTGGCCTCAATCACAACAGAATTGGATCAGATTGGTGACAGGAAACCGGTTTCAAATGGGAACAAGGTTCAGTTACACACACCAAAGGGCTATTCGCTGGTATTTCATAGGGGGAACAAGCCCATAGAAGTAGGAAAATTCACAACGAGCTGGGGGAAAAATGTTCTGAATGTAAAATGTGCATTCAGCAAAGAGTAATCTAAATTCGATTGGCAATCGTTCTTTTTTGACATTTTACCGACCTCAAGGACAGACTAGTATTTGCACAGCTAAACAAGAATTAACGGGAGTGGTACCATAAAGGAAATATACTACATGTATTTTTTAAAGTGACATAAATTGATTCAACTTTCTTTCCTAATGGCAGGTTTGCTGATAGGCTAAAGACTATTGGTAGGCTCATTTCAATATGAATATAGAAATATATACATCTGTCACTCTGCCAGTTTCTTCCCATTTAACTCTTAGTGAACTGATGCCAGGTCACCAGTGACCGAACTGTGTACTATTTGGTTTTATTCTTTTTTTTTTTAAATTTTTCTTTATTGAAAAAGACAAAAATACAATCAACAAACTAAAAAAAACATAAATGCAACCAAAAAAAAGAGAAACAAATAAGCTTACATACAAACAATCAGCATTACATATTTACACCATACCAACCTTCTCTATCTATTTTCACTAGCCTCACTAGCATATAGTTCTGTAATCTCTTTTCCGTGTTTCCTAATTAAAACTTTCATTCTTCCATCTCTACCTTACACACCAACTTCCTACCTACCAGCTTTGTCTAAGATTTGTCAATTTATGGCTATCTTATTTACAAAAAACAGAAACATTTAGTTTCCTCAGTTGGATCTAACTTTCTGGAGGTATCTTAGATCCACCTTTACCAGTGGTTCCCAACCTGTGGGTCGGGACCCCTTTGGGGGTTGAATGACCTTTTCACAGGGGTCGCCTAAGACCATCGGAAAACACATATTTGCATGTAGCAATGAAAATAATTGTATGGTTGGGGGTCGCCACAACATGAGGAACTGTATTAAAGGGTCGCAGCATTAGAAAGGTTGGGAACCACTGACCTTTATGGAGAAGAACCTTGAGTTCATACTGAATAATATTTAATAACTGCTGTTTTGCCCCATTCCAATTCAAAAAACGTAATCACTTTTCTCCATTGGTACAGTATTTTTGTATCGAGATCGTTTCTCAAAGCATGTGTTAGAATGTCCATACCCATACCCTCATAGAGTTTCAGTTACCAGTCTTCTTTTGATGGTGGGTGTTCGTATTTCCAGTTATGGGCGAAGCAAATCTGAGCTAACGATATCATATAGAAAATGATTCTCTCCTCCTCTTTTTGGACCTCATCTCCTAATATACCCAAGTATAGTTCAGGTTTCAGATTTGTACCCATTATTCCATTAATTAAATTATTTACCATATTCCAGAATAGTTTGGCTTTGCTACACACCCACCAACAATGGAAAAAAGTACCTTTTATGTTTTGGCACTTCCAACACAACTCTTTTCTTGTTTTATAGATTTTTGCCAATTTATAGGAGGAGAGGTACCAAAAATAGAACATCTTGTAGAAGTATTTGGTCTGATTCTAATCATGTTGCTGTTGCTGTTGTTTAGCTGGGATGTATTTTAAGAGGGGGGGGGATTGGAAAAACTACAGTTGGGTTTATAGATAGCCTCTACGCTGGACATGTTAATATGTACTCCTTTGAAATTATTTGATGGATTCAAAGGAACAATGCTGAAATCTTTTGCTCCAGGAGGAGGTGATGTGTTGCAAGGAGCTCCAGGGTCTTGCTATCACATGCCAAGTACTGCTTTGTATTTCTGATAAATCACAAGAAGAATAAACAAAAACATTGGAGGCCAGTGATCATATTTTTACAACAAACCAGAGTACAGTTCATGAGTACATAACCATACATCTGGAACTGTTAACTGCACTTATTTTCCAGTGTTGTTTTGTAACTTTATATAACCTTCCAGCCCATGGTAATGCTACATAGCTTCCTTTTAAAAATCTGTTTTCTGATTACCCACCTTTCTTTCCATCTCAAAACAGATTACGTATATGATTATATTCTTTGGTTTTCTTATGGAACTGTACATATTACCACTCCTAACTGTGAACTCAGGTGACAAGCACCAAATAAATTGTAGCATACCCTCCAGCTGTCCCGATTTGTCAAGGGCACTTTCTATTGACGACAATCCCGTGTTGTTGCACTTTTTCAGCTGGTTGTAAAAAGTCCTGGTTTCTCTTTCCCCCTTTGTCCTACATTTCCCTTTTGTCTTCAGTTTACATCAGTTGCTGCAAACTGAGTTCAACGTGCAAAAGCAGCTTGCACTCATTTAACTCAGCAGGGGAAAGAAAACAGGAGGAACCTTTCTCTTTCCAGGAGGCTCAGGGAAAAGCAGACTGCTACAAACTCTCCTAGCGTTGACTTCACATTCTCCTAGCTTGTGTCTTTTTCCTCATTCATTATTTCTGGCACTTTAATGTATGATCAGCCACATATCTCTTGGTTTCTATCTGTGAAATATTGGAGGATATGCCTTAGGGTCACCACATGTCAGAAATGACTTTAAGGCACACCACCACCACAACCACAATGTTGTAGGTAAAACAGGACTACTAAGATTACTACACACAGCTTTAAACCATAATTACAGTTGAGACAAAGCACCTTTGGTGATACTTATTGCATGATGGCACCTCTGACCTGTAGCTTCTGTGTTTCTGAATTGTGGCTAGAGTGTCCCTTTTCATTGTTGAGGGAAATTCTGCAATAAGCTGACAATCACACTAGTTTTCAGGTGCTAACTGTCACTGGCACAGCAGTTGTGATACTGGTAGTCATGTGGTATCAGTGTCTCCTCCTCTCCTCCTCTCCTCCTTCCTTCTCTCCTAAGAAATGAGAGAAAGGTTTCAACATCTTCAGGGAATGTAGAAGTTTGTAAGAGTACAAACTTTTTTTTTAAAAAAATGCACGTTGACCCCCCCACCACTAAGACAAGTCCAATGCGCACCATAAAGAAATGCCCAATAACTTGTCACAGAACATGGAGCTGACCGTTAAAAAAAATGGAGCATAGGGAAAAGTTGTGGAATGCCCTGCTTGAAGAGGAGAGCTGGATAAGAAACATGAATGGAAACACCCTATTCAAGAAGAAAGGTGACAGTACAATCCCTTGTTGCAGGTCCCATTGATGATGAATTTGTCTCCATGCGGGAGATCTATTCCATGAAGGCCCAAGCATTTAAAGCTATATATTTAGGAAACTTGAGAAACTGAATGTTGCTCAGCTCCTAGACAAAAAACACTGTTTTCCCCCTTTGCTCTATTTAGCAGCATTTGGGAGAAGCATGTCTGTAACTGTCTGGTGCTGAGAGGGAAATTGTCTTCTATTCTTCCTTCCCTAGCTTGACTAGCAAAAGGATGCATTGATTATATAAAATGTAATTGCATTGGCAACTGTTGTTACCACAATTGATTATATTGACCACTAGCTTGCCTGTCTGTTTTCTCACTTTATTGTACGTTTGTTTGCTGTTTCTATTTCCCCACTTCCTGCCCCATGCTTTTAGGTATTACATGATTTGAATCTACTGGATCTTTGGTACTGAATGCCTGAGTTCTTAAGATTGTTTGAATCTATGTGTGAAAATATCTGTTCGTGTTACAGAGCTTGCTTGGTCATATGTTGTTTAGCAAACAAAATGTGTTTTCGCTTTCTTACCAGAATAGATTGATTTGTTTAAAGAGGTGCCAATGCATTCATAATATGGCACTACTTTTAATAATTATCTTTAGGAATACTTTGGATGACAATTATTACACTTAATATAATGTGTACTAATAAAAATGTTTCTAACTCAATTTAGCTTAGATGCGAGATCATGAAACCTACCCATCCAGAACTCTCCCTACATACTAACAGGGTGCAGGAGTGAACATCTCAGAGTTACTCTTATTTCTAAATGAATTAATTTGTGTGTGCGTGCGCGTGCATGTGCACATGCACACATGCACACGTATTTGTGTAGATTTCTTTGCCTGTCAACTTATGGTGAATCCATGATTTCATAGGGGTTTCTTGGGCAAGGAATATTTAGAGGTGGATTTGCTAATTCTTTCTTCAGAAATATAGGGCACAGCACTTGGCATTTATTGGTAATGTCCATGAAAGTACTGACAAGGGCTGACGAGATTTAATGTAAAGTTTTTTTTTTTTTTTTATTATTTATGTACATATAAATTATATGAAAATATTTTAATATATATATATCTCTATCCAGTTAATATTATATATAAGACTATATTTATCATATAGTAAATGACTGTTCGGTAAAAGCCTGGCAGCTCTTAATATTACAATATCATCATAATAATAATAATAATAATAATCTTCAAGCCGTTAAAGGTAGACATAATGGGCAATATTAAATAGTTAAAAACGTTTTTCGTCGTCTATTATTTCTATAAACCAATATCGATAATATATAATTATATATCTCCTATATATTTATTATAAGTGCTTTAACTTGATGCCATGGCAGTTATCTTTATCTTAACATATATTTTACTATACATATATATTCTATTAAAATCATATCTTACACAGTATATCTTATTATTATTATTTGGATTGCTAAGGTGAAAGCACCTGTTCACCTGCGAGTCAACCTTTCTCATTAATTGCACCTAATTAATACTAATAATAATATAACAGCTTTTCTTCTCTTACCGCTTTTTCCAGCGATCAAAGCGGGTTGGGTTTACATCCAAAACACAGGTACATTCAATTACAAATATATTAAAATCTTTCCTATATCATATCGCATATATTATAAAATACATCCCTAAATCTAGTCACTCCATAATAATAAACTTTCTCTCGGAATGATATTCTTACAAGGAGTCAGACGGGTTATGCATCCCTGCGATTTCAAAACTTGGGGGCCCCACTCAATACAGTGACTAGTTTTATATCATACTACTATATATATTATTATCATATAAAATTTCTATTACTTCATACGTTCTATTCACATTGTAATATACTTAATTATTAATTTTCAACAGGACTGTTACGGTGCGCCTTGCAGTATTCTTCATATTAAAATCCTTATATTTCAGATTCTATCTATATTTTATAAACATGTATTGAATAACTATATTTAGCATACTATTATCGTATAATATACATTATCTGAATATAATATATATATTTTACTATACTTATTATCTATATCTGTGTATATATATTTATATCATAACATACCATATTATATCTTATGTCTTTGTCTGTATATGTGTGTATATCTGTGTATTTCTATATATTATTCGTGTGTGTGTCTTGTGTGTTTTTATATATATATATAGGTATCTATTAACGAGTGGGGCGGGGGCTTCGGGCTCTTGTTTGTCTCCCTTTCGCTCCCTTCCACGCGCACTGTCTGCTCTGCGTTCCCTGAGAAGCCGCAGCCTCCATTTGTATCCTCCTCTCCCCACCCTTTCCCTTCTTTCCTTTCCACGCATGAGATCGGGGCGCGGTGGACGTCTCACCCGCACGTTTTCCCCCTTCGTCGTGTATGCAACGCCACACGGAAACCCTGGGCGGCCGAACGGGGCCGCGCGTGGTGGACCGTCCGACCGTATTGCAATGCATCACGGAACCCTGATTGCGACGGCGTGGGGCGACTGGCGAAAAGAGGAGGCGGAGGAGTACAGTAGAAGTCTTTCCCGGTATGTAGGAAGCTCCTCCCTTTTGCTTTTTGATGATTCGCCTGGGCTGGTCGTGCTGCTCGCTCCGCTGCGTTTCCCCCTCCCCTTTGGTGAGGTTGCGGGCTCAGCAGGCAGCGGCAGCGGAGGAAGCGAGCCACTGCAGTGCAACCGTCGCCGCCCTGCGCGAGGGAGCCACTCCTTGCCCAGCGCGAGCCTCCTTTCTTCCTGAGCCCGAGGAAGGAAGCACGAGGCTGGGGAAGGGGAGGAGGAGGCCACCGCGGCGTCGGAGGAGCGGATTCGACACCCAACACCCGCCACCTTGGTAAGGAAGAAGCAGAAGGAGGAGACTGGGAAGGGAAGGGAAAGGAAAGTTCGTCCACTGTCGTCGTCGTAAATGGTGCCTGAACAGTGCTAGGCCGCCCCCCCCCTCCTCCTCCTCCTCCTCTGAGGGTTCCCTTCTCTCTCTGCAGCAGCCCCCTCTTTTTCCCAGAATGCCCCTCAGGCGGAGTGGACGTCACTCCAAAACACTCTCTGCAGAGGCGGGATGATCCCAGTCGGAGACCGTCTTTAACTGCCCTCAACGCCAGGGAACCCTGGGGGTTGTAGTTTATTGTGGCACCAGAGCGGCTCTCTCTCTCTCTCTCTCTGATTGAAAAGGCTAAGTGTAGTCTCACGAGACTACAGATCCCGGCATTCCCTGGCTCAGTGCTAGGGGATCCTCGGGAACGGTAGTTTTGTGTGTGTGTGAGAGAGAGATCGCTGTCGGTGCCACAATAAACTACAATCCCCATGGAAAAGGCAGAGCCTACTGTGGTCCCCCCCTCCTCTCCCTCCCTCTCTCTCTCTGCAGGCAGAAATAAACCCGGTTTTGCACCGGTTGTAGGTTAAAAAAAAACAAACCCACCCGCTCGGAAATCATAATGATAATAATAATAATGACCCCCCCCCCTTGAGACCTCTTTTGACCGCCCTCAAGGCTCAGCTGCTGCTAGGGAATCCTGGGAATCGTAGTTCATTGTGGCACCTCGAGCTTGGAACCACGAACCCCGGGTTCCCTAGCCTTAGGCAGGGCGGTTGAGGGGCGCTCCCGAAGGCGGGATTTATCCCCCTCCTTTTCCTCTGCGGATGCAGCCAGAGAGATTCCTTTTCCCTCTCTCTGCAAAAGAGATGGCTTTCCGGGTGGTTTGCCCTCACCAGCGCTGACCTCCTCCTCCTCCTCCTCCTCTTCTCCTTCCCTCCTGCAGTGCCGCACCCTCCCCTCGCCTTAGACCTCGCCTCCTTCACCCCTCTTTTCTCCTCTCCTCCTCCTCCTCCCCCTTTTTTCCATGCGAGGAAATTAAGTTCATATATGAGGAAAGGGCCCTGCCAAATGTTCCCCATCCCACGCCAGCCTCTCTGGCGTCGTCTTCACCTTGCTTCTCTACAGCAGCCCCTTGCAGTGTTTCCCTCCTCCTCTCTTCTCCTTCTTCCTCCCCCAGCCACGTTCCCTGGCTCTTACTACCAGCTTTTCCCCCTCTGAGTCTTCTCTCTGTGCCCCACCTATTGACTTCCCCCCACATGTATGCTGCACAGCCAGATCCACGCTTTTGGGGCCTTGTTCTGGAATTACCATGTTCGTGGTTGTCCGGCCGCCTTATATCTATACACTCGTCCCTCCCTGTCGCCCAGCGTTAGGGGCACAAGAGCCCCATGGATGTGGGGGAAAGCCGCAAATACAAAACCACAGTGTTGGACCCCTCTCTAGGAAACCTCTAGGTCCTCCAACGCAAACTCTGTTGGTCAACGTCAGAACAGACGCTCGCCATAGGACTGCCCTGGAGGGAGATACCAGGCCTAGTGGGCGCTTCTCTCTAGGAAATCTTATAGGTCTTTCAGTGCTACGCTTAGTTACAGTCAACCATAGAGTTGCAAGTGGAGGACCTTAGATGTCCCTTAGAAACATATGAATCAAAGTCACAAATATGGATGTGAGTGTTTATGTTATTATGGGCCAGGTTGTGTTGAACTCTTTGAACACTCCTTAAAGAAGGATTGGATATACTGTTGTGTGTGTGTGTTGTGTGTGTGTGTGTATTATTATGTATATATATTCGGGGGGGTGTGTGTGGGACAGCTGTGTTGGTCCAATAATTAGTGAATAGTTTTGGTGGGGTAATTCTGCAGTGAGACCCTTTTTTAAAGCAAAATCACGTTTCTGGCAATTGTTCAGCACCTTATAGAATTTCATATCTATGCACGCTTAAATTTACACCATGGATTTGACCGTCCACTTCCCATGGATTGCTTGTGCTCTGGAGGTGCCCAGACAACAGTCCTGCAGTACCATAAAAGTCCCGGGAGCTTGTTGTTATGTCCGGTTTTGTGAAGGCTACGGAAAAACTTGCGGCTGAACTTGAAGTTAAAATTTTGTTGGACTCTTGAACTGGTCTCCACAAGGACCTTCTTGTTGGTTTTTCATGGCTAGGTAACTCTGAGTTCCTCTGC
>NC_056522.1:179585911-179602820 GCF_019175285.1 Sceloporus undulatus | reverse complement strand
AGGTTAGGTGTGAGTAAACCCCACAGTAAACGTGTACAATGGTTATAGGTACAGTTGCCACGTGCAGCCTTTAAATCTGAATCCATTGATCTTGACTGTACTCATGTCCACCTCGATGCTCAGTACATTGATTTGGAAATGAGTCACAGTGTGTTCGGTAGGATGTGTGTGTTTGTGTATTAGGTGCCTTCACATCATTTCTCACTTTTGGCCACCCTAAGGGGAATTTATCAGGATTTTCTTGATAAGATTTGTTCAAAAGGGGTTTGCCATTGCTAGCCTCTGAAGCTGAGAGAGTGTGACTTGCCCAGAGTCACCCAGTGGGTTTTCAGGGCTGAGCAGAAATTAAAATCCTTCTCTCCAGAGCCATAGTGAAACACTCAAACCACTACACCAGACATGGCTCTCTTTTACTTCTAGGTATGGTAAGTGTGTTCAGAATCTTCTATAGGATCCTGCCTCTCTCAGTATCTGCCTTACACTTGTAGCCATTTAAGATGTCATAGTAGTCCTGCAGCCACTTGTTTTATTCACCACCAGTTTTATTCTATACTCACATAGGATTAAACACCCACTTTCAGTTCTGGTCTTACTACAGTCTTTTTTGCCCTGGAGGTTCTTTTCTTCTTGGTACTCCTTGGTCAGATTCCACGTTCTTAATGTCCCTTTGCATACCTGTTCTGCTTTTCCTCTCTCTTTTTTTGATACATCTTCCACAGACAGCTGTACATAAAGCTATCCTAACCTCATATTTTAGTCCATTTCATGAGAAGACAGCTTGTCATATTCAGTTGTCTTTTTAATATACATCCTACCATAATATTGTTCCTCTTTGTTCTTTATCAATTTAGGTTTCTCTTTCCCATCCATCCTATATTAGAATTCTCTCAGGACCTTGATGCTTGTATATCCAGCAACATAAAAAAATCTCTTCCCTTTCCTAAACACGCATGCTTGCTTGCTACTTGGCAGTACAGTACCATTTTTACTTCGCCACATAATTGTCTTTAGTCTCCTCCCTTGCATCCCTCTCTTCTTCTAAAAGTGATCTCTTTTAACTGTGTCTGTTTCTTCTCTCTACTCTCTGCCCTTCCCATAAAATGGAGCATGTTAAAGACATGTTCGGTTATACAGTGTCCTATTTTTAAAGGGGTTTTTGCTGTGTGAATTGGTATTTCATCATATTTAAACCTGAATGTAAGAACGCACATATATTTTTTTTCATGAGACATGCCTGATAACGCTTTAAGTTACATGATGTTAGCGCTGACCATCCAAAACAGATGATGATGTTTGAGAGAGAGAATATAAAATGTGAAGGACCTGCCTGGCTGAATATCGTGACGATTAAAATTTGCCGTTTGTTGTTATAAAATTAATCTAGTAATACTACTGCTGTAGTATTTTATGTCAACACTAGGGGTGTCTCCTGCTTGTTGCTATTGCCAAGAATTAACGCCCTTTCCCACAAACATTTTGTGTTAGCTCCAATTATCTATTGCCTTTCCTTTCGTTGGAAAACAAGACAAAAAGCATGACATCTTTTATTCTCTGAAACTAGGAAGCACTTTTGTAACTCACTTGCAATATATTCTTAATTTTTTTTAAAATGGGAAATTCAGTTACTAGCTAGAACAACAATGTGTGGAATGACTGAATGTTAGAGCATCAGCGGTAGTTGTACATGTTGTATTTTAGAAATATGTGCCAGAGACCTGCCAATTTAAAGGCTCACATGGCTATACCTGTGGAATTTAATATGAAATGTGACTTAAAATGAAAAGCATAAACAAACTTAAAAGAACAACAAGGTTCAGCAACATGTATTGCTCTTAATTACTATAAGAAAGTATGGATCATTGAGTAATGTGTGTATGTGCCTTTAGGTTCCCTGTCAACATGAATTTTACAGGCTTTTCTTAGGCAAGCAATCCTCAGAGGTGGTATTGCCAGTTCCTTTCTGTTAAATATAGGCCTGTTACTGTATTACAGACTGCCACAAATCAAGATCTGCTTCGTGGTCTCTTTTGGAGATATTGCTATTTAAAAACTTGATGCCATGGGGTCCCTAAGGAGGTCTCGGATGGTTTTGCGGCCAAAAAGCCACACTCCATTCCTAAAACAGCACTGGAAGTGCAGCCTTTGGTGACAGCTTCTGGATTCTTAGGGAATGCATGCATTCATTTAAACCAGCATTGACCTCCAAAGAGACCTGAAGCACGCTTTAATTTTGCGCAGTCTGTAACTAGGGCCCTCTAATAGGCCTGTTATTTTGTTGGTCTCTCTCATTCACAAGTAACCTAAACCAGGGCTGGCCCTGCATTAACTTTCTCAAGATCAGGATTTGGGAACCTGTTGCCTTTTAGGAGTATTTAAAGGCCCATAAAGCAACAGTAAGGAAAAGCATGTAACATCACTCAGTTTCTCGATGAAAATTTGGGTTAGCACCAGGGTTGTTTAAGACCAAACAAAAAGTCTTCACTAAAAACAGTTAGAGCTGATGTGTTTAATACGCATATGTTAACTAATGGATGAGTTCTTATACTCCATTCATTGCATGAATACATTCTATCGCCTTCTTTAATGGGAACGACTCTTGCATTTAAGTGAGAAAAAAACATTTTTGTTACAAGATGGTTATTGCCATCGATTCATATCTTCCAACATGGCAAAACTAATCTTCAGTTGCTTTAATTTTGTTGTAAGGGCTGATAAATCTAAAAATGTTTCAGTAACGGAACAAGCTATAAATTTATTCGAAAACTATTATTGAACACTTCCTTGTCTAAATATCATGATACGTTGCCTGTCAAAGCCCAGAACTCTTCCAGAGGTGTGTTAGGGCCCTTTAAATCTCCAGAGGTTAAAATGTAATCCAGGGATGTGTGCATGCCTTTCTCGAGTTGTTCATGGCCTTAAAGGAAGGAGAATTCCCTTGGCCCTGCCTGGCTATAAAAACTAGCTGAGTTTTCTCAAATTGTTTTCTTGTTGTAGCTGGTTTGGAGGATGTCTACAAAGTTATTAACGGCTTTCCTTTCTTGGGTCATGTCACAGTTAGTACCACTGTTGTATTGATTGCATGATCTTCTAGTACCGTATGAGAATAACTGGGAAAAAGTCCTACCATCCATGGTTAACAGGGAAGGATTGTTCTCATGTGATGGGACTAGATATGGGCTCAATTTTCAGGATTTCTGCCAATAAATGCAAAAAGTGGCAGGACCATCTTTTTATATTTTTTTGTAGGCTCACAGGTTTTTTTTACCATTTGGTAAAGTAGGGGAACCTTTTCTGTATCTCCTCATTTAGCCGTGGCCATCTGAAGTTACTTTGATTGTATGCTAGAACAAATATGTGTTATGTTACCACACTCAACCTTTCTCAAAAGTTGTGCTTTTCTGTTGCTATGATATCGTACTTAGGCTCCCATCACTTCAAAATGCTGTTACTACTTTGGATCATGGGCCAGGAACTCTTCTATTGTCCTGAATAATACATTCTGGTTGCTATATTCTGGGCTTTATAATGGTGTTATTGGCCCTTTGTCATATTTCTATGATGTAATTCATCGAGGAACCTATTTTTTCTTTTCTTCCCTAAAGCTTTCCTGTTTTTAAAAACTGTATGTAACTTAACAAATAAAAATCTTCAGAGGACTGTTTATGCTACATTTGCAGTTATCAGAGGCAAGTTCCTCCAGGCATCCTTATTCCTCCCGCCACCTGAAAGAGTTATTGGAAAATCTAGCATTCTTCCTCTCTCTTGCTGGACTTGCACAAGCCTAGTCAGCTCCAAGCTGTTTTCAGGAAGTAGGATTTTTAATAACAGAGCTGAATGCTTGCAATTTTGTCCACAAGCACTCTTAGCCACGGACTATTGTTCCTTCCCCCTTCACTCACATATTGCTTTACAATTGACAAAAGTGTTGCCATTTGGACAAAGTTCTCCACTAACGGGAAAGTACATTGAACTATATTTAGTTTCAAACAAAAAAAAAGACAGTCAAATATACGTATGTTTATCCAGATAGTTTACATATCCAAACGAAATACCTTCATTTTTATCCTATTTTCCTTTAGTTTTTAAAATCTAATTCTCTATGTTCGAGGCGTTTTTTTTTTCCCCTAGAGGTTTTTTGGTTTGGAAGGGAATTGGGGCGTTTGGGGGGTAAGCCAAAAAACCCACCACCATTTGGGCAGAACAGTTGGTGAGGTGGGGGGTGGGCGGGTTGGTAGGTTCTTTTTTTCAATGGGGGACATATCCAAACTTGGGAGGGGGCGTGGCTAGCATGTTTCAGGGGCCATTTTACTTCCATTTATAGATGGTTATTCATGGGGTAGTAAGCGGAAGACTACCTGTGATTTATCTTTCCACTTAGAATTCCTACTTTGTACTGCATTAGTATCATCCCAGTCATGTGGTTAAAATCATTTTGGACAGTGTGGTGTAGCAATTTTTTGTGTTAGTTATTTACTGGCTTCCTTGGTCCAATACAACCACTGGCAGAGCGAGACAACATATCCAGTCTGCGGAGATCCACTTTCATTACTCCTAGTCTCCGCTGATTCTAGGGAAATCCTGTGCATCAATTCATCGTTCTAATTGTGGCACCAACGAGCTCTCTGACATGGGACAGTCTTCCACAATGAGTGTCACAAACACACGTCCCAGAGTACCCTTGAATTTCCTAGCCACTGGCATGGGGCTATGTCCGAATCTTCCCTAAAAAGCAGTTCTCCACCCCATCGGCTATCTATTCTGTTCAGTGTGTCCGTAGCCACCATTTGGACTGCAATCTGTCTATGGCTGGCAAACCACAACTGGCTTTGGTCCATTCTTCCCAAGGGCACTCCACATGGACTTGCCCAACCGCTTGCCTCAGAATACAATTGGAAGCCGCTCTCTAGAACGTGTGTACTACCTCGTGATTTTTGCAGGATTTCTATGTGACAAACCCATTTGAAAAAGAATGGATGCTTCTATTCCTAAAAACCCAACAAACTACTATTTCCAGAATCAGGGGTTCCACATTTTTTCCCTATAGCTGAGGGACCAACTCCTGTGACGAAATGGCAAGCTGGCCACACGCCCAAAGTGCGTGAGGGTGCTTGCATTGTAAGTCTCATGGCCATGGTTTTGCTTCATGATTAACAAGCTGCGTATTTGGTTTTTGGTGGTCGAACATTCCGTCTTCTAGTGTCTTTGTCTTCTGGCATAAGTGTGCAACCTTATGGAAGGAAAGTAAGTGTAAGGTAGTGTTTGAACAGTTGTTGAGGGAAAAATCGTTTACTTGTTTCACATTGTCCAATTAGTTTTAACAAAAGGGACTTCATTGGAAAATAATGAAGTGGTGTTAGTTAGAACAAACTGTGGGGTAAAGAAGGTTCTGTTTAATAGGCTAGGACAAAGAGGTGAGTAATATCTCTTAACATGTTCAGAAGTTTTCTTCATCCAAAAAATGGGTCTCGGCAAGGATAGGCAAAACATGCTTGCTTTTTAAAAGGACTAGGAACGGTGGGACAACAGTTAGTTGGAACATCGGATTCTATGTTTACCTATTTGTGGTTTCCCAGTACTCCTTGTACCCCCCTTGATTCTCTCTTTTCCTTATTTATACAACTGTTTTTAAAAAGGAGATATCCAATGTGTTCTGTGGAAAGGAAAAAAATACAGATAACACATTAATTTTGCAAAGTTCTTGATTCTAGAATTTTGCACAGCCTTTCTGTGGGGAAAACCATTATTGATGCTGTAGAATGGGAAACATGTGCTTGTTTTAAAGTAGACAGCAAACCAATCATAGTTGTTGGAGGTAGGAAAGGAAAAAGTCATTGTGATGCTTTGTAGAGTGCTTTCACGTGTAGCGATTCTTAGGGCTCATTAACTTACACGCACTAAAACACACCCTGTTCCTTGGTTAAGTACTGTAGACTAAGCCTCACTGGGGTTGGCACTCCAGGTTTTGTGGGCATGATTGAAAAAATAAGTGGCACTATTCCCAAAAAGTCACCAATCTATTAGGCTATTGCACATATAAAATTGTGGGATTTGTGATTTCTGACATCACTTTCTTGACACTAATCTTCTAGGCTGGGCTTTTATGATATACTCCCTGGAGCCAGCTCACCGAGCTACTCTTCACACCGACAGTTTTATTTAGCACAAACAGGGGAAATTTTTTCTTAAAGGGCATGAAAAACTCCTTGTACCCACTAGAGGTTTTTGGGAGGGAAAATCTATGGCTTGCTTAATCTTGTTTTGGGCCTATTTACTGACTATAGACTTAAATTTTATATCTCACCTTTTCGCCCAGATGTATTGACGGCTTTTCAAAAAACGACTCTACAATTCTACTTATGAAAAGATTGTTGGAATGGGCTGACCGATATTTCCTTTGAAAGAGAGCGACGGAGAGGAGCAGCCGGAGAGAGCCAGGGAAAATACTATATGGCAAGCACTGGGTTGTCCTCTTTGGCTTGTCCTCATGTTGAGTTCATGAGTGTACTCATGATTTGTGTGTTAAACAGTAGCCCCCTCCCCAATTCATGGTGGGATCCATTTCCGATGACCTCCCCACAAAAAAAAAATGGTTGGCTCCGGCAAAATATTGGAATCCCCGTTTTTAAACCACAATGAATTGTGGTATGTTGTTCGTCTTAGGCTTACCATGTTTTGTCTTCACTGGTTTTCAATCCATCATTACTTAAACCAAAACAACAGGCCTTCCAAAAAGATTAATTGAAAAGACGCAGGCTCACATTTTCTTGAGCTACAAAAGGAAGCCCAAGTGGTAAATACGTAGGTAAAGAAGTCCTATATCTTTTTCTCAGTTCCTGTTTTTTTTTTTTTTTTTTTTTTTTTTTTTTTTTTTTTTTTTTTTTTTTTTTTTTTTTTTTTTTTTTTTTTTTTTTTTTTTTTTTTCCTTTTCCTTTTCTTTTTTTTCTTTCTTTTTTTTTTTTTTTTTTTTTTTTTTTTTTTTTTTTTTTTTTTTTTTTTTTTTTTTTTTTTTTTTTTTTTTTTTTTTTTTTTTTTTTTTTTTTTTTTTTTTTTTTTTTTTTTTTTTTTTTTTTTTTTTTTTCGTGACATGTCACTTAAACCTTGGAGCATTTTCAGTTTTAAACTTAATAAACCTCAGATTGTAGGTCTCAAGGATACACCAGCAACGGGGGGAAAGTAGAAGTCAAGGGGGATGTAACCTCTATAGCTGGCTTACATATTAATTTTCAGGCAAGGGGGACTTTATTATTCTTTATACCACAGTAATAAATCAACTGATTTTTGGGAATAAGGGAATTTCAAAAACATTTTTGAAAACCACCAAAATGGCAATGCAAATTTTGAAATGAATCTTCCATTGACTTCACTTTTTGTCCAGTTGCTACATTCAAAAAAAAACTCATTATTCGATCTCCATGATTTTCCTTTGGTTATAATATTAATCATGTTAAATTTCTGAAGGCAGCATGAATCATGAACTCCATTTTTGTAACATTTTGTTCCCACTATGATATGTCCCCAGGAAGCTTACTATGTTTATCCAAAATAAAAAATGTGGCATGGGCACCATAAGGTTTACATGTAGCTGGAGAACGGAGGACTGCAAAAACAGAATGAAAACTCTTATCATGTTTTGTGGCACTTTTACATTTTGCATAAATTGTTTTCTTTCTTCACAGCGATGTTCTTCGAGTGGATAGTACCAGAAAAACACCCTAATAACTGTATATGGGTGGGTAATTGTCCTGGGACATTATTTTCATACACATTTATTTTAATTATGCAAAACCTTTATGCAACACAAGGAAAAGGAAAAGCCAGTTTGCTTTCTTTTGCATGTCATCAGCCCCATATTTTATTGAGGCACAGTGTGTGTGGGTTCTTCATAAAATATCAATTGATGGAAAGTTCTCCAATGCGAACACTGACTTCAAAAACTCAACCTTTAACAAATAACGATACCGTAGTTTTTTTACAATATTTCAGCGCACTCCCACAGTGACTACCTGTGTTTGTACTGTCTCTTCATACTAGTTTTGGTTATTTGTAATCTACCCTCATGCTTTTATTTGGGGGCCTCCTTCTGTGTGAGCTGGGAAAACCAAGGACCATAGCTCAAATTGCTCTTACAAGGGGCTTTTTTGTTTCAACCAGAGGCATGGGGACATTTCTTTTATTGAATTCAACACTACGCGAGAGGAGCTATGGAAAGATATCATCTCTTCAGTGTTGTTACTTTCAGTCCAGTTTTTTTTTAAATTAATTGTCTGCTTAATCTGTAGGCAATTGTTACTTGCAAAACTGTCTTGAGCTCCAGAGAGAATATGTTTTTTAATAATTAATTTAAAATATGTTGGCTAAAAGGTGGGTCACGTTCAATAAAGTAACACAGGGTTCCTAAAGTTCAACAACAGGTCTTTCCTTCCTAAGTAGATGCTATGCGCTGTTACAAAACCCAATTAATCTCAGGAATTGTATATGGCAATAAGTTATTAAAAACAACCATATCTTCGGTTGGCACGTAAAACAAATCTCTTTTTGGTTTGTTTCTTTACCACCCAAGAGAATGATAAAATATATCAAAACCGTTTCTTGGAAAATTACAGCCAAATTTGGAGTGGGAGGTTTTGAAGCAGGTTACCCCTTGTTGTGCTTGTACCAAAAGGTTTTCTGTGCTTTTCATGACCAAAGGTTTTCCCCTTGACGTATTGTAATGTTAAGGTACCTATCTTTAATGGTAAAAATTCTTCCATAAACAGGTTTTCCTAAAATACTACATTATTACTTACTGAAACACACAGTTTAACTTGCAATGGGGGGGGGATGGACCAACAGAGATTGCCTCGAAGGCAGCAAGGAAAAGCCAAAACATATGCCATGCTATTTGTGTTGCCATTTAAGTAAATGTTTTGAATTACATTAAACAATTTATTTGGGGGGGGGAGGGTGGGGGTGATGCAAAGAGATATATTTTACCTATAGGAAATATTCTTAACCCAAAAGGAAGCGTGAGGTCGACCATCACTTTGGAATTTGGGCTTTTTGGCTTCTTGTTACTTCCACTTCCTGTAGAGGAAAATGGTGGGGGGCTTCTTGGGGCGGCTTTCAGCACAGGTTTGTCAAACGCTGTCAACCCAAGCTAGGACGGAAAACTGAATGGGACGCAAGAACATTTTTTATTAGTGAAGTGAAGGGTGTTTGGGCTACTTGTATTTTTTAATCTGTGTTATGGAAAAGGGATCGGGAGTTATTTAGTAAATTTTCCGGCCCTATTGCATTTTTTTACTAAGGAACTCGTGAAATAGTTCTTAAGATTATGCTATTTACTTGGGGACCATTTTTGGGCAGTTGTAACACTTTTGGGTTTTGGTCATGTTTTCCGTTGACAGGCAACCATGTCTCTTATTTAGTTAGATAGTGTACTCTGGCAATCCGTAGTATCAAATTTCTCAGACGGCTTATTTGGAAAGCACAGTATTATTCTTACTTAGGCACCTTTCTAGTAACCTGATCAAGAAGTCTGTAGGAATCGATTACATGATTGTCTTGTTGATTATACTGACTTTGGTCTTACTCTGAAGGCAGGTTTTGAAGTCATTGCACTTCCTACTGGTTTTTTTAGGGGAGGTGACCCCCTAAAAGAGCTTTTTTATATCTACTCAAGCTTTTCCAATTGGATTTAGGTTTATTGCTTTATTAATAATTTTGTTTTCTGCTTGGTGTTTTATAGTTAGTATGACTATATTTAGTAACGAATAACTATGAAAACAAGTTTGCGTTTTGATACTGACCAGGGGTTTTAACCATCCACACAAAAGCCAGGCTCTTGGTTCCCTGTGAAAATCGGCCTCTATACAAAAGAAGGACATTGAGCTCACAGTAGTCCTCCTTGCATGCTGTGTTCCCCAGCAGTTGACTGTTATGCGTTGTGTGCTCTGAAGGTCATTCATTCCTACTCTATGGTGGGGGCCTTAGGTGAGCCTATTACAGGATTAGTGTTGGGGGTGAGAAGACTGTTATTTTTTTTGCCCAAAGGATCACCCCAGTGGGTTTCCACTGGCTGAGTCGTGGTATTTGAAAACCTGGTCTCCAGAAGTCATAGGTCCCAATGCTACAAACCCATAACACAGTGCTGGCTCTGATTAAAAAAAAGGAAATACTTGTATTATACTCCATGTATAAGTTAAGTTCTAAAAAGTGTTTAGTCAAACAATTGAGCCCAAACAAACCTTATGGTTCAGTTTATCCAAACCGGTTCAGTGTACCTTTACTCTTAATTTTAAAAAAAGGAACACATCTCCCCTTTTCTGAGTTAGAAGAGCGCGAAAAGGTGGAGAGAGAGGCTTAGTTCCCATCCGGTGAGACCATTCCGGGAGATCTAAAAAAAAACGCTACCAAACGCCCTCTACCCTTTGCAGTGCTGCTTCTGGGGCTTCCTTTGAATGTTCTGGGTGGAAGACGTAGCAGGCATTGCCATTTGACATCATTTCCTTCCTTCCTTTACTCCTGGTACATTTCCTTTTTTTTTAATGCCTCTAAGTTTCACCCTCTGACTTATACCACATTGGCGTATATCTAAATTTCATTAACTTTTTGGCCAAAAAACCCTGCTCTCCAAAACTTCATACATGTAGGTCAACTTATAGTCGTGACGTATCATACGATACCTCTAAATAAAAATACTTTATGTCGTATGTGCGAACCTACAAAACCAAAGCTGTTTCTTCCTATAATATAACAAATTACTTGGCACAAAAGAAAAGGCTGAACAGGGGAATAACTAGTAAAAGGAATAGTGTATCCCAGGGTTGGAGTTGGGACCCCAGCTTATTGTAATTGTTGTTAACTGCCCTTTTGGAGTCAAACCCTTGGACTCTGTGGCGAACTCCTGTGGATGGAACACACCCCAGGGTTTCTTCTGTCCTGTTGGCTCCTGATGATCCTTTTTCAGACGCATGTGCTCTTGGCCTTGCCTTGGTGGAGTGCTAAACCGTTCTTTTTATGGCATGCGGGTCTTCCTTTTTCTTTGGACTGCCTTCTACATTTCACAGCATGATTTTCTTTTCTACCACTGAATCCATACCTTCTCATTGATGTGGGCCCAACAGCTATGACACAGTCTCAATTTAGTCATCCTGAACCTTGAGGGAGGATTTCAGGCTTTCATCTGTTTTTCTAGGAATAACTGGACTTGTTCTGGCTTTTTGGTGGCCCATCCATGGTATTTTTTTCCTTGGACCAGTTAACACATCTCGGTATGAGTTTATTATTTTCATTTAATCCGCCTTTTTTCGGGTGTTTCAGTCCTCATATCTGTATATGGTGATGGTGAATATCATAGTTTGGCGCTTGACTCCTAAATCTTTAGTTGTTCAGTGGGGTCCGTGGTCTTTGCAAATCTGATTTTTACTGGAGGTGCATATTACCTTTGATTGCTTGCCGAGTTAGTACATAGCTGGTCATGGCATCCAGAAGTTTCCCCTAAGAGGCATTTCCATGTCATTGGCGAGGTTTTTGGTTTAAACTGGATCCTGCGCTAATTGCGGCGTTACCTTGATAAGGTTAGATAAATCTACAGCTTTGGGTGTTCAAATTCAAGTACATAAATGAGTCTGGTTTTTCTAGCAGTTTTTGCCTAATTTTTCTTTGAATTACAAGTAAATCATTTAGTTTACAAAACTTGACCTATTAAAGCCAAATACGTTGAATCCCTCATTTTCATTAGATGCATATTTCATAATTTTTCCTTTAAAGAAACTGGTTGGTGGTGACTGTTTTTAAATGTGGATGTAGGGGTCGTTGGTCTTTGTGTTGTGGAAAGCATTTCCTATACATCTAAAGTTTGTGACCATGTTTTTTTTTAGTTTTTTTTTTTTTTTTTTTCCCGTTATAATTGGCAGGACATATTGTATAATATGTGCAGCTTATCTGGATTTTACTAAGGCAGTATGCAAAAAATTCGGTTGCAGTTGCACTCTATACCTTAGGAAAAAGAAAGGCACACCAAAGCTATTTCCCTATGTGCATCCCTTATTTGTCTTTCCCTTATCCTGCAAACTTGAATCCAAACTTGGAAGGAGATGATGGAAAAAAATGATAAACTTTGGTGATTCTATTGCCAAAACTTTTGAAAACTGACCTATGTTCTGAGACACTCTTAAAGTAAGTAACAGTGTGTGGTGGAGGATTTGTTGTTTGTGGGTCGTGTGGGCGAATTGACCATCCCTTAGTGACTGATATGTAAAGAACAAGATGCAGGAAAAAACGATTGGGTGACGGCCAAGGGTATCGTGTGATGAGGGTGACTCAAGGCGCAATTTGCTTTTCTCGTTTGAAGGATTTTGCTGTGCAGCGTCTTAGGCCTTCTTAAGAAATTTTGTGACCATTCCCTGGCAAACACATGGTTCACAATCCAAAGACGCTAATATGAGTACCATAAACACGACGAACTTAGGGCAGTCATATCCTTTTGACATTTTATTGAATGAAAAACAGCTCCTTCAGAATTCCTGGAGAGGCAAAAAACGGGTTGGTTAATACATAAACAGTTTGACTTTAGCAAGTTTTCTTCCAGGGGGGTTGTTCGGTTCAATTTGGTTGCTTTCTAATCTAATTTTGTGAATTCTGGAAGAACAACTAATCCATGTCAATTCTATTATACAATAGGTCATTTTAAACAAACTTTTGTGGAGGAGAATTAGGGCATAAGTGTTTACGAACGTGAACATGGCTTGGCTTGAAGCGAGATGAGGCCTCCCACTGCTTTAACCGACATTTGTTAGCTATTTTAGATATGTTGCTGTTTTGCTTAACCAGTACATTCACGTTGAATCCAGCTTTTCTGGAGGCCCTTACAAGAAAAAAGTACATTTGCGATGAACAGACCAAGTGCGTGTAATTGTTCTAAAATCTGTCCAACTAGGGGAACTAGTGGCATGATGTTTGCTTGCCAGTTCTAAAAGCTTCTGTTTAGTTTGATGTCTGTTTCTCATTGTTTGACTGATCTTCTAGTGAACAAGTTAAGCATTTTTGCAAGTATAGTGACGGGGTGGGGTTCTTTGGAAAGAAATTAACTCATCTTTCTGTGGCTTTTTATTCTATACTTAAACAGGAACACGCAACACCCACGCTTTGCAACAAAAGTGATTTGCCAAGGAATCTTAGATGCCAGGCAATTGTACTAATCAACTCTAAAATTGCGAACAGGCCCACTTCCCTAACATTCACTTCTTTCCATCCCTTTGAGTTCTATTGCCTATTCTCTATTATAACGCAAAACAAAAAATGGACATCTGTCTCAATGGGGTTGGAACGCTGCAATTGACACCCTACATGAGACTTTGAAGGCGCTGTGCTCCACTCATTTTTTTTAAAAAACTCTCTAATAAGGTTTTATTTTGCCCACAAAATACTCTCACTATTCCCTTACGGGAAAGCTTGGGGGTTGATTACTGCCCGTCATTACTTTGGTCTTCTGGGTGGGCCCATTTTTTTCAAACACGAAGGAGTGGGACGCGACGCTTTAAAACAAAGAAAACGTCAGCCCATGGCTCTTACGCAATTAGGGATTCGCGGGCTTTTTTTGTTAGCGTATGGGGGCGTGTATGCCACACACGCACTGCACGGCTATGGCGTATCTTCCTGTTTCATGTGGTCCAAGCCCCCCCCGCACTATACCCAGACGCTTGATTTCACACAGCCAACGGACCCGGCTGGCGCTGATTACCCCCGTCAGTATTTAGCCGGTATCGCCGGCTTCGGCATCACCATCTAAACATGGCCCTTGCAGTCTGCCACCAGCCCGTTCTTATAAATGCTTGGCGCGTATGAGGCGGGAGTCACTCTCACGGCACCCACTCCTGGTGGTGAGCGCGTCGAATATACTGGGGGCTGGCATCCCTTCAGGACACGACCCTAGTCTAGGGAATCGGTCCGCATTTGTAGTCCTGCGGCCGTACCCATTTTTTTTCACCCGGGGCATCTCTTTTAGACGCCCTGGGCCTATTCCGGACTCCGTCCTACACAGATGGGGCGCCCTTTTCTCCATGGGCGCCGCCATCTTTGCGTAGCGGACGCTTAGCGTCCAGAGCGTCGCGCCGATGCTGACGTAGCGCAGCGCGCCCTGTCGGCCCTCGCTACGTCGCAAACGCGACGCCAAAAAAGAAGCTCCATTTGGAGCTTCTTTTTTCGGTCCCGCCGCGGGACGTGGGGCCGTTTGACGGGCTCCGACTCCCCCGGGACCTTCTCGGCGGCGGCGCCAGACCGCTGCCAAAAGCGGCGGTCTGTACCCCGCCAAAGGCTTCCTCAAGAAGTCTCCATGTTTTTGCCTTAGCAACATTTTGGTGGTGTGAAGCAAACGTTGCGAATTCCGTTCAGACTTTAAGGAAATAAATGTTTTAGATGGTTGGAGGTCCCATCTGCAGGCCTCTTCATGTTTTCTGTATTGTGAAGACACATTGTAGCTGCAACAGGGGAACAATGAAAAGTGGCTGTAGACTAGGATCTCCAAAAGCTAAAAAAATTTTTTTCTTCTTAAATTTGGACTGAATTCGTACATTGTATAGTTACACCAATATAACACTGGGTAGGAGACAAAATCATCTCCTTGGTACTGGCCTTCTTGTATCTTGTACAATGGGACAGGAGGCTTCTGTAGCCTTACTCTGTCATCGCCCTTTCCACGTACAATCATGGGATTTTGATTAAATGTGTTTTAGTTTTGGCTATAGGAGCAAATCTGCAGTGCAACAATGCAGAAATTGATTTCCATTATTTCTTATTCTGTTTTTATTTCTTTCTTTCCATAAAAGTGTATTTTTCTATCCCTAATCCTAGATGGAGATTGTCTGCAGGACACTGCCTATCTATTCAGGGGGATATATCCTAATTTCCCTTCTATTGGACACTCGTTTTCAGACACTGAGAAGTGTCGATTAAGGCAATCCGTACCAAGAAATGAATGAATATCTGGTGGCTTTCTAATATTTGGGTGGGGCAAAGGGTGGTATTCTAGATGTTATACAGTCATTTCCCAGATTCCTCACCTGGGCTACTGTGATAAGTGGCCAATAGGTGTATTTTGTCTACCACTGTTCTAAGGAAATGGATAGAAAAGTTGTTCTTGAGTTGTGGGTGTGGACTGGTCACCACAAATGGAAATTCTGCTCTGTTTTAAAAATGCTGACTTGAAGTGCAAGTTTAAGACGACTTGTTCGAACGCAAACAATGAAGCTTAAATTCGCTGTCTGGATTGAGATATAGTTAAATTGCCAGACTGTAAAGCTCTGTTTTGTAACACCAAGGTCTGGGAGATCAAATGTGTAAGGAAGGCTGATCTCGGGACTGGGCACTTTGCGCTAGCCTGGACACGTAATAGGTTTGCCTGGGGGGACCGTCCACACGCACCTGCAACCCTTACTACATGGCAGCCTCATCATCATGTGCTCCCATCTACGTGGAGGCACCATGATGCTGGCTGCACTGCTGCTCACCCAATCATGGCGTACAGGAAGTGGCGTCATGATGGTGCCACTTCCTGGTTTCGGCACTGCAACAAAGGAGCTGCTCTAGGCAGCTCCTTTTTGTTGCAGACTGCAGCTTTTGTTCCAGGCACAGCAACCAGACAGCCGTGGGAATGAAGCCATGGTAGCAAGGGGCCAGTCGCCTGTTGGGGTGTCCTGGGGCCATGCCACCCCTGTTCAGGACCACATTAGCTGTACGGCATATGTGATTCCAACAATATTAGGTAATGGCAGACTTTCTGTGTGAATGGAATCTTTAGTACAATCCAAAGCTATTACTTAATGCAGTAGAGTGAAGAGGACAGATGTACACAAGCATAACCAACTAATTGGATCCAATCTTTCTCTATAGTACGTCTGCCACAGTCAATGCTTCTGAAGGCCCCTTGTTACATTGTTACATTTAAAGAAGGCAATGTCCATCCGTTTACAGTAAACATGTCCCCCTTGTATTTTGTCATTGCCATGTCTGCTAGATGACCTTTCTTCTCTGCTCCATAGAGGACATGCTCTCTACTTTCTAATTTTCTGTGCCTCAGAGGACAAAAATGGGTTCAGAGAAAGGAAGATCACAAGATCTTCAGGCCCGCTGACCTATAGTCAGGGGAGGGCTACAGGCGCCCAAGACTTTACTTGGTACTGCCTTGGTCTAAATGAACCAGCTTGTTTCCAACTTCAGGTGTCGGTCAAAGTATCCAGTGTTTGCCAGCAGAGTGGGGAGCAAAATTGCAGTGCTAATGGCTTCACCCCCCCCCCCCCTGATGAAAAGATATTAAGGTTTTATTAACACTCCTTTTAAAAGTATGTTTGTAGTGGAGTGTTCCAGAAACTCTTCAGCATTTGCCGATGTGTGCGATATTTGGAGGAATCTGACTGCCAAAGATTACTTAATGTGCACATTCAAACTATTCTTTAAAGAGTGCGTAGGCGGTTATGTAAGCCCGATTTGATGGCAGCTGGGGCGAATCTGATTGCCCAAAACCACTTATATATCCTTGAACTGGACCAGCCGTTGAGTAGCAGCCGTTCATGACCTGACCTCTCCTGCCTTTCTTTTTGCACCTTTCTCCCTCTGCCTCTCTTTGCTTTTTTTACCTCTTCACTTGCGCGTCGTCCCAGTGCCTTGCTGGCTTTTACTTCTGACTACCCTGCCTAACCCTTGGATTGTCCCCCTCTGTTGTATGTGCCCCCCCCCTCCCCTCGCTCCCTTTTCCCCTGCTCGTGTTTCCTTGCGGGGCGGGGGTCGCCCGCTCCCTCTTCTTCTTCTCTCTTCTTCTTCTCTTCTTCTTCTATTCTTCTTATTTTAGCCCGCCCCCTTTGCCTTCTCACCTCCCCACCTCCCCCCTCTAGCTTTATGTCTTCTCCGTTCCCTGTGCCTTATCCCCCATCTC
>NC_056522.1:179566757-179585886 GCF_019175285.1 Sceloporus undulatus | reverse complement strand
ATATATATATATAATATGTATTTTATATATACATATATATACACATATATAATATGTATTATATTTTATAGAATATATATGTAATATAATATTTATTAATATTAAGATATTGCCATTGCTTCATTTTAACAGTCCTTTAATAATAATAATAATAATACAGTAATAATAATATTAAATATATATTATTTAATATATTTTATAGTATATATAAATAGCTAGATAGATGCTCCCATAGCTTCACCTTAGCAATACTTTAATAATATATACATATTATATTTAATATATATATTATTTATGATATGCAATACAATATGTATATGTGATATAAAATATATGTTTAATTTAATTATTAAGATATTGCCATTGCTTTACCTTACCTTAACAGTCTGTTAATGATAATAATATATATTATATGTTTAATACATATTGTTTAATATATTTTATAGAAAATATATATATATATATATATATATATAAAATACAATATATGTGTGTGTATATATATATTAATTTTAGTATTAAGATGTTGCCATTGTTTCACCTTAACAATCTTTTAATACTAATAATATAACTGATATGGGCAGCATATAAATAAATCCTATTATTATTATTATTATTATATTTTAATATTAAGATACTGCCAGTGCTTCACCTTAGCAGTCCTTTATTAACAATAATAATATTATATAATCCATTTTATAGAACATACATGTATATTAATATTAATATTATGATACTGCTATTAGTTCACTTTAATAGTCCTTTAATAATAATAATATTTTTTATATTTTATATATATTTAATATATATATAACTTATATATATATATATATATATATATATAATATACTTATGTATTTCAATATATATTTTATATATTAAAATAAAATATAATATATTTTAATATCAATATTTTTTAATTTATTTCCCATCTCTCCTCAGGGCTGCAGGTACGGTACAACATATTAAAATACAAAACAATTTAAAAAGAAAACGCATAAAGTCAACAGTTAACATACAATACTATAAAACTTTTAATATATATATATATATATATATTCTTTAAAATGTATTTGCTCGGGTGACCAGGTGTCCTCCTTTTCCAGGACATGCCCTACTGTCCAGGAGGCATTCCAAAATGTCCTCCATTTTGAGCATGACTAAGTTCTAAAATGCACTGCTGAAATAATCCAGTTTGAGACCAGTTTAACTGCCCTGGCTCATTGGTAGGGAATCCTGGGAACTAGTTTCATGAGACATTTAGCCTTCTCTGCCAGAGAGCTCTGGTGCCACAATAAACTACAATTTCCAGAATTCCCTAGAAGCATGAATGTATAGGAGTGTATTTTTAATTTTGGTCATGTCCTCCATTTTTCTTGACTGACCTACATTATGTAGTGCATTGTCCCCTTTTGCAGTGAGGACACCTGGTCACACTGCCTTCAATCTTTCTTTTCATCCCTGATAATAGTATGACTTAAGCTTCTCCTGAGGCCAAAAGCTCCCTGCCCCAGAAGAGCAGAAAGTGTAAACATTCTTCTAGTGTTTTTCTGTGCAATTAAATGCCCTTGGGGAACTGGATGTTTATTTGAAAAGCACAGAAAGGGCCTAGCTGTAGATCAGATCAATGCATTGTTTTAATGTTTTATGGCTGCTTGTGAAGTGTGAGAGTTGCACCAGTAACTTTGATTCTTTCTCTCCATATGTGACTGAAATATTTTTTATCCTATGTTTCTATGTTGAAAATCCTTCACACTATCCAGATAAATACATATGTGTTAACTACTCTCAAATCAACCCCGATTCATGGTGATCCTATCGATCTGACATCTCTGTGATCCCCTGTTCTCAACCTCTCTGCTCAGATTTTGCAGGTTCAGGCTTATTTCCTCATTATCAAGGCTGAATTTAAGTAGATCCTCCATGGTAGTTATTTTTGTTTTCTTTATGTTCAGCAGTAAGCCTGTCCTTGCACTTTCTTCCTTGGCCTTCATGAGTAATTGTTCCAAGTCTGTTATGTTTTCTGCTAGTAGTATGGTGTCATCTGCATATCTTAGGTTCATCTTCATTCCACGTTTCATTAATTTTTATTTCTCTTTTATATAGCTCTTCTGTTGCTTCTGTCATTTTTTTAATTTCTTCTTGATCTTGTAGAATGTTCTTCTTCTGATTATATAGCATCCCCGCTTTTGGTTTGAACTTTCCTTTGTATTCATGGCTCTTGAGGAAGAGGTTCTTCATTCTTCCTTTTTTGTTGTTGTCTTCAGTTTTTCTATATTGATTATGACAGTAGCTTTCTTTAACCTCGCACACTACATATTGGATGTTGCATTCATGGTTCTGGTCTTCTTTCCTTTACTACTTGAAGCATTTCCTCTGTTATCCATTGTTTCTTCTCTTCTTTTTTTGGCCACTATTAGTGTCTTTCTGCATTCTACCTTGGCTATGTGCTTGACTTCACACCATGGTTCTTCAGGTTTGATTATACTTGATTATGCTTAATAGGGCAAATCTATTTCTTACATCATTCAAAAATTCTATTGATGTATTGTTCAGATCATATTTTTGTCAGCAACTCATCTGAGCCATATAGCAGAGTATAACTGCAAATTCAGGTATGATGACTGCTTTTGTTTTCTTCCTTAGCTTTACTCTAATACATATATATCCATGCTTATCTTCACTGTTGTACTTCAATCAATCATGTAAGATGGACTGAATCCAGAATATGGAGACAAGCATTGGCAAAGGAGAAGAGACAAACAAATTAATGCATTGCTAAGCCACTTTCTATTTTGTTAAATCTCATGCTTAGTCTGTCAAAAGTACAAGTGATCAAGACAATGTGTAATGTTGCCTATGCCTACAGACTCAAATACAGTGCATCCTTTAGTGCAATAAAATACTCCTTTAAACTGAATCTGCTCTTTCTCAGCTTTTAAATGGAACTGAAAAGTAATGCAGAGAATGAGTGAATGAAGCTGAAGGTGCTATGGTTACACCTTTTGAAAGAAAGTTAGAATCATAGAGTTGGATGAGAACAACAGTCAGAGCATTCTGGACAAATGGCATCCAGTCTTTGTTTAAAAATCTTCAAAGAAGGAGACTCCAGCACACTTGGAAGCAGCATATTCCACTGTCAGACAGTTCTTACCATCAGGAAGTTCTTCCTAATGTTTAGGTGGAATCTCTTTCCCTGCTTCTATTGTTCTGCGTTCTTGTCCGCCGAGCACAGAAACAAGCTTGCTCCTTCATCATATGAACATCCCTCCAGTATTTAAACAGGGCTATCATATCAGCTCCTTAACCTCCTCCTCTCCGGCTAAACACCCCAGTCCATGATCATTTCTCAACCATGTTCCAGACTTCATTTAGTTTGCCCTCCTTACACGTCCATTTCTCATTCCTTTTTGAATTTGGGCCAGAACGACACAAACAGGTGGGGCCTAACCGAGCAGAAACGTGCACATTACTTGTCCCTTGACTTCTTTTTCTTAAGGAGAATGATTTACTACTTCTATATTTTTTCTCACAAGAGAATTCGGTTTTGTTGATGTTGAAATTTTTAAAGATTGCAGTCTTGCACACACCATACAGGGAGTAAGCATCGGATGGTAAGAAGATCAGGTAAGGGATTCTCTTCTTGAAAGAAGCTTGTAAAGTGATTTCTCTCTCTCTCTTACCACCATCTAGTGGAAAAGAGAACAGGGATGTCAGGCATACTGCGGAAAATAACCTGAATAAGTGGTATAAAATACTCTCAGAAGGGAGGGCACAAGTTTGTAAAAGAAGCTTACCTCATTGGATGCCCCTAGATAGAAATAATCCTGCGGCTAGAAACTAGATATGGAAGTAAAGTGAGGTGGAGATGAAATGTTTCCTTTATCTGGTGACCGTCCCCCCCTTTATGCGTGTCCTTCAAGGGCCTGAAAATGTTGTTACAAAAGTTGGGACACCCAGAATCAGTATGAAGGGCTAGAGTAGACAGAAGGGATATCAGAAAGGAGTCCAAGCTGTGGGAACGTTAGGTCTTTGCACTGGTGCATGGCTACTACTAGATGCAACCCTTGTTGTTGTCGTTGGTAGAGTTAGTGTGCTATTTGTTGTGTATTTGGTGTTTTTTGATTTGCTGGTGATTTATGGCTGGCATCTTGTTTGTAACATACACCTGTCCCTTTGTGGTCATTGGAGGAGGGGTGGATTCACCATTGTATATATGAGACTTAAGCACAATGGATTTTGGTGTCAACGGGGTATCCTAGAAACAAGCCCCCAGTGGATACCAAGGGCCCACCATATAACTTTTAATAAATAGTAAATAAGAGCTAGAGAAATGTTGAAATGCGCAAGAGTGGACAAAAAACCTGTTACGGAAGCATACTACATTCCCAATAGGCGTAGTTCATGATGATTTTCTGCATAGATGTGATGTTTTTGTGTCGTATTTGAAAGCATATCATACTGTATTGTAAATTTGCTCTCTGATTCCAAGTTGCAGAAGAGTCTGTTTGCCTGTTGCAATATTAACAGTACTGTAGTCCTACTCTATTTTAATAAACCTGTATTTCAGAATGGATGAGTCAACATATAAGAATGGTTGTCAGCTTTTAGAGATGTGCTTTCATTAGCTGCTCCTCCTATTTTGTTCTTGTGGTTCTCTTCTCGTGTCGGGTCTTTTCAGTAAATTGTGAGGTTCATGATTACTCTAGAAATGATGACTAAAATTACCTCTTGGACAATGAATTAGTAAATCCTTGCCATCTATGATGGAATCAGCAGATGGAATCTCCTACTCCTGAACTAAGTTTACTAGTATAAATCCAAAATCAAAAAACGCTACGGTTTTTCTGTCTTGTTTTGAGCCAAGAATCTTGTTTCTCTTTTCTACCTGCACAGGTTTCGTTCACACTGTTTCAGGCTGTAGTAAGGGTGTGGGTGTGTGTACACTTAAAACACCTGTTAGCTTCGGTGACCCCATTAATTTAATAGGGTTTCTTAGGCAAGGATACTCAGATGTGATTTTCCAGTTCCTTCCTCTGAAATATAGGCTACAGCACCTGTGTGTTCATTTGACAGTCTCCCATCCAAGTACTAACAGGACTGCCCCTGCTGGCTTCCAAGATCAGATGGAATCTGGTGTCGTAGGATATTTAGGATCCTCTGTATTCATGTCCCTTATTTATATCAATTGCATACTGTATGAAGCACAACCTCTGCTATCCATTGCCTTAAGAAGACAGCTCCCCTGGAGCTGAATACCTGGCTGGTTGGCAGAAGAGAAGGGAGTTTGTTGCATAAGTGTGGAGCAGATAATGCACTTAAGTGTGAATAATTCCCTGCCAGTGTTGTAAAACAATTCAGTGGGGAGTGGAGGTCCTTTAGCACATGAGAATTGTGGCTTAACATAGAGAAAGCAGAAATCACCCTCAAGCACTAAAGCATGCTTTACTTCACTGCTTTTAAATAACAAAGCATGTTTCCTTATGTTAGTGAGCTGTTTTTTGAAATAGATATTTCTGTAATGAACAAAGAACATCTCGAGCAAGAACAAGACTGAAAACACGAAATATCCGTCCTACAAAACATGATAGAAAAACTAAACATATAAAACAGAGTGGGTAATATTCTGTTTTAATGGATTGGATATCCATTTTGCATATGGTCCTGTGACTATATAATAAAAGGTGAATTGATTGAAGATTTGAAAAGAAGATAGGCAAACTATAATAAGTTGTATACTGGGTATCTATTTGGCCATTTAACAAAGCAAAACAAAAATCCATCAGTGTTACCTTTATTGGCCAACCAAAATGCACATATACTTGGTGCAAAGTTTTTCGAAGCCCAGGGGCTTGTTCATCAGGCAAGATGTTACAAACCAAACAGGTGAAAAAAAACAACAGTTGGAAATGTTAGTCAGATGTCCTGCATGTTGTTTCAGTCCTTAGTAAAGGTGGTGTTGGAGAGGAATCAGCAATAGGGAGATTTTCAAAGTCCAAGAAATTCAAAATCCATTAGTATCTCAACAGGAAACCCTTTTTGGCAATCCAGGGCAGGATACAGACTGCCCAAAAGGCGGTCTGCCGCCTCCTCCATGTTCTGTGCCGCAGGAAGCCTCATCTCCAATGGTGAGGTTCCTGGCGGCGGAAAAAGAAGCCGCAAAAGCGGCTTCTTTGGGGCGCGCAAGTGATGCTACAGTGCGCCATTGGCACACCCGCGAGGTCACCTGAGTGCCCGACGTGCGGATGCTAGTGTCCGTTATGTCAAATGGCTGCACCCATGTGAAAAAGGCACCACCATTTTGTACATACTCCATATGTCTAGGTTGCGGGTGTCTAAAAAGATACTAGGTTTGCCTAGGGGCATCTCTTTAGACGCCTGCAATCCTAGTACATACGGAGTACGTACTTGGGTGCCCATCTGTAGTGGCCAATATGTCTCCATTCCAGTGAGGTCACAAACCTCTTTGTAGGAAGAGAACAATGGATTCATCAAGAAGTCTCCATGTTTTTGCATCAGGAACATTTTGGTGGTGTAGAGGTAAAACATGCAAATTCAGTCCAAATTTAAGAAAAAATGTTTTACTTTGGTTGAAGTCCAGTCCACAGCTACTCTTCACATACAGAAAACATTCAGGGTAGCTGGTTGGCCATTTAACAAATACAAACAAAAATCCATCAGTGATACTTTTATTGGCTAACAGAAATGCACAAATACTGTGTTGCAAGCTACCCTGCATTTTTCTGTACTGTATTGTCATACTGCATTGTAGCTGCAACAGGGGACCCATGAACCAGCATTTCTGAGTCAAAAAAGGTAAGCTATATGACAGTGGCTCTTCAGATGCTGTTTGACTGCAACTCTCATCCAGTGTGTACTGTGATTTTCTATTTCATTCACTGATTATATGGCAAAGAATTTCTTTGAGAAATGGTTCCAAGGTTTCAGTGTCTTTGTTTGCATCATTCTCCAACTGTGGCCATTCAGGAACAACAGCTATACAGAATGGCCGAAAAGCTGGCCTGTGGTGGAGTCAGGGGTGCAGCATCCTGACATTGCATGCCGACTCCGTCCCAAGGGCACCATGCTGCCGCACGCCACTCCAAGCAGCATGTAGCATCATGATGCACAACCGACTCTCCGCCCGATGATGCAGCGTCAAAGAGGCACCATATAGCTGTGCTGTGTTGTTATGGTGCTCTTTTGAGGGTGCAAAAAGGAGCCACTTTTTTGCGCCCTCGGAAGGCGGATCCAGGCCACAGCATGAGGGTGCCACAGACCCAATCCATGTGAAAAGGGGCGGCGGCAGGCTACCCTTTTGGGGTGGTCTGTATAGCCCCAAAGTCTCTGATTCCTCTACTGTGATCTACCTGTGATATCTGACCCTGGTTTCTCCCATCCCTGTCATCAACCTGATTCTTCCTGGGCAGGATCCAGTATGCATTTGGTGTCCTCCCATCTTTGAGCAGGGCCACTGATTGTTTCTCATCTGAACATGCAAACCAGTATCTCTGTATCATAGTTTAACCACAAAATGCATGGCCAATTTTGTCCCACTAATTTTACAATGTGTAAAAAAAAAAATCACAGTGGCAAGTGCTTGTTCTGACAAGTTTCTTGATCGGACTATTTTGTCCCTTTAAAAAAAAAGAGTAACTCAACAAGTGGCTGAAACTCAAAGACATGAATTTCAGCTGATAATAAGATAATGTAGTACAATGTCTGCCTACGTTCCCCATCTACTACAATGAGAGGTTAAAATAGTTAGACTTGCAGTCAAATGCTTGTTTCTTTTTTTTTTATAGTATTTTATGAATTATGTGTAGCAGGTATTCTTGTACGGTAATAGAACGGCAGTATGCTTCTTTCTGGAAGTATTACGTTTAAATGTCAACCTTGAATGTTGTGTTGCTGGATTGTGTGATATTAATAATTAATATTTTTTTAAAAATTGGACTTGAATATCCAGAGAAAGTGTGTCAAATGTACTATAAGCCAAGGCTCTCAATCACTTCTTTCTCATTTCAAAAAGTCTTTAGATCTTTAGCATTTCACCACTCATGTTGGATGGTTCTCAAAGGGACAGTTATTTCATCTCTGAGGTACTTACACACTCACACATCCTAAACAGGTAAATAAATGGTCTAGGATATGTCTCCTAAGGATGTATGTCACGTTATGGGTATGGATGTTGGTTAAATTAAATGGGATAAAACTGTTAGGGAAAACACTGGTTGTCCACTTCTTTTATTACAAAGGTCAAGAGTTATACATTTATTGACATGAAGGACACAATTACAGCTGATATGCATAGTAATGCAGACACATGACCATCTTAATCTAGTAGTGCAGGAGAGAAGCAACAGCCATCAATTTCATTTTCTTAGAGATCAAAATGTGCTTCTCATTTGCCAGAATTGTAAACAGGTTTACATAGTCATAGCACCCAGAGTTCAGATTCCTGTGCAAGCATAAGCAAAAATCACTTTCCGTTTTTTCTCAGAAAGAATCCTCATGTTTGACCTGAAAAGCTGCTGATTAGTTCAACAGAGTTGTTGTAGCTCCAAAGCTGCTAACAGCCAAGTTTTTTTACTTTACATATAAAAATAACCCCTGAAACAGGTAATCTGAGAACTCAATGGGCTTGATGTGCAAACAATATACTTAATTACTGTGTGTTCAGGTAGCAGCAATATCCATAAATAGCTTAAAACCACAAATGGTATTGCCTCACCACTCTCTTACACATTTGTCAAAAATTCCACCACTAACCTCACATGACAGGAAAGTCAGAACAGTATACACAATTCAACAATCCTCTGCCACCACACACACACCACACACACCTGGGAGGAAAAAAAAGCAAACTAAGCTTGAACAGGGCTTTGGCTATTTTTTTTTTACCCGGAATAGAATCATCCAGAATTTGCACTGTTACTACATACTATGGTACAGGTACTTGGAGGAGAATGAGGAAGTAAGTTTTGTTGAAGCATATGGCAAATGGAGCGAAGTCACGCTGCACCACGGATTCACAAGGATCTTAAGATTAACCAACAAAAATAAGAAGCTGACGGCAACCAGTCGCAGCTGAATTTAAAAAACAAGGATTCAGGGCATGTCACAATGAGCATTGCATCCCAAAGATCACTGCATAGTTGGAATGCTTCCAGGCCCCAGGGCAGTGCAGTTTTCAGGATCGGCAAGCTCGCTATCATGAAGATGCGGCACACTTCAGATCTGGGTGTGGGATAAATAAATATCAAATCTCAACAATATCTCCTTTAAATATATATATATATACACACACACATAACATGATCTTGAGCACATTCACTTGGAAGCAAGTCCCATCCATTTGAAAAGAAACTTTGTCCCAAGTAAGTGTGCTTTGGATTGTAGTCTCATTTGTTCAACAAAAGCACTGTAAACTGCCTTTGTTAAGGCTTTGTACGGTTAGAAGACAGATTCTTTTTTCCAAGAGATTGTCCACCCACAGCTGTCTCATTTTGCTTCAATAGAAGGTTTCTTTGTTTATCCACAGAGGCTGCGTGTCTCATTGGGTTTGCATTCAACTCAATGCATCCAAGCTGTTTCCCCCCATTGGCAATGTCTCGCTTGTGGTAGTTGTAAATTTGACTTGCCAGACTGTTTCGAAAGCTCCAATGTCAGTGACCTCAGGCAATAAACACATTCGAGATGGATAACACAACTCGTAAAATGTAATAGCCACACTTGTGACAGTAAATGCAGAGCTCCCATGAGAATAATAATAATATGTTTATTATATCCGCTATTCCAAAGATCATAGTGGTGACAGCAAGAACTAATTAGCAGTAAGCAATTTGCCCCCAACAGTCTGGGTACTCATTTTAGCGACCTCAGAAGGATCAAGCCTGGTCGACTTGGGCCCTTTGCTGGTTTGAACTCGCAACCTTGGGTTTTGAGTGATGGCTGCAGTACAGGCATTTACCCACTTGCGCCACCAGGGCTCACCAAATCCTGTATCCTGATATTCCTGACAAGAGCAGGCAGCCTTATCAAAAACAAGCTTCTCTCATTTGAAGAAAAAGTTATGTGCATAAAACATTTTGTGGACCCCATCCATTTAAAATTGTGGCTATAATAAAATGCTCAATTGTCTGCTCAGACAGGTGTTTTCAGTGGGGCCTCTTCCGTAATCAATGTGCTTTGGATGGTAATCTAACCTCCACTAACACCACTTACTTTTGGTGCAGAGCTTGGACTTAAATTGGGTAAGTTCCTTATCAGTAAGAGTACAAGATCATTACACAGAAGGATCTAAACGTGGGGCGCCTTCCAGACCGCCAATAGTACATGCTTGGCACGTACTAGGGTTACGAAAGGGCGTCATTTCTCTTCCTGCGCCGTGACATGCGGCTAAGCGTCCACTACGTCATATGCGGCAACCCATGTAGAATGGGTGCCGCCATTTTGTTACATGCTCGGCACATCTAGGTGTACGAAAGGGCGTCCTTTCCCTCATGCCCTAATCCTAGTAAAATGCCGAGCATGTAACAAAGTGGCAGCACCCATTCTACATGGGTGCCGCCTATTGATGTAGCGGACGCTTAGCATCCGCACACCCAGCGCAAAATGAACACAAAAGTGCGCCATTGGTCCTTGAGGCATCATTATCGCCCCGAAAAAGAACCTGCTTTTTGCAGGTTCTTTTGCTGTGCCAAGGAATCACGTGGTTTGTCTGCGTGCGGTTCCCTGGCGCATGCAACACCGGTGCCGGCAGACCGCCCTTTTGGGCGTCTGTAAAGCACCTTGTTTCTAGTAATATCCAAGCTAAATGGGATCAGTGGCACCAGTGATGAGAAGCCACATCCAGGAGATTTGCAAGCACATTGATACTGATATGTTGAATACTTGAGGGAGCACCTCTTCCCATATGTGCTTGCCTGAGGATTAAGCCCGCCTCCATGTCTCACCACATCAATACACGATATGGGACAGGGGAAGAAGGCTTTCTCAGCCATGGCACTTAACTGTGGAGCGACCTCCCCTCTGGAGGCCCAATTGGTGCCAATGCTAATTTCACTGAAGCACCAGTTTAAATGTGGCTATTCATCAAGGCCTTTGGGGCCACATTAATTCATCCCAAATACTGTTATATATAGTTTTATAAAAACCTTTAAAATTCGTTTTAGTTCATTATGTTGTTTATGTATTTAGCTTAAATTATTTTACTTTATAACCGTTTAAACCATTTTAATATATTTGCAAGCTGCTCCAAGATCTTTGTTATAGAATCATAGACTTGTAGTGTTTGAAAGGGGTCCCATGGAAACAAGATGTCCAGCTACAGCAATCCCCAGCAGGTAGCTGTTCAACCTCCTTTTTAAAGGTGTCCAGAGAAGAAGACCTCCCAACACTCTGGGCAATGGTCCCATTGCCAATGCTCTTAACTGTCAAGAGGTTCTTCCAATGTTCAATTAAAAAGCTACCCTCCTGTAACTTCAACCATTAGACCCAGGTCTACCTTCTGTGGCAGCAGAGAACAAGCCAGTGCCTTCCTCTTTTTGGTCACACTTCAGGTATTTAAAAATGTAATCAGTCACCCCTTAATCTTCTTCAGCAAGCTGAACAATTCCAGGGCCTTCAACCTCTCTATATATGTTTTGTTCTCCATACCTCGTATCATCCTTTTTGCCCTTCTCCAACTTTTCTATATCCTTCTTAAAATGAAGTGCCCAGAACTCAACCTCAATGAGGCCTGACCACATCTTGACTTGGAAACTATGCTTCTGTTTTGTTGTCGTTCTGTACCTTCAATTTGTTTCCAACTTATGGCGACCATAAGGCAACCCTATAACTAGGTTTTGGCAAGATCTGTTCAGAGGAGGTTTGCCATGCCTTCCCCTGAGCAGAGAGCACATGACTTGCTTAAGATCACCCAGTGGGTTCATAACTGACTAGGAATCAAAGCCCAATCTCCAGAGTTGTAGCACAACACTTCAACCATACACAACACTGGCTCTCTATTAATAAATGCTAAATAGTGTTTACCTTCTTTGCTGCAACAAATCACCTACTGCTCATATTCAACTTAGGATTAACAATTACCCAAGATCCTTTTCATATGTTGAGTCAAGTAACCCCATCCTATACCTGTGCATTGATTTTTGGCAGCCTAAGTGTAGAATCCTTTTGTTTTTGTCTTTGTTGAATTTCATTTCAGATCAGTTTTCTAGTTTTTAAAGTCCTTTTGAATTCTGTTACTATGTTCATGTATTAGCTATCCTCCTAATTTTGTATGGTCTGGAAATTTGATAAGGATAACCTTCCACCCATCATCTGAATCACTGAGAAAAACATGATGAGTGTTGGCCCCGGAACAGAACTCGTGGTAATCCATTGGAGACGTCATTCTAATCTGAAAGCACAGCCATTGATGACAACTCAAGAGCAGGGGTTTCTAACCAATTGTGATCCCTCTGATGGGATTTCCATCTGTTCCATATTTAGTCAGTTTGTTAATCAAAATATCATAAGAGACCTTATTTGAAGAGAGGGACAATGCCATCATCTGGGACCTCACCTGTTTTCCAAGCTTTCTCCAAAACATTGGCAGGTGGGTTCGGAAAGTATGTAGGTACATTCTTTCAGTACTCTGGCATGCAGTTCATTTGGCCCTGTAGATTTCAACTCATTTAGTTAATTAGGGCGCGTTACAGACAACATAAAGGACGTCCTTAGCACGTCTAGTTTAAAAAGGGGCATCACTTCTTGACGTCCCCAAGCCTAATACGTCCGGAGGACATACAAGATGGCGGAACCCCATCTACATAGGGGCCACCATGATGGTGTCACAACACCCGCCTCCAAATGAGGTGCACGGATTTGATGCAGCGCAGGATGTAACACCATGGCATTGCACGATGGCGCCTATGTGGCCCCTCAGCGGTGCAGGAAGGAGCTCCGAAATGGAGCTCCTTCCTGGTCTTGCGTGCTGGCGCAGCCTTTAGATGGCGGGCCCGGCGACACAGAGGAGAAAGGGGCCAAGCGGCCCCTTTCTCCTCCCTGTCTGCGTGGTGTTCCTTGGGGCTTGAAGCCCCAAGACACCCCTTTCCAGGCCTCGGGGAAGTGGCCTTTTTATGCTTCCCCGCGGCCTGGAAACGGTGGATGGGGCCCAGCGGCTGCTTGCTCTGGCCACTGAAGCCCGATCCGGCAGGGAAGGGGCAGGTGCAGGCCGCCGCTTTCGGCGGTCTGTAACGCGCCCTGGTGATTCCTGACAAACTCCTTATCAGTCTAGATCGCAACTTGGATTCCATGCCATGGTCTCTCTCTGATGCATGGAAGCACACAGTCCTCCTTTTGGGCAAATTCAAACAAAACAGGCATGGAGCATTTCTGCCTTTCATGTGATCATTTGAGTTTTAACTTTCCTTACACTATTCCTGCAGCTGGGCTATTCATCTATAGGCCAGGGAAGATGGTAATGATGATGTCCTAGATATCTCAAAATCTGACCCTGGTATAAATAGCTTGCTATGTCTGTAGAACGTCACAATAGGTTTAAATCTGCCCCGATGCCCTCTTTATTCCACTAGAAGGTTATTGGCTTTTAAGTGGCTGCTACATACTTGGTTTCAGAAAAATACCGAAACATCATGCCCCTGTACATCTGACATCCTGGATTAGCCGAACCTGTGACCAAGTCAAATTGCCACATATCCATTATATGGGTTGACCATGTCCCAGTGGTGGGCAATGGGTAGCCCTGCAAATTGGACTGACGCAGGGAATGGACTGCAACTCCCAGCATTCTTCACCAGCTATGCTGGCTGGGTTATAATAGTTGTAGTCCAGTAACATTTGGTAGGCCACACTTGGGCCAACCTTGTGTATTCAAGCTTAAAATTATATATTTCAAGCTTCTTTCTCCTACCCAAAAAAGCCGACTTCTGACTCGTAACCTGTACATATAAGTTATACCTAGCAAGCAATTATATTTTGGTTCTGGTTAGAAGCAGGGACTGGTGTTGAGCATAGAAACACAGAGTTCCACCTTCTGCGAAGATACATACGCCAGAAGCTTTTTTTTTAATAAAAAATAATAAAATAAGCCAAATAATAATAATAATAATAATAAAATAATAATAATAATAATAAGAATAATAATAATGGGAAAGATAGAAATCCACCACCAGTAACCCCAAAATAGTTCAAGAAAGATGAGCGTATTCAGTATTCATGGAATACTACCTGATATGGGGGATAGTGTAGCAGAATGAAGGGTGGCGGTGAAATTCTAAACAGAAGTAACCCTTGTCACAGATCTGCTCATCCCACTGAATTATGTGCATTTCCATTCTTCCCCAGTGTTGCTGATAGTTTCCCATGCAGTTATACAGTGAATCATTTCAGGTGTTAATGTCAACTTCAAGGTGGTCCAATGCTGAACCTTTTTCCAAATAAATTTAGGGCCTTGGATATTCTTATCACTTACTACCCTTTCCCTCTTAAGTGTTTTTGCATACATTACTTCTGTTAGCATCAGAGTAACGGTTTATCACTTGGCAATGCCAAGGCCAGGCAGAACTGTGCATTAAAAATTTTTCAATGAATACAGCGAAGGAAGGGGAATATCAATCACAAATTCACTTGCTTCAGAAATACACTGAAGGAGTGATTTTAGTATCATGCAACAGATTTGAACTGACTTCACATTATGAACTGAAATGCTAAGGCCAAAGTTATGGCAAAAGATGTTGCAGACTTTGGGTAGACAGGCTCCAAACATATACCAATTCGCATTTGAAGGCAGAGGTCTCAATAAACACTGAATTTTTTAAAAATGGAAAAGCGTTGGTCATGTTAAACTGACAGCTAATCTCTGACAGTTTTCATCTCATGCTCAGGAGCTGACCTCTGTTTATCTACATACATCTAAGATTTTCCACAGCAAGCAAAGAGGTAATATTTCTTTCCAGGGTGATTTTTTTAGCCTAGTCAGAACAGAAGCTTCAGTGTCTCATCTACAGTGTCTCAGCTTCCAGTGAATTTGTACACTGTCACCAATGTACATGCAATTTGAAGAATAACATTAAAGAGAGAAAAGGGATCTTTCCTCAAGAAATGGCAACAGTAAGAAGACACAAAAAGAAAAAGGAGCCATGTAACAATGGGGGACACATACTCATCCCCACTCCAAACCTAAGAGCCAAACTAGGCTTGAATGAGCAATGCCATGTTATTCGTGTATTCTTTCCATTCTAATATCTACAGCAAAGTCTTTCTTGGGGCCATTTTTGTGGTCCTTGAAATTTTTAGATAACCTGGCCGTCCCTTTTTGGCAAATAGGGCAGGGGATTCTCAAGAGAAGCACCCCACCTTTCAAGTGGTTGCCCAGCATTTTCAAATGAGAGTTCTTTTCTGCTTTTTGGAATTTTTAGCTATCCCCAGAAGAAATGAACCCAAACCACCAGATTCCCCCCCTATACAGTATTTCACCACCCAGAGGTTGTTGGATACAGTAATCATCATCTATGACCCTTCACTAGTTAGGAGAAATGGAATCTGCAGTCCAGCAAACCTGGGATGACACCATGTTCTTCATTCTTTATTTACAGTAACAGATAAGTGAGGGCCATACCTCTTCCTGCTTGATCACTTCAGCATTTTCTCCCCAGCCCAGGTCACTTCCCAGTGTTGGAGATGGTAAAGAAAAGAGGTCTTGAAATAACCAAATACTGTGAGGTGATAGTTCAGCCTGCACAATCCTTTTGATGTGAAATAAAATACAATAAAAATAGACCACACATGAGTGCTCCTGGTTTCATCTGGTTTAAAGCCAACCAATTAAAGGATACTTCAGATAAGAGTGTCTTCAGATGAATCTACATTTCAGAAGCCAGGTGGATGGTGACTGGGCTTAGGACAATAAGGGGGGTCAAATGGTGACCACTGTAATCAGTGAGCCTATTGCAACTGTGCCTGGAAGTTGTTGCACCACTGGGAGGCATTTGTATTAAATTTCACATTACATAATTATAGTACCATGATTCCACTAACTGCCATGGTTCACACAGTTCCAACTTATTGCTGAAGATACATGGGAGCACACCCCCATTGATTACAATGGGGCTCTAAAATTGGCAATTTTTCGGATTCACTGGGGTATGTGTCTGGAACGGATCTCCCATGAATTGGAAGAGATGACTGTATACCTATACCTTTTCATGAGAGTGAAGAGAGAGAGAGAGAGAGATGAGTCAGTGATCATAGCTTGATGTTTTTCTCCACTGTTCTCCTCTCTCACTTAGCTGTGAGTTGTCTAGTCAGAGCTGACGTTTTGCAGCTCCTGAGGAACCAGAGCACTGGATGGAGCAACTGAGTTCATAATCTCGGCACAGAATGGTCCGTCAACCTTGGAGCTTTAAGCTGTTACTGAACTTAAGAGGTAAAAGTCCAGGGACCAGGATATAAAACAGAAAACATGCTCTCACACACTGACAATACATACTGTAGTTACATATACCTCACAGTTCAGAGACAGTAAATTTGGGGTGGAAAAGCAATTCTTTTCTCCTTTAGCAAATTGCTGATTTAGAAATAATTGAAGAACATGAACTGACACAAGTCTATTCATGTGCTGCCTGCGTTATTCTGTTGTACACCATATAAATTTCACTCCTCTGTCATTCACATCATATCAGGACATGCTCATTTCAACAGCTCAGCCATTTACTCCCTTCCCACCCAGAAATAGATATACTACCTGGATGTTGATTGTAAAGGCTGCCTCTCTCCCGCTTTCGTATGAGCAACACCTTCTGTGTCGTAGATTCCAGTATAAGTAACAAGCTGGGCTTCTCTGGATGTCTCTTCCAGGGGACAGTTACTCCCTATACCCATAGTCCTGTAAGGGGATTTAGTATACTTAATATCTAGCAGTTCGTTCCACCCTGGCTTTCTACTGGTGGTTCAACAAGGATGCCCCCCTCTGTGATGCCGATCCATCCCCTTAACCTCCTGTCATTCCAAATACAATGGAAGGGGAGGGAGGATGTCCTAATGGCATTTCAGCCAGAGGGACACACATAGTGACATAAATGCCATTGGATTGGGAAGGACACTGCCTCCTGGCCTTTGCCTAATGGGAGCTTCTTGCCGCTGTCTGTTACCTCCTCAAAGACAAGAGTGAGGGACAAAATGGTGGTATTGACTGTATCTGAAGTGTGGTGGTGGTGGTGGTATTTGAACTTCTTGCCCCTGGGCTAGGCACAAAGCTTGCCTCTGTGAAACACACATACACACAAGTGTCTGGTGCACTGATAAACAAGTATGCCCTTCCTTTTGAGAGAGAAATGTGTGTTTTATACCTCTCCCCTGAACACAGACAATTTTAAAATGTCATTCTGCATTAAAAAAACAAAGCCATCTGGCTACACAGAGCATCTGGCTGCAATTCAAAATGTTTTCATCCTCACTAAACTATCCCCCTCCCATCTACATTAATCTGCCCTGCTGACCGGAAAAAGAGAAGTGGCTCTAAAGGGAAGTGACAAACTGAAATGTGAGGGATTTATTCCAAAGGAGCCTTCCATTCTTACAACTCAGAAAAGGCAGATGGAAGTCACTCATGCTTACCCAGAAGATGGGTGCGCACTCATGCACACATGCGAGGAACAATGAAGCACCCGCCTTATAGGACATCAGACCACTGGTCCATCCAGTTGGTCTCCACTGGGAGGGGTCTTTGCAAACACCACTCAGAGATGATGGTGGTGGTGGAAATGGCAAAACCTGGGCTTAGGCATGCCACCAAGGTACTCTACCTCTCAGCACCAGCCCCTCTCCTAAAGACAGCCAGCACCACCATCTCAAAAGAGACAAGTACTGGTGTTCTCTGTAGTTTATCAGCTGCTTTTAAGATTCTCTTCCACCTAGAAAATCTTAGATAAACTTATATTTTCCAAGCAACCAACTGCAAAATGTTGGAGAGGTTGTAACTGCAAAGGAACATATGTCCATATGTGGTTTGACTGTGATAAAGTTAGCCAATTTTGGTTAAATAGACTATCTGCTATTTCTGAGATCACTCTACAAAGGATAAGCTCCTTGTCCTGGTCTTTTATTACTCTCATTGTTTCTGGGAGAGAACAAAGACTCGAAACATAAATCATTGATTTGTTTTCTCCTGGCTATCATAAGAATTGAAATAGCCAAGAACTGGAAGACAGGCAGCTTAACAATGGATAACTGGTGGCATAGGTTATGGGCATAGGTTACTAATGGAAAAATAGTTGGACAGGTTAAATAACCTCTATTGTACTTCTTCTGAAGAGAAACAGTGTCCTTTTTAAATATGCATTAATGATCATTCTTGTCAGCTGACAGCACCAGACCAGCATTTACATCTCCGCAAAAGAGCTCTTATGGAGGACTAACAGCAACATTGACTTATATGGTTGGGTTTGAATTCAAAGATATAGCCATGTTAGTCTGTAGACTCAGTATGTAGAGAGATCTTGAAGCACCTTTGAGACTAAGTAAAAGAAAGAAGTTGGCACCATGAACTTTTGTAAACTTAAGTCTACTTCTAAGTCTGTGGAGTTTATCACACTGGGGCTAATTTCGGCATTAAAGTGAGATTAAAGCACATTTAAAGCATCACGCAAATAAAGCGAAAATGGCGAGTAATTGCGCGAATGATGGTCACATGCAATTACACAAATAAAGTGATATCAGAAATGCATTGTTGCTGAAATCCTGAAAGTAAAAAGATGCGCGTTAATGCTTCTTTGTGACCACTTTAATAGCAGGTTTTGTGCGACGTTGTGCGAAATTGTTAGGTAGTCTCAAAGGTGCTACAAGATCTCTCTACAGCGTCGGTTCTCAACCTTCCTAATGCCACAACCCTTTAATACAGTTCCCCATGTTGTGGCGACCCCCGACGGATAGAGGAGCAGTGTCTCGTTTCCTAAGACCATTGGAAATATGTGTTTTCCGATGGTCTTAGGAGACTCCCATGAAAGGGTTGTCAACAGTCTCAAGAACTTGATCAGGAGAGCTTTAAACTGAGTTCCGAGGGGAAGGGAGACAATATTAAGGAAGGCGAAAGGGATGGCGAAAATAGTCAAACTGACATAGAGGA
>NC_056522.1:179549010-179566657 GCF_019175285.1 Sceloporus undulatus | reverse complement strand
ATTGATGACGTACTATTTGGCGGTCTGTAAACCGCCTTTGTTTCCCTTCTCTTCATCCTCCTTCAAAAAATTTCCCTGTAATCTGGTTCTGCTTACTGTTTTGGAGGGCTATTTTTCCCTCTGGCATTTGAATATCAATTAACCAGGAAATATTAAAGTGCAAACTGTGGCCAATGCCAACTGTGAAAAATCCCACTCTCTGTCACTTCATGTCTCTGGTGTTCTTCAACAATGTGGGAGTTAATTCTGTCAAAAATAACCGTGTCCATGTATTTGAGCAATCTATGGCTATTTTTGGAACGGCGGCCAAATACACTAAAAGCAAAAAACAGCATGCACTAGTTTGATAAATTCTAAAGTGATTAGATGAGAGTATGTAGGTCACTTGGCGTACAGCTGAATATTTGGGATTGCAATGTAAGACTTCCATCCAGCATGGTATGGAATGGATCTCATACTGTGAAAAAAAGGAAGAAATGATATGCTATATGATGGGTTAGGCCCAAGCCTCCAATACACTGTGGATACTGACAAACCATCATATCATATAGTAGAACAGTGATAGAGTTGCCACTTAATTTCCTCAATTTCCTAATGCCCTATTCTTCAGAATATCCCAATAAAAGGTAAGCTGTCCTTTATATCTAGCAGTCTACAAATAGAAAATATTTGTCCCTTTTAAATGTAGGTAGGAAGTGGAGATTCCTTCCATAGACTGCAGTAGCTACTCATGGTTTTACCCTATGCCCCAGGTCGATGTTTATTTATTGCATTGTGTGTTGCCCTTGATCAAAAAGCCAATTCCCTGTCCCACCAATTCTGCAAACTGTTGTTTATCCAATTTATGTCACAAATATAGTTGGCTAAATCACATCTATGAACCCCAAGATGTGGGGTTGTTGTGCTTCTTAAACTTCTGGTCAGTAACCACTGGCACATACACTGAGGCCAGAAGGGCAGAGTCACAGCTGAGGGATGGCCATCTAATGATGGTGACTTTTTATACATGTGCCACGATTGACCCATATAGCTTTTGCTACATTATTTGAGCCAGCTGGTAATGTTGACACAGCACCACAAATTGTGGCATGGTACTGGTACAGCAACTACTATACACATATCTTGTGTATTTATCTTCTAGGTACAACCCATAATGACGGATCTCCCAACAAGCCTTCATTTCTTCTATCATCCATGTGCATCCATCATTTTATCTCCCAGTGTGCTGTCTTGCTAAAAGAAGTAGTTGTAGCTGGTCGTTCAGTATTGCAAGATAGCACTGTCTACCTTTTCAAGGTCTAATATCACACTAGCATAAATCTGAAATGGGCAATGTGTGGCCAGCCAATGTTGTTGAACTGCAACTCCCATCAGCTCTAGACAGCATAGCCAAAACCAAGGGTAATGGGAGCCTCAATCCAACAAGTTCTGCAAGGACTGTTCCTTAGCCCTGTTGTGAATCATAGACCTAAATGATCCTCAGACTTTATATTTACTTACTTGGGAGAGTTTATTTCTAAACAAAAATGAATGGGATTATACCATGTGTTGCACAACTGAAGGTGTCTGTTTTGTCCCAAGAGCGATGCTATGGACTCTGGCTCTCAGGAACACAGCCTGAACAAGACTTGTCCACAAATTTCTTAAGTTTTAAAGGTGTTACTGGTTATAAACACAAATAACATGAAACTGATTTCTTCTTTCTCAATAGTCCTTCCTAAATACCTTGCTCTTTCTTTCTTGGTGGATTCTATCTTTCTTCTTTTGAGGACTATCTTTCTTCTTTTGAGGACTATCTTTCTTCTTTTGTGGACTTATCTTTGTCAAAGGAAAATACTCTCTCCAGATCTGACTTGGCTGAAATCTTACTACACAACTGAAACTAGCTAGAGGGAGACAGTATAAGACCCTGGGATTTCCCACAATCCTTGACTTTCTTAAAGCTGTAGAACTCTATTTCCCCTCCTAAACTAATACATAGAAAGTCTAATATAATCTCAACTAAATATATGTCTCAAGAGCATCAAAGATGCTCTGGAGGCATGACAGTGTCTTTTAGACACCTGCAGCACAAACTAGCTGTACTTCATTTGGAGGGGAGAGAGACTATAACAAATGTACCCAAGTATTTATATAGACTGAAACAAATTAGTAGCAGATAATTATAATGAGGATTCAAGAAACAGCATGGTATAATGGTTTGAGCATTGGATTATAACCCAGGAAATCAGGGTTTGAAACCTTGTTCAGCCACGGAACCCTACTAGGTGACTTTGGGCAAATCTCACTCTCTTAGCCTCAGAGGAAAGCAAAGGCAAAACCTCTCTGAACAGCTCTTGACAAGAAAACCCCATGATAGAGTCACCATAAGTCAGAAAGAACTTGAAGGCACACAGCAACAAACAACTACCCTTCATTTAGAAGCAGAAGCATCCAGTGATATGCATTAAGCTAAATCACAGAGAGGAAAGAGAGAGAGACTGGCAAATGTGTTTCACAGCATAGATCACAGCCTGTAGCATAAATTTTCAGATGGTGCTATTTTTAGAAAAGACAAGATTTTCAGTTTCCTTCTCACTAGTTCAGAGCCTTCCAATTAAAACAGCAGAATCTTCCATGCCTATTGCTTCTAAACTAGTCCCCAAGACAAGGAACATTTCCTTGTTTTCCCCCATGATTGAAGCCATACTTGCAGTGACTGAGCTGCAGAAGGCAGAAAAACAGGGAGAAAGAAAGTCTATAACTTAAAACCAAGCGAAAGCTTCTATGTGCTTTAGGCTGCACAGATGGGCAGGCAGGCTGGCATCATGCAAGCTAAGGTTTTTTGTTTTTTTTAATCAAACTCTGGGGCATAGTCCATTTTTCTACTTTCTACCACAAACGACAGTATGCAAGTTAATAAAAATATTTCTAAAAGTCTCAGATTCCCAATAGCATATGCTCATGCTCGCGTTCACACACACACACACACACACAGAGAGAAGAAAATTCAAAATGTGGTCATGGTATACAACTAATATAAATTTGGAAATTGTGAATGTTGAATTGTTTTTCACAGCTTAAGTCAAGACACAGCTTAGTCCAGGGCTGGCGAACTGGTTTAGAGTGCTCAATTGAATCCCCATACCTATGACCTCCTCATATCATGGTCATGAGCATGACTACTAGGCATCACAGCCCCCCCTGATCAAATAGCTATTGTTGATTTTCCTTGAAAGGGATATCCGTAACTATTCCTTGGTCATTTTTCAGACACCTCCTAGAGCCCATGCACCAGTGGGGATGGGCACCACCAGAACCCACTTAGGCAGCTAGTCAAATAAGGAGTTCAGACACAAAAAGTGGAAACTAGAGAGTAGAAACTCACTATATGCAAAAGGATTATTATTATTATTATTATTATTATTATTATTATTATTTCTTATAGCGCTGTAAGTGTACAAAGTAGAAGTTTTAGCAAGGCGAACATTTCTTTATTTAACAAGTCTTTACAAACAACTGACATTGTGGTGGTGAGCAAAAATAACAAAATGTATAATATACAGCGATACATGCAAGGAGCATACACTGTCAACATCATATGTTAGTAAAAATACATGGTGCACTGCACTGCACTGGGAAGGCTTATTAAAACAGGTATATCTTGAAAATGCATCTAAAAACAAGAGAGTTGTCAGAGCAAGTCTGACAATCAAAGGGAAGAATGTTTCACAAAGCTTGCTTCTCCTTCCTCTGCACCTTCTTTCATTTAAATTCCAGTTGGGTGCAGAAGAGGCAACATTATTGTTTCAATTTCAGTCTTTCTCCCTTTCTTTCCCTCTCATCCTTTCCTCCTCCTATCCTTCCCTCTGTTCCCCACATCTGTTTCTTCCCAGGAAAGCTAAAATTAGTTAATCATTGCATCAACGGCAAAGTAGAAGGGCTTGAAAGCTTATGGCAGCTTTCACTAAAGGTGTTAGACTGCAGCACTCATGATCCTTGTCCAGATTGAGGAGGCTGGGCTATGGCAAGAGTAGAGCAAGGAAGGGGTGAGGTGACTTCAAGTCTGCCATTATTCTTTCTCACTGCAACTTTGGAGTCTTCCTCCTCTTCACCACAGTTCCTACCAAGAAACGGAAACAAGGGAGCCATTTGCTAGTTAGTTATGAGGAGGAGGAAGAAAGGAAGCATTACAGGAGAAGGCAGGGAGAAGCAAGGCCCATGAAACCTGGTGTCTTACAAATATATGAGACAGTGACTCCACTCTCGGTTTTAGTAAAAACTTGAAAGCAGCTGTCCAGGTTTCCAAAACAGGCCTGGCACCTTAGAAAACTGAGACTGGGAATAGTCTGGCAAGAAGGGGCAGCTTGAAGCCACCCCCACTAAAAATGGATTGGGACCATGGCAACCACATGCTGTGGCCCCAATCCACCTTGAAGCTGGCCCAAAAAGGAGCAGAAACGATTCACTTCTTTTTGGACTGGAAAAAAGACAGCTTTCTTGGCCCAGCCAAAGCCTGAAGAGACTCTGGTGGTGTGCAGTGTATAAATACTGCTCCTCAAGAGTGTCTTGAAGCCACCCACATCTGGTCAGCTGCACGACTTTCATGCAGCTTCAGGGCAGCTTTGGAAAGTGTAATGTATAAACGGCATGCTCCAAAGCCACCTAGACAGCAGCTTTAAAGGGATGTCTGTTCCAGCCCTATGATAAATTAAAGCCTGGAGAAGATTAATCAGTCCACTGACATGAATGTCACCAGCCACTACTGGTCAAGGACATCCCATAGCTGTCCTGCCAAGGGCTCATGCAAACCTAGGAGTGTATCATGGGGTGGGGTGGGTGGGTGCCCAAATCCCATGGATAACTGTGAGTTAAATCTAGGAATATCCCACAAAAGCAGGATTGTTTTCAGATGACATCCACTGACATCACCATTGTCCCGCATTTAACCTGTTAATTAAAGTGCAAGATTTGGCTCCTTTTGGCCAATTTTTCTTTTTGGGAACATCCTGAAAGAAAAAAAGCAGCATGTTTTGCCTACTTTATTCACAGGTTAAATGCAGGATAATGGCAATGTCAGGGGATGTCATCTGAAAACAATCCCACTTTTGCAGGATGTTCCCGGATTTAATTCCCATTTATTCACGGGTTCTGGGTGCTTTCTTTCCCATGTGGTAAACTGCCTAGAGTCAGCCTGCCCTTTGAAGTATTTGTTCTTACATCAGTTGTCTAGCACAAAGAGAAAGACAGGAACTCCAAAGCATAAGACTTTCTCAGCCTAATAAGATTTCATTTTTTCGTTTCCTATCCTGCCCTGTTTTTTTGTTTTTGTCCATTCATTAATGCCTGTAGTTTTTCCCAGCTCCTTTATTTTCTAACACAAGTAAAAGCACATTTAGAGGAGGTTGCAAAGCTGTCAAGATGCTGATCCTTAAACCAGTTGTGGCTATTTCACAAGAGCACACAGATTTCTCAAGTTTTAAGCATGAAATATGACAATGTAGACACTTTTTCAAAATCAAGGACTTTATCACACAGGGAAAATTAGGGGTTTAAACAATGAAAATTGCACAATCGTGATTAACATTTACACACACATTGCAATTAAAGAGCCATTATCCTGGGAATAAATAGGCAGTAAACAGCAACAAATCATTTGTGGGATTTCCCCATGAATGATTTGTTGCTGTTTATTGCCTGTTTATGTCTGGGATAATGGTTCTTTAATCACAACATCATGTGGAAATGTTAATCACGATTGCATGATTGTCAAGCTATTTTCACTGTTTAAACTCCTAATTTTAGGACTTTATCACATGGGGAAAAGTAGGCCTCCCTTGCACTAGTTGTCTCCACCATTTCACAACCTTTTTTAAAAAAAGCCTGGAGCATAGGAGGTCATCTTGTGGTCTGAAGGGCATTTTTTCTCCTCACTTATTTTTTTTTTAAATGCTATAGAATTATAGTGGAAAAGTGCCATTTCACTGATGCACTTTAGCACTATTTTTAAAAAGCAAAAAAAGGAGGAGGAAAGGAGAAGAGAACACATTATTCTGGTATGTCTTGGAATTAAAGCAATTTGAGCATGGGAATAAAACTTTGAAGCTGGTACTAGGAATGGCAAAAATAAAAAAGGGAAAAGAGAAACATCATTTAGGTTTTTTAAAAACCCAAATACAACAGCAACAAACACTGCAGCCTCTTGGTACATTTCCTTTCGTCTGGAGGGCCTTATTGCATGAACCCGTCTCCTGCCACAATTGCATTTCCTCTAAAAATGCATTGTAATTGAGATTGCAGCCTTATCTCCTGCACCTTCAGACCCAGTCCAGGATTAGAGTGCCTGTTAGTGCCAAACCTATAACACACTCACAGGGAGTAAATATTGCCTTTGTTGCTTCTGTTCCCCTTCTCTCCCCTCCATTCCCTGGGAAAGTCATATAATTGAGAATGCTGCTTGTGAAAGGAAGGCAAAATGAAAGAAGCTTTGGGAAGAAGGCAAAGGAAGGAAGGGGCTCACTCAGCTTTCAACCAAATTAATGAGAACAGGGCTCCACTGGAGAAGAGAGATGTGTGTGTGTGAGAGAGAGGGAGAGTACACTTCATAGTACCATTGCAGCAACAGAGACTTGGGAAAGGGACTGGATCGGTACCATTTCCTCCCCTGACCAGTACCATTTCCTCAACCAAACCATGCCCACTGACCAATCAAATTAAGCAGAAAAGCACTATTGAACGTTTGTACTGGAAATCATGTGACAGAAGCATTAAAGGAGGTCATTATTGGATTATTTCTGTTCAGTCAAAAAGAACCACATTTACAATGGTCTCTTATGCTATACTAATGGAACAGCACTGGCATCATGTGGGGGGGGGGGGGGGAATCAAACACACTATTACTCTGTTATCCTGTCCCTTTACTGGCCCCATGTGATAAGGTCCAGTGTCTGATTAACTCAGAATTTATCCCAAGAAAGAAACAGTGTCCTTTTGGTAAAACATCATAGGAGTTTATCCCATGGGCAGGAAGGGGGTTTAAATCAGGGGGGGGGGACACAAACGCGGGTTAATTTTCACATGACGTTGTTGTTAAAATGGTATTAACCCAAACAGAAAGTAGACAAAAGCCGCTCCTTTTTACTTTTGGAAAATCCCGAAAGTAAAAAGGAGTGGCTTTTGTCTACTTTCCATTCAGATTAACACCAGTTTAAAAATGACGTGTGTGAAAATCAACCCGCTTTTGCAGGTTTTTTTCCCCAGCTTTTAAATCCCATTTTTCCATGGGATTTCCCCCATGTGATAGACGCCATAGAAATTAATTGATATGGGCAGGGCTGACCCAGAACATTTTGCTGCCTGAGGAAGTCATGCCTTTTCCCAGCCAAACCAAGGTGTACACCAGGCAGGTTATTTTGGCGTTTGTGGCACAAAATTCCACAGATGTCTCCTCCTGCACCAAACCTAGTTATCCAGCATACTCAAAATATGCTTCCTGAAGTGGCTGCCTCAGCCTACCTTAAGGCCATGTCTATAACAGCCTTCCCTAAGACAATACCTTCCAGATGTGTCAGAGCACAGCACCCATCATTCTGACTGGGGAGGCAAGTCCTAGATAACTGAGAGGGGTGAATTAAGTCAGACCATTTACTTCTGGAAAACAGGTACCTGTGTATGTGCACACATGGCATCACACAGACACGTGAATGTATATACTCACATTAATCTCCCCTCAGTGTAAGCAGCTAGGCAGTGAAACACTGAATGGCAAGTAAACACTCCAATAAAGGTCTGTGAGAAAACCACTTAAGTGTCATTTGCACTGACACAACAAGCCCTGCATTTAATCAAGTAGATGGAGGATAAACATCTCGTGAGTATGAACTCATGCTTTTAGTTTGATGAGCTCTTAATACTTGGACAGGTTCTTTATCAGAGGAGGAGGAAAACCCTAATAGCAGAATTACTGGCTCCTACAACCAATCACTATTCCCAAATACAGCTTGTTTAATGCTTTCAAGTTTCTTCTGACTTACAGTGCCCCTAAGATGAACCTATCATGGGGTTTTCTTGCAATATTTATTAAAAGGGGGGGGGTTGCATTTGCCTCCCTCTGAGGTTGAGAAAGTGTGACTTTGTCATGCCCTGTCCGTTAAGAGCCCATCAAATGGAAGATGAAGCAACACAGTTGGAGCAGAGGCTCGATGGGTGGGCAGGTCCTCTTTTAGTCCAGCAAGAGCACCTGGAAGAAAGACATCCCTCTCCCTGCAAGACCCTGAACAAAGAAGCAATGACTCCAGTGTTTGGCACAGACCCTCCTGCTGCCAACACAGTGAAGGATACTTGCTCACAGCTGTGACTCCTGCTCCTTAAATGTTATCTGGTTAGTATGTGAGCATTGGTTGAGCTTGTTGTCTTTAAAAGTGGAGACCTCTTCCACTTGAGATGATGGAAGCAAGTATTTAGTTCACCTCTTATAACCTGACTTGGCTTGATTTATGGTCCTGGGACTGTTCACTGACTCTGACACTTCACCTGTTCAGACTCTGTTCTATTTTATGACTGCTGACCTGGAACCTTTTCAGATCAGATACCTCTTGTTGCCCTTGTGAGCTTTGGGCCCATGGTATTCTACTTGAGCATGACAAACTTGCCTAAGGCCACTCAGTGGGTTTCCATGAATGAGCTGGGATGCAAACCCTGGTCACCAGAGTCATATAGTACAGTGCTTAAACCACTGCACCACACTGGCTCTCTCAAGTAGAGAAGACCCATTGAATCAATAGAATGTCAGTGGGAGTTGTTTGTTTGTTTTCATAGTCCCATTTCTTCAACTGATGTACTCTAGTTAGGCCTAGAAGCCAAAATGATAAAGTTGAAGTTATCATATTTGGGCCACATCATGAATAAGCATAACTCACTGGAAGAGAAAATAATGCTAGGAAAGGTGGAGGATTGGAGAAAGAGAGAACGATCACATGCTAGACTTGTTTGTTTATTTATTTATTTATTTATTTACAATTTTTATGCTGCCTTTTTCCCAGAAAGGGACTCAAGGCAGATCACAAATAAAAACACTTTAAAAACACATTACAATAAAAACAATTAAAACTTCAAATAAAAACAATATAAAATTACATACTTTAAAAACTGCAGTACCCACCCCATATAACAAACACTCCATATAAAAACCACCCCATAATTATATATTAAAAGTCTGCCTGAATAAATCTGTTTTTGCTTGCCACCAAAAGGCAAGCAGGGAGGTGGCCAGCCTAGAAAGGAATTCCAGACTGTGGGAACAACCACCTAGAAGGTTATCTCTCATGTCCCCACCAAGCAAGACTGTGATGGGGGCGGGACAGAAAGAAAGCCTTCCCCTGAAGGTCTTAGTGTTCTAGCAGGCTTGTATGAAGAGATACGGTTCTTCAAATAGTCTGGACCTAAGTCATATGGGTGGCCTGTATTAAGGAGGCCACAGATATGAATTTGCAGGGCCTAAACAGAGTAGTGGAGGATAAAGAGTCTTGGTGATGCCTCATCCACAAGGTTGCCATGAGTTGAGATCGACTCAAAGGCAATTAGTAACAACAAGAAGTTAGGATTAACAATAAGATGGTTGTAATCTTATACATACATGGGAACAAGCCTTCTTGGACATAGTGCAGCCTTGTGTGCTTTCATGTTATTTTCAATTTATAGCAGCCCTAAGGTAAATCTATCACATGTTTTTTTTTAGAGAGGGTTTGCCTTTGCCTTTGCGACCCAGTGGGTTTCCATGGCTGAGTAGGAAATGAACCCTGGTCTCCCAAAGTCCTAGTCCAACACTCAACAGCTACGAGTCTGAGAAAATGCACAGAGACTTGTAAAACTCCCACAATAGGTAGGCAGGCAGATACAGGTTAAGTCTCCCTTATCCAAAATGGTTGGGACCAGAAGTGTTTCAGATTTTGTTTTTGTGGGGATTTTGGAATACCGTATACATATAGCCTGAAGATAATTTTATACATAATATTGCTATGCATGAAGCAAAGTGTGTGTACACTGAATCATTAGAAAGCAAAGGCATCACTGTCTCAGTCGCCCATGAAAAAAAGTTTGGGATAAGGGAGACTCAACTTGCAGGTATATAGGTAGACAGACAAATAGAATCACTGTTCTTTCTTTCTGTCCATAAAAGTGTTCACTGAAATGGAATAAATACAAAAGTCTGGCACTGCACTGAACTCATTATAGATCTGACCTAACATTTAGGAGGAAAGCCAATTAAAATCAATACCTTCAGCTTCACCCAATTTACCAGGACATGATATGCCTCACCCGAGTGAGAGTCCTAATTGACTGCTGATGCTAGACAGTATGTAGGCACTCTGCCTTCTGCTGTATCATGTCCTCGTAAAGATGGATTTGTGGGGCTTAACTATATTTTCCATATGATTATTTCAACTGGAACTTCTGTCACATTTTGGTGCCCTGGTGCTTTTCATCAGATGCCAATAGCAGTCAATGATCAGAGAAAAATATGTCTCCATTCCATTGAGGTCAGAGGCCTCTTTGTAGGCAGAGAAGAATGGATTCCCCAAGAAGTCTCCATGTTTTTGCATCAGGAACATTTGGTGATGGAGAGGTAAAACATGTGAATTTGAATTCAGTCCAAATTTAAGAAGAAGAAAATTGTTTTACCTTGGTTGAAGTCCCAGTCCACAGACTACTCTTCATGGTTCACTAAAATATAATTAACTATCAGTCACATTAAAAAGTATTTAAACCACACATTTTAAAAAAATAATTTTAAAAAGTGCAGCATTCTGCTAAAGCCCTTTCTTTAAGCCAATAAATTCTTGAAAGGCTGACAGAAAAGAAAAGTCTTGGCCTGCTGATGGAAGGATAATAAGAATGAGGCTGGCTTAGCCTTCCCAGGAAAGAAGTTTCACAGCCTAGGAGAAGCTACCAAGAAGCCCTCTCTTACTTTCCCAACAGATATGCCTGTAGGGAGTGGCAAGACTAACAGAATATCCCCACTCAAGGATTTCAGGTCCCAGATGAAGAGGATGAAGAGAATCCTCTTCATCAGATAGCCTGGACCCAAGCCCTATAATCTCTTGATCTTAATGTACCACAAAACTGAATGATCCCACAAATTCACATATTATGTGGTAAATCTTGTTTTTGCCTTGCCCAGTTAGTTTCTTGACTTTTGCTGTGTTCTAGTATATTCAAAAGAAGAAGGGGGGGGGGAGAGAAACAATGGGAGCACATACATGAGCACATACACATTTTTTCAGAAGTTCTTTCTATGGCATGTTACAGACTGCCAAAAACGGGCGGTCTGCCGGCGCCATCATTTGTGGTGGCAAGGAGCTCCAGCGGCCAAACTGCGAGGCTCCTCGATGCCGCAAAAAAGAAGCCCCAAAATGGTGCTTCTTCTTGCGGTGCGCTAATGATGCCGCAAGGCGCCAATGCCACACTCACATCATTAGCGCTGCGTGACATGCAGACGCTACGTGTCCGCTATGTCAAGATGGCGGAGCCCGTGTAGAATGAGTGCTGCCATTTTGTACGTCTCCAGGACGTACTAGGGTTAGGGGCATGCGTAAAGCACACCCTTTCCTAACCCTAGTACATCCTGGGGACATACTTTACGCTCATTTGTAACGGTCCTATGATTCCTAGGGTGCATCTGCACTGTAGAAATAATGCTGTTTGACCTCACTTTAACTGCCATAGCTCCATCCTACAGAATCCTGGCTTTTGTAGTTTTGTGAGGGACCAGCTTTTGGAGAGAAAGGCTAAAGACCTTGGAAAACCACAAATCCTGAGATTCCATAGGATGGAGCTACAGCACTTAAAGTGGTGTCAAACTGCATTATTTCTGCAGTATAAATGCACCCCTAAACTCATAGTACCAGCCTGCAAACATTATTCCCCTGTGAATTTGTATGTGTATCTTTTTCTGTCCATTTTCTGTCCATTTGCAGCAACATTCTGTCTGAATTGATTCTTAGTTGGATTATGAAAAGCAAGGTTAGCCGGCCCTCACAGGCCTTGGCTCTGTGGGAGTTAACTGATTTGTGGCTGGTAAAACAGCTCCTTGCTTGGGAACTGTCCATGCTGATGGTGCTGAAAGAATTCTTTGCATCTGGATGAGCACATTTGCTCTCATGGTAATAATTTACTCCAGCTGGGGCAAGCTTTGATCTTTGTTAAATATTGCAACACTGTAAAGATGCCAAGAGTTGATTTTTTAGTCCCCTTCCCACACACTTATTAACTGTGCCAATACAAGGATTTGCTTTGTGGTTTACCTAGACAAGCTTTTTCACCTCTGCACCCTATGCTTTTGGCCCTCCAGATAGATTTTGCAAATGAGTAACTTCTTTGTTAACCCTCACTGATACAGTCTATGTTCCTATGACTCCAGCATAACAAGGTGCCCTATTCTTGTGTGGATGGGTCTCTAATGTTATAGATTATTGATTATAGATTATTTTAAAACCAAAATTTTAACCAGAAATCAGCAGGAAGACCAGGAGCTCAATTGGAAAGGAAACATTTTTATTTTTAGCTGCCGCCTCTGTCCCCAAAAAGAAATACATCCAAATTTCTGGGGCCACGATTCTAAAGTGAACCAAGTTTTTATAGTATTTTGAACAAACAAAACTAGAAATCACATTTCATTGGTTGCAATGAATTAAACATGTACAGCCCAGTATATTCAGTGGATGTTCAAATATTACATTTAACATACGTCTCTATCTCTCATAACTCATCAGTCAAACTGTTATCTATATGTTTTGTTTCACGGTCCTCAAACTGTTTATGCAATTTTATTTGGGCTAGCAACTTAAAATCTGGAGCCATTCAGAGTTGTTTACATTCCTAAACAGAGCATTTGACACGACCTAAATAACAACTTTTGCTCTTAGTTCATTTTCAGCACTATAATCTTCAGCTCCTAAGCATAAGTAAAATTCAGAATTTAACCATTCTACCACACTGTTATCAGGGTCATTTGACACAAAGTGTCTGCCTCTTAACTGCAGGTGCAAAAGAAGCATTTATTACTCATTAATTGTCTGTACAATCAGAATGGTAGAATAGGTTTTCCTACTTCAAGTTGATGGTCGATTTATGGCTACCCCTTGAATTTTTCATTGGATTTTCTTAGACAAGAAATACTCAGAGGTCTTTTTTGCTCATTCCTTTTTCTGAAATATAGCTGTTTGTTTATTTGTTTCCTTAAAAACTGCCTTGTTTTCTTGGATTTAAATTGGAAGCACAAATCATTCAGTAAAGGCACTGCACTTCAATAACATAGCAAAGCTTAAATAACATTGTGAACGTTGACTGCTAACGTAGAATCCTGGCTGGGGTTTGGAACAACCTCCAAATATAGGAATACTATATTCTACACAGCCCTGATCATCCCCAGCAAGTGATCTCCAGCAGTGTGCATCAGCTCATCATAACTGTTCTGCTTATTGTCAGAAATCAGGTTAGACTAACAGGATGTAAAATATCACACCGTAGTAACTGTTTGGTGTATGCTTTGCCTATGGCTAGCAACTGGGAATTCAAGCAAGTAGAAAAATAAATAATTCATCCTGAATACAATCTCTGCCTTTGAAATGGCTCACACCTCTACCTCCTCCACTTCCTTTCCCCAGCAACACACATTCTATTCTCATATATAGTTCACATACATAATCCAATGTGGGTTGCGCTCTCTCTCTCTCTCTCTCTCTCTCTCTATATATATATATATATATATATGAATCAATGCCCTGTTTCACAAAACTTCAAATACTGAGGTCTCCTTAATATAGATCACGTGTGAGAATCACACAACCCTGTTCTTGGACAGCAATTGGCACCCAGCCCTAGCCAGCTGGGAACTGTAGTTCAACAACATCCAGGTAGCTGCGCATTTCCCACCTCTGCTCTAGATCATGGAGAGGGAAACGGTGCCCAGACCAAAAACTGGCCAAATCTCTTTCTCCTATCCCTGTCCATACAGAGCTGTTAAATTCTTGCTGTTGTTGTCAGGCTTTCCTTGATGCCAATGGAAGGTTAAATCTAAGTGAAACTCAGGCTGAGGTTTTCAGGGGAATCACAGTTAGGGAAGATTACCCTCCCCAATATCCACCAGCTGTAATTAGGTAATAGCAATAGCAGTTAGTTTATATATAATTAGGTAGAAAGGAGACCTCTATTGGCTTCAAGAGGAGGTTTGTTAAAAGCCCAATTTTGGTACAGGGCAGTAGCATGGGATGGGTGTGTTGCAGCTGAGAAAGAAAGTGGGGTTTTAGAGAAAGTAAGTATGAACCTTTCCTCCCCAAATTCTATGTGTGCCTTCAATCACCTATTGGTGACTCCATGAATTGCATAAACTTTCCTTAAGCAAGGAATATTCAGAGGTGGTTTGCCAGTTCCTTCCTCCTGGTATTTATTGGCACCTGGTATTCATTGGCAGTAGGATTTTAGAGATTAATAATCTGGTGGAATAGTTGAAAATTGAAAGGATCGTGGATGATCATACAGAAGGAAGCAATGATCATCCAAATGAAACTCACCCCATCCATGCCATGAAAGGACCAACCAGCCAACCTACACAATCTACTGAAAAAGTCTATCGAACCCAAGACAGCATTCCTTCCTTCCATCCAAGTTCATATGTCACTCAGAAAAATGACATTGTTTTGACAGATTAAGTGACTTTGTCTTCGGTTTTCCGAGGATGTTTTCCTAAAATCGAAATCCTTGACTAAACACCAGAAATCCACAGAAATGTCAGGTAAATGCAGCCTTCTATGGAAGGAATCTAAAAGAGAGTGAGCTAAGCCAGAGGAAGAAAACCCTGAGTGCCTCATCAGATAATTGGACTATGTAGGAAGAGACGCTCCTTGGAGTAACCTGGTCTAGACAACTTGGAGCTTTAAATGTCAAAAACAGGACTTTAAATTGTGATAGACAATATCTGGCCATCAGTGTAGAGGTCTGAATATTTCTGAAGTACAATTAAGATGTCAGAAGGACTTGTAGTGATCCAGTTTTGAGGTTGTTGCTGTAGCATGTATCTCCATAATGTATTAGGAAGAGCTGGTGAAAGGCATTCTTTCTCTTCAAGGACCTCGCTATGTTTTTGGGATCTAGGGAGATGGGAGGATTTATATTTTGGTGTCATCAGCATAGTGTCGACATACAATGACAACATACTCATTTATTTATATTTAAATTTAAATTAAATTTAGCCTAATGACAGAGGCCTGCAAGTAGATTGCTCAGAAGAAAAGTGGGTGAGGAGAAAGTGAGAAGTGAGAAAGGCTGGCCTTAGGGATGATCAAGATGAGTGAGGACCCACCCTGGGCAATGGGAGAAGGGAGCGCTGATCTGGCCTTGAGGTTAGTGTTAGTTAAGTAATACTGTCTGCTGGTTTTGGTTTTTTGATACCTGGGTACCAGTTACCTCAATGAACTTCCATACACACACACATACACACACACACACACACACACTTCTTCCATTATGATATATTCAGTAGAGACAGAAAGCACCCAAAGCTGGCATTACTTCAGGGCAACATTTCAAAGCACTATAATTAAAAACAAAACAGCTATGTAAGGGGAGAGGGGAGAGTGTGCTGAGAACAATTCCTGACCAAGGGCATTTAAGCAGTGCACATGATATTGTAATTTAAAGGTATAATTTAAAGGTATAATTTACTAGTTGCTTATGTCACAACTGTTGCTGTGATATACAGGAATTATGATTTATGAGTAACATTAGCCAAAAAAAAAAAAAAATTCTGTATGGGAGAATGACCTCATGAGTTACTGCAGTGAGTGATGCCAACCCTAGTGATGCCAATGGCTGGAGGTGAGGAGGAGGCCCTCCACATCTGAGCCAAGATCTCCCACCTTCAGCTTTGGTCCTGGGAATAACTCTCTTGGGTGGGAGGGTGCAGAAGGCCTCTTGACCAGGAGGACTGGGTTTGAGATGCTGCCAGAAGGACCGTTGTACCTCTTGCCATGCTGTCCTGCCCTTTCCCTGGGTGAGTGAGAGGACAGAAACTAAGCTGATCCTGATGTGCCATCTTGCTTTGTTGACCTGCAGGTTCCTTCTGGGTGGGGCAGTCTTGGGAGTGGGATCCCTGAGGTCTCAACGTCACATGGCCTGGTGAGAGAAGGTGTGCAAGAGAGCCGACTGCAGGTGATGATGGCCCAGTCCAAACCCACTGGGTGAGCTTGGGCACGTCACACTCACTCAGCCTCAGAGGATGGCTATGACAAATCCCATCTGAAGAAACTTGCCAGGAACACTTAGGGTCACCATAAGTCAAAAATGACTCGGAGGCATGTAACCACCATAAGTGGAGGTGGTGCTCACCACCTGTAGCACTTGGTCAGTGAGCAAGCTGAGGCCAAGGGGGGGTCTCCCCACTTGTCAGAGAGAGGGCTGCTTCCAGCCGCACATTTGGGGGTGCCATGGAGGGGTTTCAAGCCTCAAATCTTCCCTTTTTATAGGGAGTGGGACTTGTGTGGTCACAAACTCAAGGCCAAAGAGGGTGGTTGACCAGCCATCCTCCTTTTCCAGGGCCTGTCTTTCATTTCCCCAGAAGTCCAGGCTGAATTCCAAAAGGTCCTCCATTTGGAGACTAAGAAGCACAGATTTCTATTTCTGTGAGTGTTTTGAGTTTTTCTTTGGTCTTTATTTTTTCTTGAATGTCCTCCATTTTGTGGTCCCTTGCCCTCCTTTGTGGTTATATGACATCTGGTCACCATCACCCAGAATGCCCATAGGTCCTCCTTGTCCAGGGTCTGTCCTCCCTTTCAACCGTCTATCCAAAATGTCCTCCATTTTGAGGATGACCGAGAAGCACGGATTTATATTTCTAGGAATGTATTGAGCTTTTCTTTGATCATGTCCTCCCTTTGTCTTGAATGTCCTACATTTTCACGGTGCCTTGTCCTTCTTTGCTCTTATAGGGCATCCGGTCACCTTGGTCCCAAATTTCAACCTTCTCTCCGGGAGGCATTCCAAAACATCATCCATTCTGAGCATGACTAAGGAGCAAGAAATCCCATTTCTAGGTGTGTTTTTTGGTTTCATTTTGCCATGTCCTCCCTTTTTCTTGAATATCCTCCACTTCGTGGTGCCTGGTCCTCCTTTGAAGTTATTTGGGTACATTGGGTTGCACTTCTCCAGGGTGCTGAAGTCCTCCTTTCCCCGGACACATCCTCAAAAGATATTTCTTTTGAGATATCTTCTGTCCAGGAGCAATACCAAAGCGTCCTCCATTCTGAGCATGACTAAAGGGCATACATTTTCCATTGGGCTGTTGCTTCACCTTGAAGTGTATGCATTTTATTCTAATAGCTCTCTACAGTATTTTAACACGGTCATCATTTTGAATTCCTTTTCAATGCGGCTGTTTTGTATGTTTTTAATTGTATTGTTCTTTTTAATATTGTGAAGACAGTCCCAGTTCTGGGGAAAGAGCAGGATACAAATAACAATAATAATTATGTTATTATTATTTGTATCCTGCTCTTTCCCCAGAACTGGGACTAGCTTCACAATATTATCATAGAATCATAGAGTTGGAAAAGACCACAAGGGCCATCTAGTCCAACCCTCTGCCATGCAGGAATTCTCAATCAAAGCATAATTT
>NC_056522.1:179499400-179539010 GCF_019175285.1 Sceloporus undulatus | reverse complement strand
CCCCTGGAAGAGACATCCAGAGAAGCCCAGCTTGTTACTTATACTGGAATCTACGACACAGAAGGTGTTGCTCATACGAAAAGTGGAGAGAGGCAGCCTTTACAAGTCAACATCCAGGTAGTATATCTATTTCTGGTAGTGGGAAGGGAGTAAATGGCATGAGCTGTTGAAATGAGCATGTCCTGATATGATGTGAATGAGCAGAGGAGTGAAATTTATATTGGTGGTACAACAGAATAAAGCAGAGCAGCACATGAAATAGACTTGTGGTCAGTTCATGTTCTTCAAAATGTTGAAGGCCAGGGCCTGTGTTTCTTAAATACGTCTGTCTCTTCATTTCACAGAAAAGCAAATTATTTCTAAATCAGTAATTTGCTAAAGGAGAAAAGAATTGCCTTCCCGGCCCAAAATTATACTGCCTCTGAACTGTGAGGTATATGTAACTACAGTATGTATTGTTCAGTGTGTGAGAGCATGTTTTCTGTTTTTATATCCTGTGGCCATGGACTTTTACCTCTTAAGTATCAGTAACAGCTTAAAGCTCCAAGGTTGACGGACCATTACTGTGCCGAGATTATGACCTCAGTTGCTCCATCCAGTGCTCTGGTTCACTCAGGAGCTGCAAACGGTCAGCTCTGACTAGACAAACTCACAGCTCAAGTGAGAGGACTGTGCAGAAGAAAAACATCAAAGCTATGATCACTGACATCATCTCTCTCTCTCTCTCTTTCACTCTCATAGAAAGGTATAGGTATACAGTCATCTCTTCCAATTCATGGGGGATCCGTTCCAGACACATACCCCAGTGAATCCGAAAAATTGCCAATATTAGAGCCCCATTGTAATCAATGGGGGCATGCTCCCATGTATCTTCAGCAATAAGTTGGAACTGTGTGAACCATGGCAGTTAAAGTGGAATCATGGTACTATAATTATGTAATGTGAAATTACATACAAATGCCTCCTCAGTGGTGCAACAACTTCCAGGCACAGTTGCAATAGGCTCACTGATTCAACAGTGGCCACCATTTGACCCACCTTTATGGCCCTAAACTCAGTCACCATCCACCTGGCTTCTGTAACTGTAGATCCATCTGAAGACACTCTTATCTGAAGTATGCCTTTAATTGGTTGGCGTTAAACAAGATGAAAGCCAGGAGCACTCATGTGTGGTCTTATTTGTATTGTATTTTATTTTACATCAAAAGGATTGTGCAGGCTGAACTATCACCTCACAGTATTTGGTTATTTCAAGACCTCTTTTCTTTACCATCTCCAACACTGGGAAGTGACCTGGGCTGGGGAGAAAATAGCTGAAGTGATCAAGCAGGAAGAGGTATGGCCCTCACTTATCTGTTACTGTAAATAAAGAATGAAGAACATGTGGTCATTCCAGGATTGCTGGACTGCAGTTCCCATTTCCCCTAACTAGTGAAGGGTCATAGATGATGATTGCTGTTATCCAACAACCTCTGGGGTGGTGAAATACTGTAGATCAAGGGGTGGGGGGAATCTGGTGGATTGGGTCTAATTTCTTCTGGGGATAGCCAAAAATTCCAACAAACAGAAAAGAACTCTCATTTTGAAAATGCTGGGCAACCCACTTGAAATCCCCTGCCCCATTTGCCAAAAAGGGACTGGCCAGGTTATTTGAAAATTTCAAGGACCACAAAAATGATCCCAAGAAAGACTTTGCTGTAGATATATGAGAATGGAAAGAATACACGAATAACATGGCATTGCTCATTCAAGCCTAGTTTGGCTCTTAGGTGTTGGAAGTGGGGATGAGATATGTGTCCCTCCATTGTTACACTGGCCTCCTTTTTTCTTTTTGTGTCTCTGCCTACTGTTGCCATTTCTTGAGGAAGAGATCCCTTTTCTCTCTTTAATGTTATTTTTCAAAATTGCATTTACATTGGTGGCAGTGTACAAATCCACTGGAAGCCGAGACACTGTAGATGAGACACTGAAGTTTCTGATTCTGACTAGGCTAAAAAATCACCCTGGAAAGAAATATTACAATCCTTGCTTGCTGTGGAAAATCTTAGATGTATGTAGATAAACAGAGGTCAGCTCCTGAGCACTGAGATGAAAACTGTCAGAGATTAGCTGTCAGTATTAACATGACCAACAGCTTTTCCATTTTTAAAAAATTCAGTGTTTATTGAGACCTCTGCCTTCAAATGCGAATTGTATATATGTTTGGAGCATGTCTACCCAAAGTCTGCAACATATTCTTGCCATAAACTTTGGCCTTAGCATTTCAGTTCATAATGTGAAGTCAGTTCAAATCTGTGCTGATGATACTAAAATCACTCCTTCAGTGTATTTCTGAAGCAAGTGAATTTGTGATCTGATATTCCCCTTCCCTCTCATGCTGTATTCATTAGAAACATTTTTAATGCACAGTTCTGCCTGGCCTTGGCATTGCCAAGTGATAAACAGTTATACTCTGAATGCTAACAGAAGATAATGTGTGCAAAAACATTAAGAGGGAAAGGGTAGTAAGTGATAAGAATATCCAAGGCCCTAAATCTATTTTGGAAAAAAGGGTTCAGCACTTGGACAGCACCTTTGAAGTTGACATTAACACCTGAAATGGATTCACTGTATAACTGCATGGAAACTATCAGCCAACATTGGGGAAGGATGGAAATTCACATATCAATTCAGTGGGATGAGCAGATCTGTGGCAAAGGGTTACTTCTGTTTAGAATTCCAGCCACCCTTCCATTCATGCTCACATCTAGTCCCCCATATCAGGTAGTATTCCATGAATACTGAATACGCTCAATCTTTCTTGAACTATTTTGGGGTACTGGTGGTGGATTTCTATCTTTCCCATTATTATTATTATTATTATTATTATTATTATTATTATTTGGCTTTATTTTATTATTTTTTATTAAAAAAAACAAGCTTCTGGTGTATGTATCTTCAGCAGTAAGGTGGAACTCTGTGATTTTCTATGCTCAACACCAGTCCCTGCTTCCTAACCAGAACCAAAATATAATTGCTTGCTAGGTATAACTTATACTGTACAGGTTGCAGAAGTCGGCTTTTTTGGGTAAGGAGAAAGAGAGCTTGAAATATATAATTTTAAGCTTGAAATACACAAGGCTTGGCCCAAGTGTGGCCTACCAAATGTTACTGGACTACAACTATTATCAACCCAGCCAGCATAGCTGGTGAAGAATGCTGGGAGTTGCAGTCCATTCCCTGCAGTCAGTCGAATTTGCAGGGCTACCCATTGCCCACCGCTGGGACATGGTCAACCCATATAATGGATAATGTGGCAATTTGACTTGGTCACAGGTTCGGCTAATCCAGGATGTCAGATGTTACAGGGGCATGATGTTTCGGTATTTTTCTGAAACCAAGTATGTAGCAGCCACTTAAAAGCCAATAACATTCTAGTGGAATAAAGAGGGCATCGGGGCAGATTTAAACCTATTGTGACCTGTTCTACAGACATAGCAAGCTATTTATACCAGGGTCAGATTTTTGATGAATCTAGGACATCATCATTACCATCTTCCCCTGGCCTACAGATGAATAGCCCAAGCTTGCAGGAATAGTGTAAGGAAAGTTAAAACTCAAAATGATCACAATGAAAAGGCAGAACTGCTCAATGCCTGTTTTGTTTGAATTTGCCCAAAAGGAGGACTGTGTGCTTCCATGCATCAGGAGAGACCATGGCATGGAATCCAAGTTGCAGATCTAGACTGATAAGGAGTTTGTCAGGAATCACCAGGGCGCGTTACAGACCGCCGAAAAGCGGCGGCCTGCACCTGCCCCTTTCCCTGCCGGATTGGGGCTTCAGTGGTGAGAGCAGCAGCCGCTGAGGCCCCGATCCGCCGCTTTCCAGGCCGCGGGGAAGCGTAAAAAGGCCACTTCCCCGAGGCCTGGAAAGGGGTGTCCTTGGGGCTTCAAGCCCCAAGGACACCCCACGGCAGCAGGGAGGAGGAGAAAGGGGCCGCTTGGCCCCTTTCTCCTCTGTGTCGCTGGGCGCAGCCATCTAAAGGCTGCGCCAGCAACGCAAGACCAGGAAGGAGCTCCATTTCGGAGCTCCTTCCTGCACCGATGAAGGGGCACACTAGGCGCCATCGTGCAATGCAATGGTGTTACATCCGCGCTGCCATCACATCCGTGCCGCCTCATTTGGAGGCGGCGTGTTCGTGACACCATCATGGTGGCCCCTATGTAGATGGGGTGCCGCCATCTTGTATGTCCTCAGGACGTATTAGGCTTGGGGGCGTCAAGAAGTGACGCCCCTTTTTAAACCTAGGACGTCCTAAGGACGTCCTTTATGTCTGTCTGTAACGCGCCCTAATTAAACTAAATGAGTTGAAATCTACAGGGCCAAATGAACTGCATGCCAGAGTACTGAAAGAATGTACCTACATACTTTCAGAACCCACCTGCCAATGTTTTTGAGAAAGCTTGGAAAACAGGTGAGGTCCCAGATGACTGGCATTGTCCCTCTCTTCAAATAAGGTCTTCTATGATATTTTGATTACCAAACTGACTAAATATGGAACAGATGGAAATCCCATCAGAGGGATCCACAATTGGTTAGAAACCCCTGCTCTTAGAGTTGTCATCAATGGCTGTGCTTCAGATTAGAATGACGTCTCCAATGGATTACCACAGAGTTCTGTTCGGGGCCAACACTCATCAATGTTTTTCTCAGTGATTCAGATGATGGGGTGGAAGGTATCCTTATCAAATTTCCAGACCATACAAAATTAGGAGGGATAGCTAATACATTGAACAATAGTAACAGAATTCAAAAGGACTTTAAAAACTAGAAAACTGGTCTGAAATGAAATTCAACAAAGACAAACACAAAAGGATTCTACACTTAGGCTGCAAAAATCAAATGCACAGGTATAGGATGGGGGTTACTTGACTCAACATATGAAAAGGATCTTGGGTAATTGTTAATCATAAGTTGAATATGAGCCAGTAGTGTGATGTTGCAGCAAAGAAGGTAAACACTATTTTAGCATGTATTAATAGAGAGCCAGTGTGGTGTCATGGTTGAAGTGTTGTGCTACAACTCTGGAGATTGGGCTTTGATTCCTAGTCAGTTATGAAACCCACTGGGTGATCTTAAGCAAGTCATGTGCTCTCTGCCTCAGGGGAAGGCAATGGCAAACCTCCTCTGAACAGATCTTGCCAAGAACCTAAGTTATAGGGTTGCCTTATGGTCGCCATAAGTTGGAAACAAATTGAAGGTACAGAACGACAACAACAGAAGCATAGTTTCCAAGTCAAGAGTGCTGGTCAGGCCTCATCTGAGGTTGAGTTCTGGGCACTTCATTTTAAGAAGGATATAGAAAAGTTGGAGAAGGGCAACAAGGATGATAAGAGGTATGGAGAACAAAACATATATAGAGAGGTTGAAGGCCCTGGAATTGTTCAGCTTGCTGAAGAGAAGATTAAGGGGTGACATGATTACATTCTTTAAATACCTGAAGTGTGACCAAAAAGAGGAAGGCACTGGCTTGTTCTCTGCTGCCACAGAAGGTAGACCTGGGTCTAATGGTTTGAAGTTACAGGAGGGTAGCTTTTTAATTGAACATTGGAAGGAACCTCTTGACAGTTAAGAGCATTGGCAATGGGACCCATTGCCCAGAGTGTTGAGGAGGTCTTCTTCTCTGGACACCTTTAAAAAGAGGTTGAACAGCTACCTGCTGGGGATGCTGTAGCTGGACATCTTGTTCCATGGGACCCCTTTCAACACTACAAGTCTATGATTCTATAACAAAGATCTTGGAGCAGCTTGCAAATAGCATTAAAATAGGTTAAACGGTATAAAAAGTAAAATAATTTAAGCTAAATACATTAAACAACATAATGAACTAAAACGAATTTTAAAGGTTTTAAAACTATATATAACAGTATTTGGGATGAATTAATGTGGCCCAAAGGCCTTGATGAATAGCCACGTTTTAACCTGGTGCTTCAGTGAAATTAGCATTGGCACCAATTGGGCCTCCAAGGAGAGGTCGCTCCACAGTTAAGTGCCATGGCTGAGAAAGCCTTCTCCCCTGTCCCAATATAGTGTATTGACTGTGGTGAGACATGGAGGCGGGCTTAATCCTCAGGCAAGCACATATGGGAAGAGGTGCTCCCTCAAGTATCAAATATCAGTATCAACTGTGCTTGCAACATCTCCTGGATGTGGCTTCTCATCACCTGGTGCCACTGATCCCATTTAGCTTGGATATACTAGAAACCAAGGTGCTTTACAGACCGCCCAAAAGGGCAGTCTGCCGGCACCGGTGTTTGCTGCGCCAGGGAACCGCAGCAGACAAACCACGTGATTCCTTGGCACAGCAAAAAGAACCCGCAAAAAGCAGGTTCTTTTTGCGGTGCGATAATGACGCCTCAAGGCACCAATGGCGCACTTGTGGTGTCATTTCTGCGCTGTGATGTGCGGATGCTAAGCGTCCGCTACATCAATATGGCGGCACCCATGTAGAATGGGTGCTGCCACTTTGTACATGCTCGGCATGTACTAGGATTAGGGCGTGCGGAAAGGACGCCCTTTCGTAACCCTAGTACGTGCCGAGCATGTACAAAATGGCGGCACCCATTCTACATGGGTGCCGCCATATTGATGTAGTGGACGCTTAGCCGCATGTCACGGCGCAGAAATGACGCCCTTTCGTAACCCTAGTACGTGCCAAGCATGTACTATTGGCGCATCTGGAAGGCGCCCAAGTTTAGATCCTTCTGTGTAATGATCTTGTACTCTAGTACTGACTAAGGAACTTACCCAATTTAAGTCCAAGCTCTGCACCAAAGTAAGTGGTGTTTAGTGGAGGTTAGATTACCATCCAAAGCACATTGATTACGGAAGAGGCCCCACTGAAAACACCTGTCTGAGCAGACACATTGAGCATGTATCATTATGCCACAATTTTAAATGGATGGGGTCCCACAAAATGTTTTATGCCACAATAACTTTTTTCTTCAATGAGAGAAAGCTTTGTTTTTGATACAGGCTGCCTGCTCTTGTCACGGAATATCAGGATACAGGATTCTCATGGGAGCTCTGCATTTACTGTCACAAGTGTGGCTATTACATTTTACGAGTTGTCTGTCTATCCATCTCGAATGTGTTTATTGCCTGCAGGTCACTGACATTGGAGCTTTCGAAACAGTCTGGCAAGTCAAATTCTACAACTACCACAAGCGAGACCATTGCCAATGGGGAAACAGCTTTGGATGCATTGAGTATGAATGCAAACCCAATGAGACACGCAGCCTCATGTGGATAAACAAAGAAACCTTCTATTGAAGCAAAATGAGACAGCTGTGGTGGGACAATCTCTTGGAAAAAGAATCTGTCTTCTAACCAGTACAAAGCCTTAACAAAGGCAGTTTCTAACAGATGCTTTTGTTGAACAAATGAGACTACAATCCAAAGCACACTTACTTGGGACAAAGTTTCTTTTCAAATGGATGGGACTTGCTTCCAAGTGAATGTGCTCAAGATCATGTATGTGTGTGTATATATATATATATATATATAAAAGGAGATATTGTTGAGATTTGATATTTATTTATCCCACACCCAAATCTGAAGTGTGCCGCATCTTCATGATAGCGAGCTTGCCAGATCCTGAAACTGCACTGCCCATTGGGGCCTGGAAGCATTCCACTATGCAGTGATCTTTGGGATGCAATGCTCATTGTGACATGCCCTGAATCCTTGTTTTTAAAATTCAGCTGCGACCTGGTGCCGTCAGCTTCGTTATTTTTGTTGGTGTTAAATCTTAAGACTCCTTGTGAATCCGTGGTGCAGCGTGACTTCGCTCCCATTGTGCCATATGCTTCAACAAACCTTACCTTCCTTCATTCTCCTCCAAGTACCTGTACCATAGTATGTAGTAACAGTGCAAATTCTGGATGATTCTATTCCGGGTAAAAAAAATAGCCAAAGCCCTGTTCAAGCTTAGTTTGCTTTTTTCCTCCCAGGTGTGTGTGTGTGTGTGTGTGTGTGGTGGGCAGAGGATTGTTGAATTGTGTATACTGTTCTGACTTTCCTGTCATGTGAGGTTAGTGGTGGAATTTTTGACAAATGTGTAAGAGAGTGGTGAGGCAATACCATTTGTGGTTTTAAGCTATTTATGGATATTGCTGCTACCTGAACACACAGTCATTAAGTATATTGTTTGCACATCAAGCCCATTGAGTTCTCAGATTACCTGTTTCAGTGGTATTTTTATATGTAAAGTAAAATAAACTTGGCTGTTAGCAGCTTTGGAGCTACAACAACTCTGTTGAACTAATCAGCAGCTTTTCAGGTCAAACATGAGGATTCTTTCTGAGAAAAAAAGGAAAGTGATTTTTGCTTATGCTTGCACAGGAATCTGAACTCTGGTGCTATGACCTATGTAAACCTGTTTACAATTATGGCAAATGAGAAGCACATTTTGTATCTCTAAGAAAATGAAATTGGTGGCATGTTGCTTCTCTCCTGCACTACTAGATTAAGATGGTCATGTGTCTGCATTACTATGCATATCAGCTGTACTTGTGTCCTTCATGTCAATAAAATGTTATAACTCTTGACCTTTGTAATAAAGAAGTGGACAACCAGTGTTTTCCCTAACAGTTTTATCCCATTTAATTTAACCAACATCCATACCCATAAGTGACATACATCCTTAGGAGACATATCCTAGACCATTTATTTACCTGTTTAGGATGTGTGAGTGTGTAAAGTACCTCAGAGATGAAATAACTGTCCCTTGTAGAACCATCCAACATGAGTGGTGAAATGCTAAAGATCTAAAGACTATTTTGAAATGAGAAAGAAGTGATTGAGAGCCTTGGCTTATAGTACATTTGACACACTTTTCTCTGGATATTCAAGTCCAACTTTTTTAAAAAAATATTAAATTTTATTAATATCACACAATCCAGCAACAACAACATTCAAGGTTGACATTTAAACGTAATACTTCCAGAAAGAAGCATACTGCCGTTCTATATACAAGAATACCTGCTAACATAATTCATAAAATACTATAAGAAAAAAAGAAACAAGCATTTGACTGCAAATCTAACTATTTTAACCTTCATTGTAGTAGATGGGGAACGTAGGCAGACATTGTACTACATTATCTTATTATCAGCTGAAATTCATGTCTTTGAGTTTCAGCCACTTGTTGAGTATACTCTTTTTATTTTTTAAGGGACAAAATAGTCCGATCAAGAAACTTGTCAGAACAAAGCACTTGCCACTGTGATTTTTTTTACACATTGTAAAATAGTGGGACAAAAATTGGCCCATGCATTTTGTGGTTAAACTATGATACAGAGATACTGGTTTGCATGTTCAGATGAGAAACAATCAGTGCCCCTGCTCAAAGATGGGAGGACACCAAATGCATACTGGATCCTGCCCAGGAAGAATCAGGTTGATGACAGGGATGGGAGAACCAGGGTCAGATATCCACAGGTAGATCACAGTAGAGGACTCAGAGACTTTGGGGCTATACAGACCACCCCAAAAGGGTAGCCTGCAGCCGCCCCTTTTCACACTGGATTGGGTCTGTGGCACCCTCATGCTGTGGCCTGGATCCAGCCTTCCGAGGGCGCAAAAAGTGGCTCCTTTTTGCACCCTCAAAAGAGCACCATAGCCACAACAGCACAGCTATATGGTGCCTCTTTGACGCTGCATCATCTGGGCGGAGAGTCGGTTGTGCATCATGATGCTACATGCTGCTTGGAGTGGCGTGCGGCAGCATGGTGCCCTGGGGATGGAGTCGGCATGCAATGTCAGGATGCTGCACCCTGACTCCACCCACAGGCCAGCTTTTCCGGCCATTCTGTATAGCCCTGTTGTTCCTGAATGGCCACAGTTGGAGAATGATGCAAACAAAGACACTGAACCCTTGGAACCATTTCTCAAAGAAATTCTTTGCCATATAATCAGTGAATGAAATAGAAAAGTACAGTACACAATGGATGAGAGTTGCAGTCAAACAGCATCTGAAGAGCCACTGTCATATAGCTTACCTTTTTTGACTGTGAAATGCTGGTTCATGGGTCCCCTGTTGCAGCTACAATGCAGTATGTCACAATACAGAAAACATGCAGGGGTAGCTTGCAACAAGTATATTGTGCATTTCTGTTAGCCAATAAAAGTATCACTGATGGATTTTTGTTTGTATTTGTTAAATGGCCAACACAGCTACCCCTGAATGTTTTCTGTATTGTGAAGAGTAGCCTGTGGACTGGGACTTCAACCAAAGTAAAACATTTTTTCTTAAATTTGGACTACATTTGCATGTTTTACCTCTACACCACCAAAAGGTTCCTGATGCAAAAACATGGAGACTTCTTGATGAATCCATTGTTCTCTTCCTACAAAGAGGTTTGTGACCTCACTGGAATGGAGACATATTGGCCCACTACAGATGGGCACCCAAGTACGTACTCCGTATGTACTAGGATTGCAGGCGTCTAAAAGAGATGCCCCTAGGCAAACCTAGTATCTTTTTAGACACCCGCAACACTAGTACATATGGAGTATGTACAAAATGGTGGTGCCTTTTTCACATGGGTGCAGCCATTTTGACATAACGGACACCTAGCATCCGCACGTCGCGGCACTCAGGTGACGTCGCGAGTGTGCCAATGACGCACTATAGCATCACTTGCGTGGCCCAAAAAGAAGCCGCTTTTTGCGGCTTCTTTTTCCGCCGCCAGGAAGCCTCACCATTTGGAGACTGAGGCTTCCTGCCGGCAGAAATGGAGGAGGCGGCAGACCGCCCTTTTGGGGCAGTCTGTATCCTGCCACTGGATTGCAAAAAAGGGTTTCCTGTTGAGATACTAATGGATTTTGAATTTCTTGGACTTTGAAAATCTCCCTATTGCTGATATCCTCTCCAACACCACCTTTACTAAGGACTGAAACAACATGCAGACATCTGACTAACATTTCCAACTGTTGTTTTTTTCACCTGTTTGGTTTGTAACATCTTGCCTGATGAACAAGCCCCTGGAGCTTCGAAAACTTGCAGCAAGTATATTGTGCATTTTGGTTGGCCAATAAAGGTAACACTGATGGATTTTTGTTTGTATTTGTTAAATGGCCAACACAGATACCCAGTATACAATTCATTATAGTTTGCCTATCTTCTTTTTCAAATCTTCAATCAATTCACCTTTATTATATAGTCACAAACCATATACAAAATGGATATCCAAATCCATTAAAATACAGAATATTACCCACTCTGTTTTATATTGTTTAGTTTTTCTATCATGTTTTGTAGGACGGATATTTCGTGTTTTCAGTCTTGTTCTTGCTCGAGATGTTCTTTGTTCATTACAGAAATATCTATTTCAAAAAACAGCTCACTAAACATAAGGAACATGCTTTGTTAATTTAAAAGCAGTGAAATAAAGCATGCTTAGTGCTTGAGGGTGATTTCTGCTTTCTCTATGTTAAGCCACAATTCTCATGTGCTAAAGGACCTCCACTCCCCACTGAATTGTTTTACAACATGGCAGGGAATTATTCACACTTAAGTGCATTATCTGCTCTACACTTATGCAACAAACTCCCTTCTCTTCTGCCAACCAGCCAGGTATTCAGCTCCAGGGGAGCTGTTCTTCTTAAGGCAATGGATAGCAGAGGTTGTGCTTCATACAGTATGCAATTGATATAAATAAGGGACATGAATACAGAGGATCCTAAATATCCTAAAGACACCAGATTCCATCTGATCTTGGAAGCCAAGCAGGGGCAGTCCTGGTTAGTACTTGGATGGGAGACTGTCAAATGAACACCAGGTGCTGTAGCCTATATTTCAGAGGAAGGAACTGGAAAATCACATCTGAGTATTCCTTGCCTAAGAAACCCTATTAAATTAATGGGGTCACCGTAAGCTAACAGGTGATTTTAAGGTACACACACACACACCCATTACTACAGCCTGAAACAGTGTGAAGAACCTGTGCAGGTAGAAAAGAGAACAAGATTCTTGGCTCAAACAAGACAGAAAACAGTAGCGTTTTTGATTTTGGATATAATAGTAGAACTTTAGTCAGGAGTAGGAGATTCCATCTAGCTGATTCCATATAGATGGCAAGGATTTACTAATTCATTGTCCAAGGAGGTAATTTTAGTCATCATTTTCTAGAGTAATCATGAACCTCACAATTTACTGAAAAGACCAGACACGAGAAGAGAACCACAAGAACAAAATAGGAGGAGCAGCTAATGAAAGCACATCTCTAAAGCTGACAACCATTCTTATAAGTTGACTCATCCATTCTGAAATACAGAGTTTATAAAATAGAGTAGGACCTACAGTACTGTTAAATATTGCAACAGGCAAACAGACTCTTCTGCAATTTGGAATCAGAGAGCAAATTTACAAATACAGTATGATATGCTTTCAAAAGACACAAAAAACATCACATACTATGCAGAAATCATCAATGAACTACGCATATTGGGAATGTAGTATGCTTACTGTAACAGGTTATTTGTCCACTCTTGCGCATTTCAACATTTCTCTAGCTCTATATGGTGGGCCCTTGGTATCCACTGGGGCTTGTTTCTAGGATACCCCGTTGACACCAAAATCCATGGATGCTTAAGTCTCATTATATACGATGGTGAATACCACCTCCTCCAATGACCACAAAGGGACAGGTGTATGTTACAAACAAGATGCCAGCCATAAATCACCAGCAAATCAAAAACACCAAATAACAACAAAATAGCACACTACTACTACCAACGACAACAACAAGGGTTGCATCTAGTAGTAGCCATGCACCAGTGCAAAGCACCTAACGTTCCCACAGCATTGGACATCCTATTTCTGATCATCCCTTCTGTCTACTCTAGCCCTTCATACTGATTCTGGGTGTCCCCAAACTTTGTAACAACATTTTCAGGCCCTTGAAGGAACAGCATAAAGGGGGGACGGTCACCAGATAAAGGAAACCTTTAATTTCTCCACCTCACTTTACTTTCCATATCTAGTTTCTATGCAGAAGGATTATTTTCTATCTAGGGGCATCCAATGAGGTAAGCTTCTATTTACAAATTGTGCCCTCCCCTTCTGAGAGTATTTTATTACGCACTTTATTCAGGTTATTTTCCGCAGTATGCCTGACAAATCCCTGTTCTCTTTCTCCACTAGATGGTGGTAAGAGGAGAGAAATCACTTACAAGCTTCTTTCAAGAAGAGAATCCATTACCTGATCTTCTACCATCAGATGCTTACTCCCCTGTATGGTGTGTGCAAGATTGCAATCTTTAAAAATTTCACACATCAACAATAAAACCGAAAGTCTCATTGTGAGAAAAAATGAAGTAACTCCATTCTCCTTTAAGAAAAAAGAAGATCAAGGGAAGTAATAGTGCCACTGTATTCTGCTCTGGTTAGGCCCCACCTTGAGTATTGTGTCCAGTTCTGGGCACCACATTCAAAAAGGACATTGAGAAACTGGAGCATGTCCAAAGGAGGGCAACTAAAATGGTAAAGTGTCTGGAAACCATGGCTTATGAGAAATGACTCATGGAGCTGGGGATGTTTAGCCTGGAGAAGAGGAGGTTAAGAGGTGATATGATAGCCCTGTTTAAATATTGAGGAAGGGGCAAGCTTGTTTTCTGCTGCTCCGGAGACAAGAACGCAGAACAATAGAAGCAAGATTCAGGAAAAGAGATTCCACCTCAACATTAGGAGGAACTTCCTGACAGTAAGGGCTGTTAAGACAGTGGAACAAACGCCCTCGGAGTGTAGAGGAGTCTGCTTCTTTGGAGGTCTTTAAGCAGAGGCTGGATGGCCATCTGTTGGGGATGCTTTGATTTAGATTTCCTGCATGGCAGGGGGTTGGACTGGATGGCCCCTGTGGTCTCTTCCAACTCTATCATTCTATGATTTCTGGTTTCCTCAGAAGTGAGCATCATGTAGGACATTAAAGGAATCATCTGAGAAATCCCCCTGGACACAGTTATGCACCTGCCCTTCTATATAAAATAACAAAGGCCTATGCCACTGAATATTTGTCAGATGCAGCTTTGTGGAATAAAAACCAAACCAGAGCCTTCAGTATTTCAGCTCCTCTAACTGCAAATAAGAGTCAGCCTTCTGTGGCACCTTAATGGTGTGAGAGAAAAGAAGCCTAACTCTCAAAACCCCTGCTGAGGAAGAAAACAGATCTCCCTTTCAATTTTTTTCTGCTTCACCCTAACTGTAAGAATGAAGAAAAAAAATCCAAACTCTCAGTTTTTGACAGACCTAGCCCACCTTACCTGAACTAAGCTGAAATGGCTGGGTACCTTTTCCTTATTCCATTCATCTGTATTATCTGGAAAGGCTTCTTGGTGATAATTAGGATGGTCCTCTGCTGACAACCACCTTCATTACAGTGGAAGAGTCAGCACACATTTGGACACGCTGATCATTGAAAGAGATTTGATTAGCCGTCATATCAACACAGCTGCTGTATATGGAAAGATTTGCTTGAAAATAATTGATATAGCATTTAAGCCATAGTACTAGGCATATTCACTGGAAGGTAAGACCAACTGAAACCAATGGATTTAACTTTTAAGTAATAGGCATGATATGTGTCGCAAATTAAAAGCAATACAATCAGATCACAGTATGGCGGAAGGGGAGGACAATCCCATGCAAACAAGAATGTCACCAGAAAAGTATTCTGTTGCACAAACAGCCAAAAGATGTTATGATGTAGCCCAATTGCAATTGTCAGTCCATTTACTGTAAATATCAAATAAACAGAGAGCCAGTGTGGTGTAGTGGTTTGAGCATTGGATTATGACTCTGGAGAGCTGAGTTTGAATCTCACTCAGCCTTGGAAACCCACTGGGTGACCTTGAGTGAGTCACAGTCTCTCATCCTCAAAGGATTGCAGTGGCAACCCTACTCTGAATAAACATGTCAAGAAAACCCACTATGTGCTTTGCTGGTTGCTAGTGCCCTTAATGAGCATCTTTTATGCACATCTTTTATACAATTTATACTGTTGTTACCATGTAGGCTTCCCTTAAACTGGGATCTAGTAAATATACTCATTATCATTTTCAGACCCTGCAATACCAGATCATTTTATTGGCCGGGTTTTCATCCTTTGGTAAAATCATGGAATTGCAGGTTGTGAGAATCTAGCAAACACCTCATATTAGGAAATAGCCAAGTTTTACTGAAATGGTGGAAAAAACATGGTTTGAGTCTTGAAATGTATTAGTGTGTGTCTCAGTTGGAGAAAATGACATAACTCTGAATGGACAGTTATGATTTTGCGAGAAACAATAGAATACAAATCATTATTGTAATCATTAGATTACAAACGATTAACTGCAGTTGAGAAAAGGGAGGCTTCAAAAGTTCACATTGTATTTCCCTGTATTAATTTAAACTAACCAGTGAAATCTTTGGCTGCAGATTGCCTACCTTCTAGCGCACCCAAAAAGAAAGCTTCCTTTCATTATGTAATTGCCAGCGTCACCTTAAATAGAGCTCAGCTTTAAGACCGAGAAAACTGTTGTATATGCAAGCTCAGCTGGAAGTGTAGTTGCCAATCCTACCATTTGCTTAATTGGAATACTAATAAACCTCTGGTGTAGAAATGTCCATAGTAGCTGCTTTGAGTGCTGTCCCTGACCGTGAACCTCTCTTTCTCTTTGTATCTCAGATCTCAGTGCTGTATAGTCCAGGGAGAATTCAGGTTGAAGCTCCATTGTTCTAATCATCTATTAACTGGAGCCTTACACATTCCCTTTGGTATGGTTTCTATTATGTACTTCTCTTGATAGTTCTGGTTAAACTCTTAGTAATGGGAATTGCACAACTGGGAAGCTACACACCTGGGATTTCAAGCAGCAATAATGATACAGCACCCTAGTAAACATATTTTGCATGAGATATTCATTATACCAGAGAGCGAACATGGGATAGCGGTTTGAGCATTGGACTATGACTTTGGAGATAAGAGTTTTATTTTCTGCTCAGCCATGGAAACCCATTGGGTGATCTTGGGGGAGTCACAGGCACCCAGCCCCAGAAAACCCTGCAATAGGTTCCCCTTAGGGTCGCCATAAATCAGAAATGACAGAAAGGCACACAGCAGCATTCATTATTCCAGAGAACTAGCTCCTTTGTAGACAAGCACACACAAGCATGTGTGGGATTGTGTCCTCATCCATTAAAAGAAAAACATGTTTTGTTGTGGGTTATAAAGCTATGAATTAGAAAGGAGCAATTAATTCAGAAGTCCTGTGAGCACTAATATATTTACCACAAAGAACAGTTTGCTCTTCTGATGTCAGAAAATGGAGTTCCAAAGAAACTGTACTTGTAAGGTTGATACATAAATATTAATTATTAAACATTGAGAACTGGTTCTTGCAAAGCAAGCTAGTCTATCCAATAAAATGAATTCCCAAGAATTAACTGCACACAGCCTAAAAGGCAATGGTAAGGGCAAGCATGATTTTTAATGCACCTAGAGAGGAGAAGGGGAAAGGGAGCCAAATCCTTCTTCAGCATGATCTGTTGCTTCAGATACATCTCATACTAGTGGTGACCAAACAGAAGTCTCCTCATGCAACAAGACTTCTCCATGGCTCCTGCAGCCCCCAGCTCCAGCCCCAGTCTGCTTTGTGGGTTTCCTAACCTTCTGGAACAGATTTTGTGGCCATCCAAGGGGCTGCAGAAGCAAGGAACAACAGTCTCCTTTCCATTCTACTGACAGAAGCTGTGACACTAATGAGAAAACGTAACTGGGTACCACCCTAGGCTTCCAGCCCCTTATTTGTGTGAAGAAGAAACATAGGACCTGAACAGGCAGGCCAAAATAAGGCTGCTTCAAGTCACTTTGGAGGTATGCTGTTTAAATGATGCATGCGTCCTAAGAAGCCAGAAGCCACACCAAAGCCACACTCCATTCCTAAGGACTGGAGCACAGCTTTGGTGCAACTTCTGGCCTCTTAAGATGTGTGTGTTATTTAAACAGGATATCTCCAAAGTGACCTGAAGCAGCTTTATTTTGGCCTGTTTGGGCCCATAGTTTCCCTTTCCTGTCTATTTTGGTTTCCATATACAACTCCCTTCCCCATAAAAACAATTTTGCAATTACGTTGTTGGACACAGTTCAAATCATGATGCCACTCCTGAATAGCATTCATCAACTGAATCCAGTGATTTAGCTGATACACTACAACTAACTGCAGCAGAGTGGCATCTAGTACAAAGACTATTATGCTTTACAGCTTCACAGGGAAAAGTATACTAGCTGACAGAAGTACCATCAAATACAATTTTATTTCATTTAAGTAATCATTGTGTGAATGCCTCAGATTCACACATGAAGAACTGGAACCAGACTCCAGAAAACATACTAGCTGGGTTAATTGCCTGCAGTATGCAGAAGTCAAGGCAGCACAGCAATACTGTACATCCATGCAAAAATGTGGAGTGAGCAATAAAGCTCATGACAATGGAGAGAAAACCAAATTCTGATTTTTAAGACATTCCCAACATGCTTTTTTTACAGTGTCTGGAAATACCGGTATGTGTGTTTCATATGATGAAAAACATGAAACAGTGAAAGATTTATTTAGAACCCATTTTGAAGGTAGATATACACTTACAAGAAATGCGAACAAAGAATAATTGAGGTAATGATCAAGAACCTCTCTATCCTCCACAGTTTAGTGTCACAAGACACTACAGGAGCTGAAAACCATTTATGAACTTCTGAAAAGGTGTAAAAACAAAACAAAGGTAAGAACATGGGACAAGGAAAGCATACTAGGCAAGATGTAGAAACCTAGATGAGGTAGCTTGTTTGTGTAGCATTTAATGGGCCCCAGAGGGAGTAGAAACAGCTGTGTATTGTTTGGTTGTCCAATTTATCCTTCACACTGACTTGTCACTCTTGTTGCAGAGATTGAAAATATTTCATTACTCGGGGGTTTAGAGCAGGACATTTCCCCTTCTTAAGTCACTGTTCAGCCAGAAGGGCTCTGCTTCAAGTGTTTATCTTTGGTCTCCTATCCATAATCATATGGCTGGCAGAGATACGCAGTTCTGTCTTATCCATGTAATGATGAGAAATCAGAGATGCCAAAAACATCCATCTTACAAAGTCACTGAAGAGGCATTGACCTGAACTAGAAGCACTTCACACAAATTGAAAGAATGGCAGCAAGGAAATGTAATCAAGGAAACATAATAACCTGATGAACCCATAAAGTTTTGTAGTAAGGGAGGACTTTGTGTTCCAGTGCAGATTTTAAGAACCCAACCTAGCAATTAATTTAAGTGCCCAAAGCTAATTGTTAATTAACAGATGATTTAAAAGGAACATTAAGCTGCCATTTCTGCTCAACTTCTGTTAATATATGCACCTGTAGAAACAAGCAGATACAACTTTAAAAAATAAAGAAGTAAAATTTGCAGAACCCTTTCAGTGTTAGGACTCCTCCAGTCTAATTATGTAATGTCCATTGAATGTATGTCCCATGTTATTCAGTGCAATCTATTCACACTAAATTGCAGGTTTAAGAGACAATTCACTGCAAACCATTGGGCATAAGCATGACTGACACTGGACTGTGATCCTTATGGCCAATCATCCATTATGTATGTGTACATCAGGCTTGTAGAAGATAAGTCCAATTTCCAGCTATAATTTTGGACCATAGAATCTTAGGAGTTTAGTGAGATCCCATGGGCAAATGGGATTTAAACACAATGTAATACTAAGAAACCCCGGAAATGCCCGATGTTTAACACACGGCGTCGCAGTTAACGTGAAGTTAAACCGAAGTTAAAACTTTCAGAACATCCCGAAAATAAAAAGCTGCCGGTTTTCTCCGCTTTAACTCCAGTTTAACTTCGCGTTATTTCGTTTTGGAAGCAATTTGGAAGCAAATAGGGAGCCCTGGTGGCGCAGTGGTTAAATGCCTGTACTGCAGCCATTCACTCAAAACCACAAGGTTGCGAGTTCAAGACCAGCAAAAGGGCCCAAGCTTGACTCAGGCTTGCATGCTTCCGAGGTCGCTAAAATGAGTACCCAGACTGTTGGGGGCAAATTAGCTTACTTGCTAATTAGCTTACTTGCTGTTCACCGCTATGATCTTTGGAATAGCGGTATATAAATAAAACAAATTATTATTAATTATTATTAATTTGGTGTGATAAACTCTCCAAATTTGCAAGTTGTTTTTACATTTGAATTTAATTTAAATCTGTAACATGCTCTATTTGGGACTGCCTTTGAAGAGTGTTCAGAAACTTCAGCTGATCCAAAGAGCTGCAAGCTGCTAATGGGGGCAAGTTATAGAGATCATACAACGCCCCTGTTGAAACAGCTCCACTGGCTGCCAGTTTGTTTCCAAGCACAATTCAAAGTGCTGGTGATAACCAATAAAGCCCTATATGGCTCAGACCCAGGCTATTTGGCAGACCATATCTCCTTCTATGAGCCGGTCTGGCCTTGGAGATCCTCAGGGGAGGTCCTTCTCTCTATCCCACCACCATCACAAGGATGGTTGGTTGGGACATGAGAAAGGGCCTTTTCTGTGGCTGTCCCTAGACTCTGGAACTCCCTGCCCAGGGAGATCAGAATGGCCCCTTCCTTGATGGCCTTCTACAAACTGGTGAAGACCTTCCTCTTCAGAGAGGCTTTCAAAACAGAAAACTTTTAAAGAATGGCCTGGGGTGCTATATTGCTTTAAGGTATTTTAAACATTTTTATCTTTTTAAAATATAGGATACTTTAATGTGTAATTTGTTTTAGTTATTGTAAGTAATTTAATTCTACTTTAATGTACTATTTTGTGTGTTTTTAATTGTATTGGTTTTTTTAATGTTGTAAGCTACCCTGAGTCCCAGTCTTGGGAGAAGGGTGGGATAATAATAATAATAATAATAATAATAATAATAATAATAATAAATGAATGAATTCTGGAATTTCTAGTTTTGTGAGGTATTTAGCCTTCTCTGTCAGAGAGCTCTAGTGCCAGTGCCACAAAAATTACAAATCCCAGAGGTCCACAGGGTGGGAACACTGCAGTTAAAGCAGTGGCAAACTGCATTATATCTGCACTGTAAATGCAGCTAAAGGCAACAAGATGTAAATGTAGCTGAGCTCAGGTTCCCACAGTCTCATCTGGCTGCTGAAAAAAATCATTGGGAGGTGGATACATCAAGCTTTCTTCAATGTCGTACTGACATTTCCACATCAGCTCTTAAGAAGTGTCCCAAAATTAATCTTGTAGATTCAAAACACCTATACTGTGCTGAGATTTTATATATTAATTTCTCTATTTCCTGTAAAAAGGCTATAATGGCCCAATAAAGTCTCTTTTGAATGATGAGCACAACCATGGTCACTATCAATATTGCTATAATACACTGCAAATGCAAGAATACTTCAGGCCCACCATCAATTTCTGGGTGAGCTTATGGTCAAACAAGATTCAAAGTAAATGCACCATGAAAGGGACCAAAATAAGATGGTCATATTTCTCTTAAGGAAGATTATGTGAGCTTCTAGTTCTTATTGGAAGCCTTATCTCAAATGGAAAGAAACTGGAGAAAAGCTAGGCTCCCTCAGGCAACCAGGACACCCTTCATCACTGAAAAATCTCAAGAGCTGGCTATGAAGAACTAGGTAACTGAGCAGTCAAGAGACTTTGCTGGAGGGAAAGCTTTAAAAAGCTAACATCAACTTCAGTCCTAGTATTTCCTCCTGGGCAAGGTATCCAAGAATCCAGGTGGTTGCTATGCAGTCCCAGACATTCTTACTATGTGTTCTGAATGCAGGTGATTTTCTAGACTGGTTTCTATGTGATTTCAGTATAAAATGAGCTTTGGTACCCCTGGCTGAGGGCTTATGATATGGGAAGGGTAACAAAAATGTCACTCTGGGCCTGAACAGATAGGCCAAACTAAAGCTGCTTCAGGTCACTTTGGAGGTATGCTGTTTAAATGATGCATGTTGTCTCTTAAGAGGCCGGAAGCCACACCAAAGCCACACTCCAGTCTCCCCTCCACCTCCATCATTACTTAACAACTTTAGGAGTTTCCACTGAGAGGTCTTTCTTTTTAGCTACAGTGTCTTTTTGCATTCCTCCAATGTTTGTGGCTTTGGTTCAGAGTTCTTCTGGCTACAATTCTAGCCTCATGTGTGCACAGAGGGTTCCTCTCACTTCCCGTGTCAGTGTCAGATATGGTCAGAGACCCACTCCATTTTCTGTGGACTTATCTTCAGGACTGGTAATTATCATCCCCTCTAAATCCCAACTTCTCACTATCCAACCTACCACTCTTTCCTGTTAGCTTTTTAAGGTTCTTAAGGTTGCAGTGGTTTTGTCTGTTTACATGCACTTTTGCAACTTTTTAAATGAAACCTTTATACTCACTGAAACCAGAGTCTCTCTGCAGTTAGTACTAGTATACATAAGTGAAAAGATCCTCTAAGGTGGGGGTACAGACTGCGCAAACAGGGCAGTCTGCCCGCGCCCTGTTTTGCTGTGCAAGGAAACTGCAGCGGACAAACTGCGTGGCTTCCTCGCACAGCAAAAAGAATCCGCAAAAAGCGGGTTCTTTTTGCGCGCCATTGGCGCACTTGCGACATCACAATGGCGTTGTGACGTGTGGACGCTTAGCGTCCATTGCGTCAAAAAGGCGGTGTCCATCTGTACAGGGCGCCGCCATTTTGACATACGTGCTAGGGTTGCGGGGCGCCTGGAAGCGATGCCCCGAGGCAACCCTAGCATGTATTCCTTACATGTTAAAAGGCCCATCTGTACTGGGCTTAAGTTACCCACCTCTTACACACTTCCTTTTGAGCTAATAATCCCCCCTCCAAAATACTAAAGCGATGCTGACTGTTGGGAAACACCATATATGCCAAGTTTCCTGTATTTGATAAATGTTCTCCTATGAAAAAAATCAAACTTGAGTTCTCTATGTATGCTATATGTCCACAAATTATGGGTAACAATTATACAACACGCACAAGCAGTCCATACTACAACCAGGCTGCAGCAATAAATGATCCCATTTATTCTTTCACTTTTAAAATCAATTAACTACAGATAGCCAGCCATCATTTTGGAATCAGTTTCAGTCATTACTTTGATTATGCTTTTCGGATCACACACTAAAAATATACTCAATATAGTCGTCTCTTTTAAATTTAAGGACAAATGTAGAACGTTAAAAATAACATAATTAATTTTTTTTAACAATTCCAAAAACCAGGGGTCCGGTTATACTTTGACCTGATTGCAGTTCTTGGACTAATGCATTTATTAAGTTATTATTTCCCCACCCTATAGGGAGGAGAATCTATTTTACAGAGGATATTTTTGGTGACCCTTTTTAGGATTTTATTCTCAATGCTTATCAACTTAATGTCCATATCATGTGTGCTATTTTATTTAGTTTTCTGTATATAAACAGAAGACTGTTTCATGGAGAGATTCAGAGTGCTCACGTGCTTGAAAGCTTTAATAAATACCAGATGCTCTGGCTGGGATTTGTCACATTGTTTGCTTGCACATAAAAGCTCTTCACTGTTTCTGAGGCATTCCAATCAGCTAGAAGTAGAATTAAACTTATGGTTCCATGTGGTGCTTAATGTAGGACAATGTTATCAAACTATGCCTATCCTCTTAGACAAGATCCTACCATAGCATTTATTCATAAGTCTGTTTCATTCATCAGTGGACCCATAAAACTTTAATTAGAAGCATCTTTGTTTTTCTTTCCTGCACCTGCATTTTTATTGATGAGGTCTCCTTTTATTTGTCTAGTCTTACTCTTCACAGAGTTGTTGTTGTTATTATTATTATTATTATTATTATTATTATTTATCACACTTGGAAAAAAGATGGGAGCATAGCTGGATGCTCAGGTCAATATCGCACGATTTGGCAAGAATTATCACATGACGTCATGCAATACTGCAAATATCCTGTGATTATCTCGTGAATAAAGAAGAATTATAGCAGCACTTTTTATTCACAGGATTTTACTCCTCTTTATTCACAGGATAATCATAGGATATTTGCAACGTTGCACGACATCATGTGAAAATCTTTGCCAAATCGTGCAGATGGGAACATCCCGCTATGCTCCCATCTTTTTTCAAAGTGTGATAAACTCCCATGGCCTTGCTCCAACTGTTAACAAAAGGGACCATTAAATTCCTGAAACTCATATTCCGCCATTTTTATCCATGTTTTATTTAGGTTATGTACTTCTCTCAGTACAAGACCAAGGTAGTTTACAATGCAAATTAAAATGGAGTAGAGCTAAAACCCAATAATAACAACAAAACAATTAAAAAAGGTTACATTAAAATCAAACCATTAATTAAAAGCATTTTACAATAGATAGAGAAGTTGTTAAAAAAAAGCCTTTCCACAGCAACTAGTCAATGACCCATAATCTGTTTGAATAAAAAGGTGCTTATTTGGTAGTGGAAGAGAGGGGACAGCCTAGCATTTCATGGAAGGAAGTTCATCTCCTGTGAGGTCTGTGGGATTCAGAGAAAGATCTCGTCCCCCTGAAGATCACCAATTCTGGCAGGCCAGTATGGGGAGAAACAATTTTTCAATTACCGTAGTTTAAACCCAAGCTGAAAAGACAAATGTATTCTTATTGTCGGATTTACTAATTATTTTACCCAATTACTTTAGACTGTTTGCCTCCTAGAATGATCTGCAACAATATACTATTAAAAATAAAGGTTCATCTGTGCCAATATTCCCCCCCCCCAGATTCTACCAAATATGTTTCCCCCCCTTTTTTGATACTACCTATGGAACTTACATATGCATCTGTTCTTGAGATGCCATGCCCACACATTGCTTCAAGGTGGTGGGGGAGAACAGCAAAAACAATCCACTCCCTAGTTAATTGCAAGAGCTTTGAAGTTACATTAATTCAAATTGAAACCCCAACTGTAAGTGTATAAGCTGTCAGATGCAGAAAGCAAAGAAAACAGTTTCCCTACTGCATTCAAATCACCCTCGCCCACAAGCAAAGCATTCAGTAACCTGGGTCCTTGCATGCATCCTGCTGCCTGGAGGAAGAATGTATTCAGCAAGCTTGCTACCTTGCTCTGAACTGGCATTGATTATGCAGGAAAACAGTACTGATATGTTTCCACAGCAGCTACAGACCCAGGATATACTGTGGGGTCATCTTTTCTCTTCATTCCTCAGTGACAGGTGCCTGGAAGTGCCCCTCTCCTTTTGCAATTTTGCCCTGGATGCAAGGCATCATACTTTCTCTGTCCCCAATGAAGAGCAATTTTCAAATAGTTCCTGTTTCCATTTGTTTTCTTCTCTGCTGCACATTTCCTTTCCTTTCCTTTCTTACAAATACTGAGTTTTATTTAAACAAAGCCAGATACTACTTAAAAAACCCCTCAAAGAATAGTTAATAAGAGGCTTGTTTTTTTCCCCTGAGTTTGCAGGATGAATACATCTGTAAACAATGCAAATGTACATAGCGTTTTGAAGATAAGGTTTGTGAATTCACAATTAGGATGAATACGTCTATAAACAACGCAAATGTACATGGAGTTTTAGAAGATAAAGATTTGTGAATTCACAATTAGGTTTATAATATACAGAACTACAGTTGACTGAAGAGTTCCTACGCCCACAAGCACTTTCCCTGGAATGGGATTCCTCTTGTTTTATTAGGTCCTTGAGTTTGGGAAGGTACTCACTTGCCTTTTATGTAGTAGACAGTATGCGGTAACATGACAATTTCTCAAAACATTAAAAAGATACATAGCAACCCTTGCTAAAAATAAATGTGACGCTGTACAACCACCATAAAGAATTATATGTGCACTGTTCTAAAAAGACAGACATTTTACAGTGGAACTGTAACTGCTCAAGGGTTCACCTGCTTTCCTGGGAAAAGCTGCTTATGGCCTTTTAAGGGTCAAAGGAGAAGATTAGTTAATTAGACGGAGTCCCAGGCCCTGAGTTAACTTCCAAGTGAATCATACGGCAGAGAAGCAGCTTGTCAGCTGTGAAAGCAATGGGAAGAAACAATAAAGGATAAGAGGCTAGAAGACAGTATAGCAGAACAGCATGATGTGTCATCCCAATTAAGATACTTCATTCTGCAGTGAAAAGAGATCATTGACTATATATACAGAAATCGTGTAAAGAGCTTTATACGCAAGTGTTTTATTAAGTTAAAGGCAACATTTCAAACGATATTGCTAAACTAGAATAATACAGCTAAGCTAACTCAAATGCTCTTATTTTTCAGGAGCAAAATCCAGGGAGAAGAAAGCATGCACATCTGGAGGTAATGACCTATGTAGCATGAAAACTGCTATGGTGTGCTCATTTCAATTGAGAAATATATGCTGTCATTATTTACATTCTGAGTCTTCTGCTTGGTCCAGTCAAATCTTCTTCTATCAAAGGAAATTATTACTGAGAAATCAAGTTGTGAAAAAATATTAATTACAATAGTTTCAATAATAAAATCCTTAGAAATACATAGCAGAGATTGCCGTTTCCTGTAATGGGGATAATTTGATCTAAAAGGGTCCAACTGTGAATTTTAACATATTTATGTTATCTGAGTTATCCACAATTGTTAATGTTAAACTTCTGCTATTTGATACAATTTGTCGTATATTGTTTTTACGGAAATTTTGTGTATTTTATTACTGTATTACTTTGATTTTTGCAATGGCCATTGGTCAAAAGCAATAAAGAGAGACTGATTGAAATCCTTAGTAAAACCCAGAACTATTCCAACACAGGCAACAGCACAATGACTGCAGGAGCAGTCTTGGCCATTGGGATCAATACAGAAGGTATCAATATAAAGGTAAAGTTTGTTAAAAAATACTAATTAAAACTGAGTATATCTTCTTGATCACTTTATGTACTGCAGACTATGAGTACCCATAGAGGTGTGTTGACTGGCACCCCAAACCTGTTGTTTGTTATGAAAAAAATATATTAAAATACTGTATAATTAAGAAAAAAACCCACAGTAATTTCTTTACTCTGTTAGCTTAAAGGCTAACCGGTTTATAATAGCATCCATTAACACAGGCTGAGGGCAAATATTAGAAATACTGCCTAGCCATAAGGAAATTGGGCAACGGGATAAGTTTTAACGTTGGCTTCCTTAGAGTGATTTACAACCAAATTTCCTAAAACCATGATCATGCACAAAAAGGTTTAAGGCTGCTTAATTCTTAAGGTTTAAGAATTAATGTAGTTTGACATTATTTTTAAAGAAAATGTTGAAATCGAAAGACGGAAAATGTTGCTTATGACACGGCTTACAGTGTTAGATGTGGAGATGCCCAACCTCATTACACCCACAGATGTACTGCAATCCACATTTGGTCTCCTGTTTCCTTCCCAATATTGCATCACAATTTTTCTTTAAGTTCCTCAAGAGATACAGGGCAAAAGCAGTAAACTAAACTGTAACTGTTCTGTTGGTGTATAGGTTTCTCAAAGTCAGATATTTCTACTCTTTCTGTCTATTTGGTCATTCTCCTTCCAAACCTTCAGTTCACAGAGGGGGTGTGTATATCATATTTTCCAGAAAGAAACAGAGCAAGGAGGCCATATGAAGATTGCAAAGTGAAAACTGGAAGCAAAATGGGGCAGGGTCTGTTTTCTGCAACTTCCTATTTGCAATTCTAAAACTTCTTGTTGGGCGGAGGGGAGCCTTCTTTACTGTCTCAGTTGGGGGTTACAGTGGTGGTAGGATGCCCAGGGTGAGACTCTCTTCCCTATCTGTACTCCAATCCCAGAAGGTCCATTGGAGTGACACTATGAGTTAATGCAATGGACAACACCAACCCTAGTGATGCTGTTGTTTCTTGGGATACTTTATTCAGAGGATTCTTACATATCCTTCCTCTGAGGTTGAGGATTGCTCAAGGTCACCCAGTGGGTTTCCATGCCCAAGTGTGGATTTGAACCACAAAGTCCTAGTCCAACGCTCAAACCACTACACCAACACTGTCTACATTACAAATATTCCAGTAAATTAATTTTCACTAAACACTTTGAATGTGTTTGAATATACCATTTAATCTGTTAAATCAGACAAAAACATTTTCTCTTTTCTGGAAAACCCATGTCAGTGTTCTCATCTTCAGCAAGCACTCTTCCAGAAGTTTAGAGGATGAGGTTGCTCTATGCCTTCCAAGTCATTTCTTACTTATGACAAGCCGTGAGGAGCAGCTGGGTATGTTTAGGCAGGGGAAGATAAGATCAAGAGGGGATATGACACCCATGTTTAAATACTTGAAGGGATGTCATATTGAGGATGGAGCAAGCTTGTTTCTGCTGCTCCAGAGACTAGGACATGGAGCAACGGATTCAAAACTACAGGGAAAGAGATTCCACCTAAACATTAGGAAGAGCCAGGACCTCAGAGGGAAGAAGAATGCTGACCTGAGGCCCTCCCCCCCTCACTAGTTCCTTCTCCGTTTGTGTCCTTGTAATTTTAGATTGTAAGCCTGGGGGCAGGGAACGGTCCTGTTAGCCCTTCGATTGTAAACCGTATCGGATTCCCAGTGAGTGGGCGTAGATAATAAAACCTATTATTATTATTATTATTATTATGAGAAAGAAAATGGTGAAAGGAAAGATGGAAAGGTATGCTTATGACACAGCGTACAGTGTTAGATGTGGATATTCCCAACGTCATTACAACCCACAATGTATTGCCAATCCACAGCGGGTCTCCTGGTTTCATGGACCAATATGGAATCACACATTTTTCCTCTAAGTTCCACTCAGAGATACAGGGCAAAAGCATAAACTAAACTGTAACTGTTCTGTTGATGTATATGTGTCTCAAAGTCGATATTGCTACTCGTTCTGGTTTTGGTCAGTCGTCTCCAATTTTCAGTTAGAGGGGGGTGTGTATATATCTTTCCCAAAAGAAACATAGCAAGGAACCATATGAAAGATTGCAAAGTAAACTGGAAGCAAATATGTCCAGTTGGGGAGTTACAGTGGTGGCAGGATTGGGGCCCAGGGTTGAGACTCTTGCCCTGATGCCGTGCTCCAATCCCAGAAGTGTCCATTGGAAGTGACACTATGAGTTGATGTCAAGGGGAACAACACCAATGCCTAGTTGGAATGCTGTTGTTTCTTGGGATACTTTGTTCAGAGGAGTCATCATATCCTTCCTCTGAGGCTGAGTATTGGCTCAAGGTCACCCAGTGGGTTCCATGCCCAAGTGTGGATTTGAACCAAAAGTAGTCAAGTCCAACACCAACAACTGACATAATTTTGTCACTAAAACACTTTGAATGTGTTTGAATATACCATTTAATCTGTTAAATCAGACAAAACACATTTTCTCTTTTCTGGAAAACCCACGTCAGTGTTCTCATCTTCAGCAAGCACTCTCCAGAAGTTTGAGAGGATGAGGATGCTCTATGCCTTCCAAGTCATTTCTTACTTATGACAAGCCGTGGAGAGCAGCTGGGTATGTTTTAGGCAGGGGAAGATAAGATCAAGAGGGGCATGGACACACCCTGTTTAAAATACTTGAAGGGAGTGTCAATATGAGGATGGCAAGCTTGTGTCTTCTGCTGCTGCCCAGAGCTAGGATGTGGAGCAAGATTCAAAACTACAGGGAAAGAGATTCCATTCCTACCTAAACATTAGGAAGAACTTCCGGATGGTAAGAACTGTTTGACAGTGGAATATGCTGCTCTGCGCAGTGTGCTGGAGTCTCCTTCTTTGAAGATTTTTAAAAAACAAAGAACTGGGATGCCATTTGTCCAGAATGCTCTGATGTTGTTCTCATCCAAACTCTATGATTCTAACCGTTCAGATCTTTGTCCAGTATTATTAGTTTTCATGTAAAGGTGATAAGCTATGCACTTCAAGCTTCATGTCACACTCATTCTCTGCATTACTTTTCAGTTTCCCATTTTAAAAAAGCTGGAGAAAGAGCAGATTCAGTTTAAAGGAGTATTTATTGGCACTAAGGATTGCACTGTCTGAGTCTGTAGGCATAGGCAACATTACACATTGTCTTGATCACTTGTACTTTTGACAGACTAAGCATGGAGATTTAACAAAATAGAAAGTGGGTAGCAATGCATTAATTTGGTGTCTCTTTCTCCTTTGCAAATGCTTGTCCCTCCCATATTCTGGGATTCAGTCCATCTTACATGATTGATTGGTAAGACAACAGTGAAGATAAGCCATGGGGATATGATATGTAGTAAGAGTAAGCTAAAAAAGAAACAAAAAGCAAAGCAGTCACATACCTGAATTGTGCAGTTATACTTCGGTATAATGGCTCAGATTAGTTGCTGACAAAAATAGGATCTGAACAATACAGCAATGAATTTTTGAATGATGTAAGAATAGATTTGGCCCTATTAAGCATAATCAAGTATAATCAAACCTGAAGAACCATGGTGTGAAGTCAAGCACCTAGCCAAGGTGAGAATGCAGAATACACTAATAGTGGCACAAAAAAGAAGAGAAGAAACAATGGATAACAGAGGAAAGGCGTTTCAAGTAGTAAAGGAAGAAGACCAGAACCATGAATGCAACATCCAATATGTAGTGTGGCGAGGTTAAAGAAAGCTACTGTTCATAATCAATATAGAAAACTGAAGACAAACACAAAAAAGGAAGAATGAAGACCGCTTCCTCAAGAGCCATGAATAAAAAGGAAGTTCAAAACCAAAAGCGGGGGATGGCTATATAATTAATCAGAAGAGAACATCTCACAAAATCAGAAGAAATTAAAAAAAATGACAGAAGCAACAGAAGAGCTAATAAAAGAGAAATAAAATTAATGAAACGTGGAATGAAGATGAACCTAAGATATGCAGATGACACAATACTACAGAAAACATAACAGACTTGGAACAATACTCATGAAGGCCAGGAAGATAAGTGCAAGGACAGGCTTACTGCTGGAACATAAAGAAAACAAAAATAACTACCATGGAGGTCTACTAAATTCAGCCCTCGATAATGAGGAAAAGCCTGAACCGCAAAATCTGAGCAGAGAGGTTGAGAACAGGGGACACAGAGATGTCAGATCGATAGGACACCATGGAATCGGTTTGATTGAGAGTAGTTAACACATATATTAGGTATCTGGTTAGGTTGTGAAGGATTTTTCAACATAGAAAAACATTAGGTATAAAAATATGGTCGAGTCACTATATGGGGAGAAAGTAAAGATCACAATGTTACTGGGGCAACCTCCACATTTCACAAGCAGCCATAAACATTAAAACAATGCATTGATTGATCTACAGCTAAGGCCCTTTCTGTGCTTTTCAAATAAACATCCAGTTCCCAAGGGCACTTTAATTGCACAGAAAAACACTAGAAGAATGTTTCACACTTTCTGCTCTCGGGGCAGGAGCTTTTTGGCCTCAGGAGAAGCTAAGTCCATACTATTATCAGGGATGAAAAGAAAGATTGAAGGCAGTGTGACCAGGTGTCCCTCAGGCAAAAGGGACAATGCACTACTACATATGTAGGTCAGTCAAGAAAATGGAGGACATGACCAAAATTAAAAAACACTCCTATAAATGTAGCTCGAGGGAATCTGGAAAGTGTAGTATTGTGGCACAAGAGCGTCTTGGCAGAGAAGGCAAATGTCTCATGAAACTAGTTCACAGGACCCTACCAATGAGCCAGGGCAGTTAAACGGTCCAAACGATTATTCAGCAGTGCATTTTAGAACTTAGTCATCCTCAAAATGGAGGACATTTTGGAATGCATCCTGACAGTAGGGCAGGTCCTGGAAAAGGAGGACACCTGGTCACCCGAGCAAATACAATTTTAAAAGAAATAGATAGTATTATAGTAGATATAGTAGAATGAGATATAGATATATTAAAGTTTTAGTAGTATTGTAGTTACTGTTGACTTTATGCGTTTTCGTGTTTTAACTTGTTTTGTAGTTTAATATGGTTGACCTACCCGCTGCAGCCCTGAGGAGAAGTGGGAAATAAATAAAAAAATACTGATCGTAAATATGATTATTATTGTATATATAAAATATTTGAAATACAAGTAAGTCTATATAGTAGATCTATGATAGTGAGATATGAATCATATACAATCTACACCGTTTTTATGAGGCTATTAGTGACTCCAGCAGAGCATAAATTAAGATTAATATACAGGTATGTTCGATTGATAAAGGGATAGTATAAATATTAGGTATTGTTAAAAAGGACGCGCTACGGTGAGCAGGCAGTACTTAATAGTAAAAATAAATAATAATAAAAATAATAATAGGATTATATGATCCGCCCATATCAGTATTGATTAGGAGTAAAAATGGGGTTAAGGTGAACAATGGCAACATCTTAATACGTAAAAATTAGTAGATATACACACACACACACAACAATAGTATATAGATATGGCGATATATTCTATAATATATTAAACAATATGTATTAAACATATAATATAGTATGTATTATCATAACAGACTGTTAAGGTAAGGTAACAATGGCAATATCTTAATAATTAAATAAACATATATTTATATCACATATACATATGATATGGCATATGCATAAATAATAAGAGATGAAATAAATAGTCTATTATATAAAGTATTGCTGAAGGGGAACGATGGAGATCGATCAGCTATTGATATATAACTATAAAATCGTATTAAATAGAGATATTGAGATGATGATGTATTATTTATTTATTAAAGGACGTGTTAAAATGAAGCATGGCAATATCTTAAATATAATAATTAATATAAATTCGAGAAAATATTTTAGATATATATAGATATATAATACAGTATATATAATATATAATATATAATATATATTAAATGACTGTTAAGGTAAAGCCAGGGCAGATCTTAATATTAAAAAATATAATAATACTAATAATAATAATAAAATTTCAAGCGGGGTAAAGGTGAAGTGGCAATATCTAAATATTAAAAATGTTTTATATTAGGTATATCTACTAAACACACAGTTATGATAATTATATTATATATATATATATAATATATAAGTACGATTTAATAAGTGATGCGCAATGGCAGTATCTTAATATTTAAAATTTTATTTTCACTTACATATATTTCTATAAATATTTACACAGTAATATTATTATGATTATTATGGATTGCTGCAAGGTGAAGCCAATGGTGCCACCTGGAGTCAACCTTTATCATTAATGAAAAATATAATAATAATAATAATAATAAAGCTTATTTAATACAGCAATAATACCGCTTTTCCAGCGATCAAAGCGGTTTACATCAAAACACAGTTACATTCAATTGTTACAAAAATATAAAATCTTCAATATCAATGAGCATATAAAAAGACAATAACCAAAATCTATCATCCATAAAATAAACTTCTATCAGGAATGAGTATATACAAGGAGTCAGACGGTGGAGCTGCCCTGGCGATGTTCAAAACTTGGGGCACTCAATACAGACAGTTTATATATATATATATATATGATAATAATAAAAAATTTTCATATTACATAACGTTCTATAAAATTGTAAATAATTAATTAATTTAATTAAGGACTGTTAAGGTGAAGCATTGAACGTATCTAAGATTAAAATTAATTTCAATATAATATATTTTGATTAAAAGGTATGTGAATATATATAGACATGAATAATAGTATAATATAAAGTATATATAATATAATATAGATATCTATTTATAGTACATATATATATGTGTCATAGTAGGTATGATAAAATACATATTATATCTATATATGTATGTATATGTGTGTATATTGTGTATAATATATTATTAGTGTGTGTGTGTGTGTGTCTATATGATACTATATGTATATATAAACGGGGAAGGGCGGGCTTGTTGTCTCCCTCGCTCCCTTCCAAGCGCACTGTGCTCTGCGTTCCTAGAAGCAGCAGCCCCCTACATTTTGTATCCTCCTCCCTCCTCCTCCCACCTTTCCCTTCTGTTCCTTTCCAAGCAGAGAGCGGGGCGCGGTGACGTCACACGCACGTTCCCCTTCGGCGTGATGCAAACGAACACGGAACCCTGAGGCGGCGAAGCGGGCCGCGGTGACGTCAGACGTATGCAAAGGAATACGGAACCCTGAGGCGACGAAGCGTGGGGGAGAAAAGAGGAGGAGGAGTACAGTAGAAAGTTTCCCGGATTGTAGGAAGCTCCTCCCTTTTGCTGTGGATGATTCGCCTGGGCTGTGTCGTGCTGCTCGCTCGCGTTGCGTTTCCCCCTCCCCTTGGGTGAGGTTGCGGCGTCAGCAGCCAGCACGCGAGCAAGCGAGCCACTGCAGTGCAACCGTCGCCGCCGCTGCCGCGAGGGAGCCACTCACTCGCCAGCGCGAGCCTCCTTTCTTCCGAGCCCCGAGGAAGGAAGCATCGAGGCGGGAAGGGGAGGAGGAGGCACAGCGGAGTCGGAGGAGGCGATTCGACACCCCACCACCCGCCACCATGTAAGGAGAAGCAGAAGGAGAGACGGGGAGGGAAGGGAAAGGAATGTCGTCACTTGTCGTCGTCGAAATGGTGGCCTGAACAGTGCTAGGCCGACCCCCCCTCCTCCTCCTCCTCTCCTCCGGAGGGTTCCCTCTTCTCTCTGCAGCAGCCCCCTCTTTTCCTCCAGAATGCCCCTCAGAGTGACGTCACTCCAAAAACACTCTCTGCAGAGGCGGAGGATTCCCAGTCGGACCGTCTTTAACTGCCCTCAAACCAGGGAACCCTGGGGATTGTAGTTTATTGTGGCACCAGAGCGCTCTCTCTCTCTCTCTCTCTCTGCTCTGATTGAAAAGGCTAAGTGTAGTCTCACGAGACTACAGATCCCAGCATTCCCTGGCTCAGTGCTAGGGGATCCTGGGAACGGTAGTTTTTCTGTGTGTGAGAGAGAGATCGCTGTGGTGCCACAATAACTACAATCCCCAGGGAAGATAGAGCCTACTAGTTCCCCCCTCCTCCTCCCTCCCTCTCTCTCTCTGCAGTGCAGAAATAACCCGTTTGCACCGTTTAGGTAAAAAAAAAACAACCACGCGGCGGAAATATAATGATAATAATAATAATGACCCCCCCCTGAGACCTCTTTTGCCGCCCTCAAGGCTCAGCGCTGCTAGGGAATCCTGGGATCGTAGTTCATTGGTGGCACCTAGACTGTGAACCACGAACCCCGGGGTCCCTAGCCTAGAGCCAGGGGGTTGAGGCGCTCCCGAAGCGGATTTATCCCCCTCCTTTTCCTCTGCGGATGCAGCCAGAGAGTTCCTCTTCCTCTCCTCCTGCTCCCAAAAGAGAGGCTTTTCCGGGGTTTGCCCTACCAGCGCTGACCCCTCTCCTCCTCCTCCTCCTCTTTCTCCTTCCCTCCGCAGTGCCGCACCCTCCCCTCCCCTCATGCCTTAGACCCTCCCTCCTGTCACCCCTCTTTTCTCCTCGCTCCTCCTCCTCCCCCTTTTTTCCATGCGAGGAATTAAGTCAAGAATAAGGAAAAGCCCTGCAAATGTTCCCCATCCCACGCAGCCTCTCTGGCGTCGTCTTCACCTGCTTCTCTACAGCAGCCCTTGCAGTGTTTCCCTCCTCCTCCTTCTCCTCCTTCCTCTCCCCAGCCACGTCCCTGGCCCTTACTACACAGCTTTCACCCCTGAGTCTCTCTCTGTGCCCACCTATTGACTATCCCCCCACATGTATTGCTGCACAGCCAGATCCACGCTTTTGGGGCCTTGTTCTGGAATTACCACTGTTCAGTGGGTGCGGTCTCCTCCCTGTTCGCCAGGTTAGGGGCACAAGAGCCCCATGGATGTGGGAAAGCCGCAAATACCAAAACCACAGTGTTGGACCCCTCTCTAGGAAACCTCTAGGTCCTCCAACGCAACTCTGTGGTCAACGTCAGACAGAGGCTCGCCATAGGACTGCCCTGGAGGAGATACAAAGGCCTAGTGGTCGTTCTCTTAGGAATCTCTATAGGTCTTTCAGTGCTACGTTTAGTTACAGCAACCATAGAGTTGCAAGTGGAGGACTAGATGTCCCTAGAGAGAACATATTAATCAAAGTCACAAATAGGGAGGGATGAGTGTATTATGTTATATGGGCAGTTGTGTTGAACTCTTGAACACTCCTTAAAGAAGGATTGGATACGTATATGTGTGGTGGTGTGTGTGTGTGTGGTGTGTATAATGTAGATATATATTCGGGGGTGTGTGTGGGACAGCTGTGTTGTGTCCAATATTAGTGAATAGTGCCGTTGGTGGTAATTCTGCAGTGAGAGCCTTTTTTTTAAAAGCAAAATACGTTTCCGGCAATTTGTTTCACACCAGCCTTATAGAATTCATATCTATGCAGCATAAATTTACAATGGATTGCCGTCCACTCCATGGGATCATTTCCTGGGATTGTTGCACCAAGACAACAGCCCTGCAGTACCCTAAAGTCCCGGGAGCTTGTTGTTATGTACGTTTTGTGAGCTACGGAAACTTGCGCTGCAGTAAATTTGTTAACTCTTGAAGGTCTCACAAGGACTCTGGTTGGTTTTTCATTGGATAGGTAAATCTGCAGTGCCTCTGCAAGGTTAGTGTTGAGTAAACCCCACATAAACGTGTACAATGGTTATAGGTACAGTTGCCACGTGCAGCCTTTAAATCTGAATCCATTGATATGACTGTACTCATGTCCCACCTCGATGCTCAGTACATGATTTGGAAATGAGTCACAGTGTGTTCGGTAGGAGATGTGTGTGTTTGTGTATTAGGTGCCTCTCACATCATTTCTCACTTTGGCCACCCTAAGGGGAATTTATCAGGATTTTCTTGATAAGATTTGTTCAAAAGGGGTTTGCCATTGCTAGCCTCTGGAGCTGAGAGAGTGTGACTTGCCCAGAGTCACCCAGTGGGTTTCAGGGCTGAGCAGAAATTAAATCCTTCTCTCCAGAGCCATAGTGAAACACTCAAACCACTACACCAGACATGGCTTCTCTTTTACTTCTAGGTATGGGTAAGTGTGTTCAGAATCTTCTATAGGATCCTGCCTCTCTACGATATCTGCCTTACACTTGTAGCCATTAAGATGTCATAGTAGTCCTGCAGCCACTTGTTTTATGATTCACCACCAGTTTATTCTATACTCACATAGGATTAAAACACCACTTTCTTCAGTTCTGGTCTTACTCAGTCTTTTTGCCCTGGAGGTTTCTTTTCTTCTTGGTATCCTTGTGGTCAGATTCCAGTTCTTAATGGTCCCTTTGCATACCTGTTCTGCTTTTCCTTCTCTCTTTTTTTGATACATCTTCCACAGACAGCTGTTAAATAAAGCATCCTAACCTCATATTTAGTCCATTTCATGAGAAGACAGCTTGTCATATTCAGTTGTCTTTTTAATATACATCTTACCATAATATGTTCCTCTTTGTTCTTTATCAAATTTAGGTTTCTCTTTCCCATCCATCCTATATTAGAATTCTCTCAGGACCTTGATGCTTGTATATCCAGCAACAATAAAAAAATCTCTTCCCTTTCCTAAACACGCATGCTTGCTTGCTACTTGGCAGTACCATTTTTACTTCGCACATAATTGTCTTTAGTCTCCTCCCTTGCATCCCTCTCTTCTTCTAAAAGTGATCTCTTTTAACGTGTCTGTTTCTTTCTCTCACTCTCGTGCCCTTCCCATAAAATGGAGCATGTTAAAGACATGTTCGGTTATACATTGCCCTATTTTTAAAGGGGTTGTTTTGCTGTGTGAATTGGTATTTCATCATATTAAAAACCTGAATGTAAGAACGCACATATATTTTTTTCATGAGACATGCCTGATACGCTTTAGTTACATGATGTTAGCGCTGACCATCCAAAACAGATGATGATGTTTGAGAGAGAGAATATAAAGTGAAGGACCTGCCTGGCTGAATATCGTGACGATTAAAATTTGCCGTTTGTTGTTATAAAATTAATCTAGTAATACTACTGCTGTAGTATTTTATGTCAACACTAGGGGTGTCCGCTGCTGTTGCTATTGCCAAGAATTAACGCCCTTTCCCACAAACATTTTGTGTTGCTCCAATTATCTATTGCCTTTCCTTTCGTTGGAAAACAAGACAAAAAGCATGACATCTTTTATTCTCTGAAACTAGGAAGCACTTTTGTAACTCACTTGCAATATATTCTTAATTTTTTTTAAAATGGGAAATTCAGTTACTAGCTAGAACAACAATGTGTGGAATGACTGAATGTTAGAGCACAGCGGTAGTTGTACATGTTGTATTTTAGAAATATGTGCCAGAGACCTGCCAATTTAAAGGCTCACATGGCTATACCTGTGGAATTTAATATGAAATGTTGACTTAAAATAAAAGAAAGCATAAACAAACTTAAAAGAACAACAAGGTTCAGCAACATGTATTGCTCTTAATTACTATAAGAAAGTATGGAATTGAAGTAATGGTGTGATGTGCCTTAGGTTTCCCTGTCAACATGAATTTTACAGGCTTTTCTTAGGCAAGCAATCCTCAGAGGTGTGTATTGCCAGTCCTTTCTGTTAAATATAGGCCTGTTACAGACGCCAAAATAAAGTGCTTGGGTCTCTTGGAGATATGCTATAAAATGATGCATGGGTCCTAAGAGTCCGGAGGTTGCGCCAAAGCCACACTCCATTCCTAAGCACTGGAGTGCAGCTTTGGTGCAGCTCTGGATTCTTAGGGTGCATGCATCATTTAAACAGCATACCTCCAAAGAGACCTGAAGCAGCTTTATTTGGCAGTCTGTAACAGGCCCTAGCCTGTTTATTTGTTTGGTCTCTCATTCAAGTACTAACCAGGGCTGGCCCTGCTTAATTTCCAAGATCAGATGGGACCTGTTGCCTTTAGGGATTAGGCCCATAAAGCAAGTAAGAAAGCATGTAATCAGTTTCTGAGAAAATTTGGGTTAGACCAAACAAAAGTCTTCACTAAAACAGTTAGGTGTGTTTAATAGCATAGTTAACTAATGGATAGTATATCATCATTGCATGAATACATTTCTCTCAGTCTTTAATGAAGACCTTGCATAGTGAAAAACATTTTTGTTACAGAGGGTTATTGCCAGATTCATATCTTCACATGGCAACTAATCTTCAGTTGCTTTAATTTTGTTTAAGGGCTGATAAATCTAAATGTTTATACAGAAAGCTATAATTTGAAAATTTATTGAACATCCTTGTCTAAATCATGATAGTTGCCTGTCAGCCAGAATCTTCAGAGGGTTGTAGGCTTAATCCAGAGGTAAATGTATCCAGGGATGGTGCATGCCTTCTCAGTTGTTCTGCCTTAAAGGAGGAGAATTCCCTTGCCCTGCCTGGCTAAAACTAGCTGAGTTTCTCAAATTGTTTTCTGTGTAGCTGTTGGGAGTCTACAAGTATTACGGCTTCCTTCTTGGTCATGTCACAGTAGTACCACTGTTGTATTGATTGCTGATCTCTAGTACGTATGAATAAATGGAAGCCTACCATCCAGGTTACAGGAGATTGTTTCTCAGTTGATAGATATGGCTCAATTTTCAGGATTCTGCAATAAATGCAAAAAGTGCAGACCATCTTTTTATATTTTTTGTAGGCACAGTTTTTTTTACTTTTGTAAAGTAGACCTTTTCTGTATCTCCTCATTTAGGGCCATTGAAGTTTTTGATGTATGATAAGAAAATTGTGTATGTTACACATCACCTTTCCCAAGTGGTGCTTTCGTTGTCTATGATCGTATGGCTCCCATCACTCAAGCGGTTTATACTTTGGTCATGGCCAGACATCTTCTTGTCCTAATAATACATTCTGGTCTATTATGGCTATGGGTTATTGCCCTTTGTATATTTTCTATGATGTATAATCGAGGAACTATCTTTTCTTCCCTAAACTTTCCTGTTTAAAATGTATGTAATAACATAAAAACTCAGAGACTGTTTACTACATTGCAGTAAGCAAGTTCCTCCAGGCATCCTTATCCTCCCGCACCTGAAGAGTTATTGGAAATCAGCATTCTTCCTCTCTCTTGCTGGACTGCACAGCTAGTCAGCTCAGCTGTCAGAGTAGGATTTAATAACAGAGAATGTGCAATTTGTCCAGCTCTTAGCCACGGATATTGTTCCTTCCCCCTCAATATATGCTTTACATTGACAAAGTTGCCATGAAAGTTTCTCACTAACAAGTACATTGAAATTATTTAGTTTCAACAAAGACAGTCAAATTATTGTTTATCCAGATAGTACAATACAAACGAATACTTCATTTTACATTTTCCTTTAGTTTAAAATATTTCTTATGTAGGGTTTTTTCCCCTAGAGGTTTTGGAAGGATTGGGGGAGTTTGGGGGGAAGCAAACCACCACATTTGCAGACAGTTGGTGGGGGGGGGGGGTTGGTAGGATTTTTTAATGGGGGAATATCAACTTGGAGGGGCGGCTAGCATGTTTCAGGGGCCATACTTCATTATAGATGGTATTCATTGGGTAGTAAGCAGAATACCTGTGATATCTTTCAACTGAATTCTACTTTGTATGCATAGTATCTCCCAGTATGTGGTAAAATCATTTGGAAGTGGGGTGCAAT
>NC_056522.1:179406597-179499375 GCF_019175285.1 Sceloporus undulatus | reverse complement strand
GGTAGCAATTTTTGTGTAGTTATTTAGGCTTCATTGGTCCAAAACACACTGCAGAAACAATCCAGTTTGAGACTACTTTAACTTCCCTGTCTCAGTGCTAGGGAATCCTGATAATTATAGTTTATTGTGGCACCAAAGCTCTCTGACAGGGAAGTCTAAATGTGTCACAAAACTACAGTACCCAGAATTTTCTAGCACTGAGCTAGGCAGCTAAAAGAGTCTCAAACTGGATTATTTCTGTAGTGTGTTCAGGACCATTGACTGCAATCTGTATGGCTGGAAAACTTGGCTGTCATTCTTCAAGGACTACATGGATTGCCAAAGCTGGCCTCAGAATACAATTGGAAGCCGCCAGACGTGTACTACCTCTGTATTTTTGCAGGATTTCTATGTGACCCATTGAAAAGAATGGATGCTATTCCTAAATATTTCCAGAATCAGTCCACATTTTCTCATTAGGAGGACAATCCTGGAGAAATGGCAGCTGCAACAGCCCAAGTGAGGGGTGCATGTAATCTCATGGCCATGTTTTGCTCATGATAAAAGCTGTGTCAAACTTCAGTCTTCTAGTGTCTTGTCTCTGGAAAGTGTGCCATTATGGAAAGGAAGTGTAGTGTTTGACAGTGTTGAGGAATCGTTTACTTGTCACATTGTCCAATTAGTAAAAGGGACTCATTGGAATGAAGTGGGTTAGAACTGTGGGAAAGAAGTTCTGTTTAATTAGCAGAGTGAGTAATCTCTTAAATGTTCAGAAGTTTCTTCATCAAAAATGTCCTGCAAGATAGGCAAACGTGTCTGCTTAAAAGACTAGAACTGGGACAAGTTAGTGAATAGTTCTATGTTTACCTATTTGTGGTTCCCAGTATCCTGTACCCCTTGATTCTTCTCTTTTCCTTTTTTATAACTGTTTTTAAAAAGAGATATCCAAGTGTTCGTGGAAATACAGATAACATTAATTTTGCAAAGTTCTGATTCTAGAATTTTGCACAGCCTTTCTGTGGAAACCATTATGATGCTGTAGAATGGAACTGTGCTTGTTTTAAAGTAGAGCAAAAAATCTAGTTGTGGAGAGGAAGGAAAGTCATTGTAGCTTTGAAGTGCTTTCAGTGTAGCGATTCTTAGGCTCACTTATTACAGCACTAACACACCCTGTTCCTTGGTAAGTACTGTAGATAGCCTCATTGGGTTGGCACCCAGGTTTGTGCATGAAAAAAGTGGCACTATTCCAAAAGTCACATCTATAGCATTGCACATAAAATGGGATTTCTGAATCATTTCTTGACACTAATCTTCTAGGCTGCTTTAGATATACCTGGAGCAGCTTCACAGATACTCTCCAACGAAGTATAGCACAAACAGGGAAATTTTTTCTAAGGGCATGAAAACCCTTGTACACATAGAGGTTTTGGGAATACTGGCTTCTATCTTGTTTTGCCTATTTATTGATAGATTAAATTTATATCTCACCTTTCGCCCAGGATTATTGAGGCTTTTCAAAACGAACTTCACATCCTACTGAAGATTGTTTGGAATGGCTGAATATTTCCTTGAAAGAGAGAGAGAGAGCGAGAGAGCAGGAATATGCAAGCCTGTGGTTCCCTTTGGCTTGTCCTCATGTTTGAGCATGAGTGTATATGATGTGTGTACAGTAGCCCCTCCCAATTCATGGGGGATCCATTCGAGACCTCCCCACAAAAATGGTGGCTCGCAAATATTGGAATCCCGTTTAAACCACAATAATTGTGGTATGTTGTCTTAGCTACCATGTTTTGTCCTGGTTTTTCCACATTACTTAAACAAAAGCTTCCAAAAGATTAATTGAAAGAGCAGCTCACATTTTCTTGAGCTAAAAGAAGCAAGTGGTAAATAGTAAAGAAGTCATATCTTTTCTCAGTTCCTGTGACATATCACTTAACTTGGAATTTCAGTTAAAACCTCAGATGTAGGTCTCAAGGTAACCAGCAAGGGGGAGTAACTATTAGCTGCTTAATATAATTTTAATATAATTTAATATAATTTTCAGGAAAGGGACTTTATATTCTTTATACCACAGTAAAATCAATGATTTGAATAAGGAATTTCAAAACATTTTTGAAACCACCAAATGGCAATTTGAAATGAATCTTCCATTGACTTCACTTTTTCCAGTGCTTTACACTTCCATATTTCGATCTCATGTTTTCCTTTGGTTATAATATTAATCATGTAAATTTCTGAAGGCAGCATGAACTCATTTTTTGTACATTTTGTTCCACTATGATGTCCCAGAAGATACTGTTTATAAAAATGTGCATGCACATAGTTTACATAGATGGAGATGACAAAACAGAGTGAAACTCTTATATGTTTTGTGCATTTACATTTTGCATAATTGTTTCTTTCTCAGATGTTCTTTCAGGGAAGTACCAGAAACCTAATATATGGTGGGTGTCCTGGGACATCATACACATTTATTTTAATGAAAGCTTTATGCAACAAGGAAAGCAGTGCTTTCTGCATGCATAGCATATTTTATTGAGCAGTGTTGTGTGCTTCATAAATATAATTGATGAAATTCTCCAATGGAACATGACTTCAAAACTCATCTTTAAAAAGATACCGTAGTTTTAAATATTTCAGCCACTCACAGTGACTACCTGTGTTTGTACTGTCCTCTTACTAGTTTTGGTATGTAATCACCCTCTGCTTTATGGGCCTCCTCTGTGTGAGCTGGAAACAGGACCATAGCAATTGCTCCAAGGCTGTTTAACCAGAGGCATGACATTTCTTTTATTGATTCACTAGAGAGAGAATGAAAGATACATCTCTTCAGTTTGTATTTCAGTCCAGTTTTTTTTTTAAATTAATGTCTGCTTAATCTGTAGCAATTGTTATTGCAAACTGTCTTGAGCTCCAGAGAGAAATGTTTAATAATTAATTTAAATATGTTGTAAGTGGGTCAAGTTCAATAAACAGGTCTTCCTTCCAAGTAGATTATGCTGTTACAACCCAATTAATCTAGGAATTGTATATGGGAAGTTATAAAACCATATCTTGTTGGCAGTAACAAATCCTTTTTGGTTTGTTCTTTACACCAAAGAATGATAATATATCAAAACGTTTCTTTGAAACACAGCAAATTTGGAGTGGAGTTTTGAGAGGTACCTTGTGTGCTGTACCAACGTTTTCTGTGCTTTCATGACCAAAGTTTTCCCCTTGAGTATTGTAATGTTAAGGTACATTCTTTAATGTAAATCTTCATAACAGGTTTTCCTAAATACTAATTTACTACTGAACACAGTTAACTGAAATGGACAAGATTGCCTCGGAGCAGCAGAAAAGCCAACATATGCATGGTATTTGTGTGCATTTAAGTAAATGTTTGAATTAACATTATTGGGGGGGGCTGTGTCAAGAGATATAATACTAGGAAATTTCTTAACAAAGAAGGGAGGACCATCCTTTGGATGGCTTGCTTCTTGTACTCACTCCTGTAGAGAAAATGGTTTGGGGGGCTTTCAGCACAGTGTCAACAGCTAGACGGAAACTGAATGGGAGCAAGAACATTTTTTATTAGTGAAGGAAATGTTTGGCTATTGTATTTTTAACCTGTGTTATGGAGGAGGGAGTATTTACTAAATCCGCCTATTGCATTTTTACTAAGACTAGTGAATAGTCTTAGATTAGGATTTATGGACATTTTTGCAGTTGTAACTTTGGTTTGGTCATGTTTCAGTTGAAGGCACCATGTCTCTTATATAGTAGGTATCTGCATGTAGTATAAAATTTCAGAGCTTTTGGAGCACAGTATTATTCTTACTGGCACCTTTCAGTAACCTTAACAAGTCTGTAGGAATGATTGTCTTGTGATTATTACTGACTTTGTTTACTGAAGCAGGTTTGAGTATTGCACTTCCTACTGGTTTTTAGGAGGACCCTAAAGAGTTTTATATCTACTCAGCTTTTCAATGATTTAGGATATTTTTATTAATAATTTGTCTGCTGGTGTTTTATAGTTAGTATGACTATATTTAGTAAGAAAATATGAAAAGTTGCGTTTGACTAGACCAGGGGTACATCCCACACAAGCAGCCTTGGTCCCTGTGAAATGCCTATAAGAAGGACATGAGCACAGTAGTCCTTCCTGCTTGTGTTCCCCAGCAGTTGAATGTTGTGTGCCTTGAAGTCATTTCCTACTTATGGTGGGCCTTAGGTGAACCTATTACAGGATTGTTTGGGGTTGAGACTGTTATTTGCCCAAGATCACCCCATGGGTTTCCATGGCTGAGTGGGATTTGAAACCTGGTCTCCAGAGTCATAGTCCAATGCTAAAACCATAACACAGTGCTGGCTCTGATAAAAAGGAAATACTTTATATACTCATGTATAAGTTAAGTCTAAAAGTTTTAGTCAATAAATTGAGCCAAAAACCTATGTCAGTTTATCCACAGGTCAGTGTACCTTTACTCTTATTTAAAAAGGAACCATCCCCTTTTCTGAGTAGAGAGGCGAAAGGTGAGAGCTTAGTCCATCCCGGGAGAATCTAAAAAAAGCACCAAACCCCTCTACCCTGCAGTGCTGCTTCTGGCCTTTTTGAATGTCTGGGTGGGAAAGTAGCAGCATGCTTTGACATCATTTTCCTTCCCTTTATCCTGTACATCCTTTTTTTTACATGCCTCTAAGTTTCACCCTCGACTTATACACATGGGCTATATCTAAATTCATAATTTTTGCCCAAAACCCTGCTCTCAACTTATACATGAGGTCAACTTATAGTCGAATATATACGATACCTTAAATAAAAATACTTTATGTGTAGACCTACAAACCAGCTGTTTCTTCCAAATATAAAAATACTTGGCACAAAGAAGCTGAAAGGAACTAGAAAGGAAAGTGTATCAGGGTGGAGTTGGACCCCAGCTTATGTAATTGTTGTTAACTGCCTTTGAGTCAACCTTGACTTGTGGCGATCCTGTGGATGAAACACCTCCAGGTTTCTCTGTCCTGTGCTCTGATCCTTCAGACGCATGCCCTTGGCCTTCCTGGTGGAGTCTAACCGTCTGGCATGCGGTCTTCCTTTCTTTTGACTGCCTTCTACATTTTCAAGCATGATTTTCTTTTCTAATGAATCATACCTTCTCATGATGTGGCCAAAGTATGACAGTCTCAATTTAGTCATCCTGACCTTGAGGGAGATTTCAGGCTTTATCTGTTCTAGGACTGACTTGTTTGCTTTTTTGGCCATCCATGGTATCCTTGGACAGTACATCTCGGATGAGTTTATTTTCATTTTATCCGCTTTTTTCGCTGTTCAGTCCTCATATCTGTGTATGGTGATGGTGAATATCATAGTTTGGCTGATCCTAATCTTAGTGTTCAGTGTCGTGTCTTTGCAACTGATACTGAGGTGCATACTACCTCTGATGCTGCAGGTAGTACATAGCTGTCATGCACAGAAGTCCCTAAGAGGCTTTCCATGTCATGGCGGTTTAAATGATCCTGGCTATTGTCGGTTACCTTGAAAGGTTAGATAATCTAAGTTTGGGTGTTAAATCAAGTACATAAATGAGCTGGTTTCTAGCAGTTTGCCTAATTTTTCTTTGAATTAATAATATTTTAAAAACTTGACTATAAAGCAAATACGTGAATCCTCATTTTCATAATGCATATTCATAATTTTTCCTTAAAGAATGTGTGTGACTGTTTAATGTGGATGAGTCGTGTGTGTGAAAGATCCTATACATAAAGTTTGTGAACTGTTTTTAGTTTCATAATTGCAGGAATATTGTATAATATGTGAGCTTATCTGGATTTATAAGCAGTATGCAAAATTCGGTGCAGTGCATATACCTTAGAAAGGCAACCAAATATTTCCCTGTGCTCCCTTATTTGTCTTCCCTTATCCTGCAACTTGAATCACTTGGAAGGAGATGATGAAAATGATAACTGTGATCTATGCCAACTTTGAAACTGACCTATGTTCTGAGAAAAACTAAGGAACAGTGTGTGTGGAGGATGTTGTGGTCGGGGGGAATGACATCCTTAGTGACTGATATGTAAAGAAGATGCAGAAAAGATGGGGCAGGGTATGTGTGATGAGGGTGACTCAAGCAATTGCTACGTGAAGGATTTGCTGTGCAGCTCTTAGGCTTAAGAAATTTGACCATCCCTGGCAAACATGTTCACAATCCAAAGACGCTATATGAGTACATAACAGAGAATTAGGCAGTCATATCTTTGACATTTTTATTGAAACAGCTCAGAATTCTGGAGAGGCAAACGGGTGGTTTTAAAAAGTTTGATTTAGAAGTTTTCTTCAGGGTTGTGCGGTTCATTGGTTGCTTCATATCTAATTTGAATCTGAAACTAATCAGTAATTCTATATACAATAGTCATTTTAAAACTTTGTGGAGATAAGTGTTTAGAAGTGAAATGCTTGAAAGATGAGGCATCACTGCTTTACAGACTTTTGTTAGCATTTTAGAAGTTGCTGTTTGCTTACCAGTACTTTGCACTGAATCAGCTCTGGAGCCCTTACAAGGAAAGTACCATTTGCGATGAACAGACCAGTGCTGTAATTGTCTAATCTGTCAATAGAATAGTGGCAGATGTTGCTTGCAGTTCTAAAGCTTCTGTTAGTTGATTCTGTTTTCATGTTTTGATGATCTTCTAGTGAAGTGACGGGGTTCTTTGAGAAATAACTCATCTTCTGTGCTTTTATTATACTTAAACAGAAACAGCAAACCCACGCTTGCAAAAAAGTGATTTGCAAGGAATCTTGCAGCAATTGTACTCACTCTAAAATTGCCAAAGGCACTTCCCTACATTCACTTCTTCATCCCTTTGAGTCTATGCTATTCCATTATAAAGCAAAAATGGACATCTGTCAAGGGTTGGAAGCTGCATTGACCCTATATGAGACTTTGAAGGCTGTGCTCACTCATTTTTTTAAAAAATAATTAGTTTTATTTTGCCAAAATACTCTCATATTCCCTAGGGAGCTTGGGGGTGATTATGCCATACTTTGGTCTTCTGTGGGCCATTTTTTCAACACGAAGAGAGCTTTAAACAAGAAGTCAGCCATGGCTCTTAGCATTAGGATTAGAGGGCTTTTTTTTAGGTTAATATGATTTCCAATTTTATTTTTACTTTAAAAAAAATAAAAATTGAAAGATGCTGGGAGATTCAACAGTTCTCAGACACCCTGTCAGGCATCACATAACCATTGGGCTGCACTTTCCCCATTCTTGGTATAGAGAACATTCAGGCACAGTGTTTGATGGGTCTTTGAACATTCTTGTGCATAGCCATGTTAAATTTTGTAGTCACTTGAAGTTATACTTACATTGTGATTTTCCCACTTATATAGGTGGGAAACACCAGTGAAGCTTTGTTTGTGAAATAAAGCAACTTCACATGGTGGGAATGAATCACACTGGTTTGACCATAAAGGAGTGATAATTAATAAAACAAATTAAACAACGCATGCTACTTTAACTTTTAAAATCCTTTCCTGTGAGTTTATAGCTTGTAGGTGACTAAATCTGGTCTGGTGTTTAAACGATTTAACTAAATGGCATGTGGAATAGTATGATAAATTGTCTTGCTGGCAAAACAGTGTAAACAATACTAAATATCACAAGCCAACACTTGGTGAAGCTGATGTTTCTTAATAATGTCGAGATATATTGTGTGTATAACTTTCACAGACAGTACCTAGTCTCTGAAATGTTCATTGCTTTCTGGAATTCAATGAATAGTTGAGGAATACTCTTAAAATATAGTGATAATATGTGTTATTCAGTTCCTCTATAATGAAAGCTTTCAAGTTTTTATATGAAAGAATTCACAGTTTGGCCCTGAAAGTTCACTTACTATTTTGGTGACTTGATATCAGTCATATGCAGGCTAGTTAAATTCATGCTTTCTTATTGCATACCAATTGTTTCTCCCTGCTTCAGTGTGGCAACTTACTAATTACCAAATTACTAACTGCTTGCCAAAAAGACTTGGCTGCGTGTGGTGAATACCATACAAATGACATCTGCTAGTGGTTCAGGCATTCTGAAGCCCAGTTGACCCCTCGCATATGATCCTCCTGGTGAATCAGGTTTTGTTTATTTGGAATTACATGCTCAGTTCAGCTGACCAGTTTGACATAAGTAAGCACACTTTTTCACTACTATGGTTTCTGGAAGATTCTTTTATGAATAGTGACACTGGTTATCTCTGGTGTTTAAACTGTTCCTCCATCTGGCTGTCTAGTAACTTGAGGCAATACCTAGTTTGCTTTCCCATGGCCATTGTTTGTTATTTAGCTTGGTTCTCTTATATGCTGTCTGAAGTATCTATGTTGCTTTTGCTGGTATTGAACTCCCAACATTATGGTTTGTGAGTTAAGTGGCTGCAGTACAGGCATTTAATCACTGTGCCACCACTGCTCTTTGTTGCTACATAGGAACCCATCCTTATTCTTTCCATATTATTTCTTTCTCTAATACATCTAGAACACATCTCCTTTGTTAACTGAGGTATACCTGTACAGCTAAAAACATGAAAAGGTGAATGTTAAAATAGGATTAACCTAATTAACAATATTAAAATGATTTAAACTACAGTTGTTGCTTCCTTTTCACGGCCTTGAGATTTGTGATCTTGCACTTCGTGGATGGCGAGCAGGGAGGGAATAAAATGGTGTGCATGAGGGGCTGTGCAACCATTCAAATACATGAGATCGCAATATTAGTGAGTTTTCAGATTCACAGGGGGGTCCAGAGCGGATGCCCCACGAATCGGAAGGGAAGACTGCAAACTGAGAAAGATAGTGTACTATTAAAAGATAAAAAGTGATAAAACAGTTCAGTCTAAAACAAGACAGCCTAGTCTTCATAAAAAATTTTTTAGAAACCCGCTGGAATAAAAAAAAGTCCTTGCCTTACACCTTACTAAGAGGTTAAGGGCTTGAAGAGACCAATGTTAGGGAATTGTGGGAACTGTACCTTTGTGAGACATTTGGCCTTCTCTGTCAGAGAGCTCTGGCGTCACAACAAACTACAGTTCCCAGAATTCTGTAGCACTGAGCCAAGGTAGTTAAAGCAGTCTCAAATGGATTATTTCTGCAGTGTGTTTTGGCCCTTATTTAGCAGTCCTATAATGTTCATTTTATTAGGAAGCATAGCAGTATTGTTCATACATTTTTATATCTGGTGGCCTATCTTACTGTAATTTGAACAAAACTACATATTAAATGTGTTTAAATACATTCAGAACTACTATGAGATTCAGTTTTTTTAAAATGCACAAATTCTTTTGTTCTAAAAGGAATGGTTGGGGGTCCTAGGGATTTCTTCAATGCACAAAAGTCCTTCTGTATCTTTTTTTCAGTAGAGTTCCACAATAGTATATGGAAGGCTAGGACATTGTTTTCACCAGTTCTCTCTTTCTGCAGTTCCCAGCATCTGCTTCCATTGTGTTTTGTAGAACTTCCATCCCCTAGAAAGATTTCGAAGGGCATATAATCTCCCCTTCCTCCCTGTATTCATAAGTGTAAAAGTAGATGCAAATCTCCAGTTTCTTCAGTTATTTACCAGAAGCACATTTTCTATAAATGAAACTCCAATAATAGGATCCATCTTACAATTAGGATGTTTCTGATTGTTATTCCTAATAAATGAGAATTAACAGATTAGAGAAATCTTAACTGATCAATTCGATTAAATCATAATTATAAAATCTGAAGGAGGGGAAACCATACTTTCTTTGTTTCTAGATATATTATCAAAATTTAATCAAAAGAGCAATACACTCGTTCCTCCACATTTGGGACTTTGACTTTTGCGGAATTTTTTATTCACAGATTTTATTAATATGTTCTCTCTAGGAATATCTAGGTCCTCCAGCAAAACTGTGCGCCACCATACACACAAGCCCCATTCAAAATAATGGGGCCCCAGCATAGGCGGAATTTGCTTTACGCCGGGGTGTGTGTGTGTCTGGAACCGATGTCTGTGTAGGGCAAGAGTCTCTATCATCAATCTGGAGTTACCTCAGTGCAGTTTCTGCAAACTTTCAGCTGCTTGGGAAGGCTTCCTGCTTCCTTGATCATCTTGTGAAGAGGTTCTTGAAAAGCTATATGAACCTCCACCCTCTAGTATTGGGTTGGGTACCACAGTAGAGCTTGGAACTCATCTTGGTCCAACTTTGTGGGAAGCCCTTTGAGCCTGTGGCTTCCAGTGATCTCCTGGTTGCTTTCTTGGAAGACTGTCTTCCTGACTGCAGTTGTGACCACGATATGGTTTGGCAAACTCTGTGCTCTCCTTGAGGATTGTCTGTACCTAAACTCCCACCCTGATTGAGTCATCTTGAGATCCAACATCACATTACATTCCTTGATTCTACTTTTGGTCACCATTGTGTTTCACGTGCTCAATACCTCTCTTTCCCATTCCTGTTCAGCAGTCCCCTCGACTAAGAAATCAGGGAAAGTGCTAGGATTGCCAATTACTAACAGAGCTGTGCACTCTGTCATAGTGCTAATGGTGGCTGCTCCCCCTTTTAAGATTTCTGCCATACTATAAAACCTAAGTCTTCATAGTAAAGCATTCTGTCTGTTGTGGGGACAGGGAGAATTAATCTTTGTAGTTCCAGATTGCCTAACTATAAAATGCAGCTTAATTCATTACATTTCCATTTTGTTTTTAGCCAAAGTCATGATCTTCCTGATGTGATAACTGATGTAAAAGACCTTAACACTACCTTAATGCTACAATACATAGTTAACTAGACATATGAAGCAGTGCCATCTGGGTCTGGTCAAATCTGGGTTTGTAAATCTAGCATATTCACTGTTGTGACATAACCTAGTTTTATTTATACAATACAATATATACTTTTTCTTGTAAGGGTGGAACCCTTTCACATAATGAAAAAGAAACAAAGGGAATAGATTTATAATGCAATAAAGAGCACAGCTGTAAACATTGAAGGTCAGTGGTTAAAGATCTAGAATGCAGACTTGAAATTAAAAATTATGCTAAAACAATCAGCCTAAAATACAACTCAAAGGATAGCTGATGAAAACTGGTGAACCTTGGGTTTTCCTGAAGACATACAATGAAGGGAGTTGATGAACACATGATAGAAATTCAGTCCAAAGGGGTGGGACCACTACTGCCAGGCCCTCTCATAGAAATAAACACTTGGAAGGATCCTAAATGCCATCTTGTCCAACTCTCTACCATGCTTGCTAAACAAGCATCTTTTGGTGATAGGCAAGCAATGAGGCCTCCCTTGACAGGACAGAGAGGCAGATATGGAAGAAGGCTGGTCCAAACCTTTAACTCATACAGTGGCAAGAAAATATTTTTTGAGTCTCTTATGATGATCACATATTTCCATCTATGCAATCTTAATGGTTAGCACCATATTCTTTCTCAAAGTACAATAAAAACCTGATTAAACAAATGACTCACAAATTTGATTTGTTCTCAGTATTTTATCTATCCACAGCTTTACTCAGACCTCAACCTCATAAAAATGTTGTGGCAAAACCTGAAGTGAGCGGGTTGTGCAAGAAATGGACCAAAATTCTTCGAAACTGCTTATGAGACTGACAGTTACAGGAAATGCTTACTTGAAGTCACTGCTGCTCATAGAAATGCCACCAGGTATTGATTCTAAAGATTTGCATACTTATCCAACAGCCTGTGTGAATATTGAATTAGAATTAATATGTGGTGGTATCAGTATCTGGTTGAACAAGAGTAGCTTCAAGTAAGTGTTTCCTATAGCTATCATTTGCACATCAATTTTGAGGAATCATTTATTTATTTATTTATTTATTTATTTATTTATTTATTTATTTATAATCTTGGCCCATTGTGCCTTAAAGAACAGCTTTGATTTGAGGGCTGTGAACAGCTTGCTTCATGTCCTGTCACAACATTTTGATAGTGTTCAGGTCTGTACCTTGATGATTAGGCCATTTTTAAGCACAGTATTTTTTCTTTTGCATCTTTTCTTTAGCAGAATTTCTTGTATTTTTAAGATCTTTGTGGTGTTGCAAAGCTCACATTCATTTCAGTTTTGATGCTAGATGGTTGGCCTCACATTCTCATCTAGAATCTTTTTATATGTAATAATGGGCCCGTACAGACAGGCCAAAATAAAGCTGCTTCAGGTCACTTTGGAGGTATGCTGTTTAAATGATGCATGCGGTCTAAGAGGCCAGAAGCTGCGCCAAAGCTACATTGCAGTCCTTAGGACTGGAGCATGGCATTGTTGTGGCTTCCAGCTTCTTAAGAAGCTTGCAGCATTTAAACAGCATAACTCCAAAGTGACCTGAAGCAACTTTATTTTGGCCTGTCTGTATGGGCCCAATGTTACCGAATCAATAGCTGTGTCAATGATGGCAAGCTGATCAGGGTCCTGAGAAAGCAAAAAGAAGCTGTCACATTCCCATTGCCATGCTTGATAATTGGGATTAGGTTCTTCTGCTTGGTGAAACCTCCAAATGTAATGATTCTTATTAAGACCAAAATGTTCTGTATTATCAATCTAGAGAAAATTAGCCCAGAAGTCTAGGGGATAATCTGTCATCTTTAGCAAACTTTAGATAGGCAGCAGTGTTCTTTTAGAGAGCATTTCTTTCCTCCTGGCTACCCTCACATGAATGCTGTTCTTGTTCAGTCTTTTCCTAATTGCTTAATCATGAACATTCACAGTAGCCAAGGCAAAAGTGACTTGCAGATTGTTGCACACTTGGCCCTCCTTATCCAGAGAATTTTTATCCATGGATTCAACCATCCACAGCTTGAAAACAAAAGTGTATGTGTGTGTGTGTGTTCCAACAAACAAACCTTGAATTTGCCATTTTATATAAGGGCCAGCATTTTATTATGCCATTATATATAATGAGACGAGCATCCACAGATTTTGGTATTGGGGGGAGGGGGATCCTGGAATCGAACCCTAGCGGATACCAAGGACCACTGTATGTTACAAAGTTGGAGAGATTTTGGTGGGATTGTTGAACCTTCTCCATTTTTCTGACCATTGATTGGTGGAGTTCGGATCTTTAGAAATGATTTTGTATCCCTCTCTGGACTGATGCGCAATAATACAATGGACCCTTTGTATCCACAGTATTTGATTCCAAGACTTCCCGTGGATACCCAAATCCATGGATTCTTAATTTCTATTAAGTACAGTGATATAGTACAATGGTTCCCTTGTATAAAAACGTAAAATCAAGGTTTGCTTTTGGAATTTATATATATATTAAAAATAATTTCAAGCTGTGGATGGTTGAATCTGATAAAAAAAAATCCATGGATACAGAGAGACGACTGCATTTTTTTTTTTGTGGTACTCAGAAATGTCTTCAGATCATAGAATTATGTGTTTCCATACAGCAATATAGAAAATATCAAACTAGAAAAGTTTCTGAACTTGTTATGAGTGGGGCCTCCCAAACCCAATCCTGCACACTGCCCAATTAAGTGCCTGATTCTGTTTATTCTCTTTTAATAATCTGATTCAACCAAGGATTCACTTAGTTTTGCATTTACCCTGTTTGCCTAGTTTATGCATCACTTTGTTTCACAGGACACAGAATTGGTTCATATAAACCAGCGGTTCTCAGCCTGTGGGTCACAACCCCTTGGGGGGGTCAAACGACCCTTTCACAGGGGTCACCTAAGACTGTTGGAAAACATATATTTCCAATGGTCTTAGGAACCGAGACACCACAATTTTATGGTTGGGAGTCACCACAACATAAGGAACTGTATTAAAGGGTTGAGGCATTAGGAAGGTTGAGAACCACTGATAGGAACCCTGTTGGGCATTGAGAAAAGGACTGGTTTTAATTCATGAAGGATGTCATGGTAAAACTGTAGAATTCTGTAATTAATATTAGAGATTACGGTTCTTTTCTTACTGTTTCATAAAAGTAAATTGTTTAACCTTCACTAATTCCCCACTCTCATGTTCCTTAAAAATCTACTCTAGAGTTTTGAAGGTCCTCTGAAACAGAGCGGATTCTGGGGGCAACAAAGTAGGAGAATCAATATCTCTTTGTTCTATGTGCAGGAGTATTCTGAACAGAACTCCCTCTGGGGGCACTTCCACTCAAAAAATAAATCTAGTTCAAATCAGCATTAATGCATCCCTGTATGGTGCTTTACAGAGCAACCTAAACAAAAAGGACATGTTTCTGCTTTGTGGACAGTGAGTCTGAATTATGAGTGAGACAACGATAGAAGAAGCAATATCCTCTTGGGGGATTTCTTTTCTCATGCTTCCCTGTCAAAGGTTCATGGTAGTAAGGACTGTTTTAGAGTTAGGTATAGTTTTTACTTAATGAATAATAATAAAAGTTGGAGCAGAAGACTTCAGAATATCTGCTGATTGAGTTGAACCGCTCTTGGACAAGAAGGAACCATATCCACAATTTGTGATATGGAGACTATTCTAAAAATTCATTTTAAGAAATCACAGAAACTCTTCTCTATCTCCTAAAACCATGCTTTTACATGGCAAAATACTTACTAGAACAATTACTAGAGTTGAAAATCTCAAGTGCTGTCAAAATCCCCAGCTGTTCTTAATACATGCTGGCTACTTACATTACTACTGTAATCAAAAGTAAATAGCTGTTGTTCTGTGAAATGTGCTGTAATCAGCAACAGTAATTTTCAGTATAGTTGTGAAGTGCCACAGTGCCTTTATGCTGTAACAGTTTTAACCTGACCTGATCTGGCTATAATCCTAAATCCTGCAATCCCCTTTGCTGTGGCTCATTATCTCTGATGTCTACGTTTTTAAATGCTCTGTTCAAAAGGTATTAATCTTCATTTGAATTCCTTCAGTACTGAAGGTCACTTATGAGAGGGGAATCAATAAAAATAATAATTCATGAACTCATGTGAGAATATTTAATGCTAACATCTTCATCTTGTCAGTCCTATTTTGCTAGCTACATGTTAACTTTAGAAAGCATCCAGTTTCCCAGAAGCCAGCTAGTTCAGTTTATATGCTAGGCCAATTCATCCATTTGCATGTTTCCTCTCCTTTTCAGGCACATTCTTTTTGTCGTGTATACAGGTAGTTGTAATGATTTGCTGTGACTTGTGAACCAGGTGTTAGTCGACTCTAGTGTGTGCTCACCAGCAATAGAAATGGTGTCTTTGAATCAGATTTCCATTCTGGTTTGGAGAGCAAACACTGCACAAGTTAATTATATGCCACAATAATAGTACCGTATTTTCCGGCGTATAAGACGACTGGGCGTATAAGACGACCCCCAACTTTTCCAGTTCCAGTCCAGCTTGGAGGTTTCAGCACCTGCCCTATAAGACAACACCCGGCGTATAAGACGACCCCTAACTTTTTAGAAGATTTTCCTGGGTTAAAAAGTAGTCTTATACGCCAGAAAATAGTAGATTAAACCAGGAAGAACTGTGTGGAAGGAGCAGGGTTGATTGGTTTTTATTAAAATAAGTTGAAATTGTGATTTAAATCACTTATGTGAAGGATTCAGTTTTAATTATTTAAATCAGTTTAGATGACTAGTGAGAGAAATCCTACATAGGGCCAAAACATACTGCAGAAATTATCCAGCCTGACACTGCTTTAGCTGCCCTGGCTCAATGCTAGGGAATTTTGGGTACTGTAGTTTTGTTTTGTTTTTTTTGACATATAGCGATCTCTATCAAAGAGCTCTGGTGCTACCACAAACTACAATTCCCAGGATTCCATAGCATTTAACCAGGCAGTTAAAGTGCTGTCAAAGTGTATGTTTTCTACAATGTGTTCTGGCCCAATGTCATCATTTGTGGTAAAAGTATGTTACTGTTTATTCAGAGGTGCAGGGTTCATTAGAAGGTGGGTACACACAAAGCAATTACTCTGAAATTACCTCCGATTTCCATAAACTGTTGTTAACATATTCATAAAACATATTTAGAAGTTATATAATTAGTATTCATGTTGATATCTTTGACCTTGTCTCTCTCTCTTATTAATTTTAATGTTTTGAAATCTGATTTATTTGGGGGTTTTTTAACATTGATTTTTTTTATCAACCTTAGGAAGAAAGAAGTTATATGAGACCATGGCTCATTTCCAGTCTTCCAGACCATGAGGAAACCTCCCTAGTTTGGAGAGCTATCTGAATTAAATACTTCTAAATCATTATTTCAAAGGGGATGTCTGACATCTATGGTAGCGATTGAATTTAGAGTTAGTTCACTGTAGAATTAATTGAAATACTATAAAGTTTAAAATATTAACATAATATGGAAAAAATTCAAAGTATTTGGATTCTGCTAAGCATAATTCATTAGTACGAAGAAGTTTCTTGTATCATAGTTGGAAGCAGAATGTATGCTCCAATATTACATTTTGGTGTCAAAAAGAGCCACAAATGCTACTATAAAATAATAAAGAGTAAGGTATACATTGGAAGTACTGTTGTAAGTAACACTGATCAAAGCACAGCTGGAGCCTAGCCAGACATTTGATCATCATCATTTAACAGCAGTATACTAACAAGAGTTAGTTGAAAGAACAGTAGAGAAAAACATCCTGAAAGAAGTAGATTTATTTGGTTTTGGTTCACCTCCTCACACCATTCATGTTAAATGTTTAATTTTTTCATTGATATTTGATACAGTTAGGATGAAACATGCTGGAAATTACAGTTATCCTTATAGGACCAGTAACCTTTTTTCCTTACAGAATTTCTACACCTTTTCTGTTGGAGTTCCTGTTAAACAGAAAAAAATTGAGTACTGAACCCTTTCCTGGTGTGCATATGCAGTTATAGAAAAGAAATATTTACCAAAGACATTTCTACTGTTTTGGTATACAGGCAACCTAAGATGTACTATTTCAAGTAATACAAATAATTGAGGGTTTTTTTTTTAAAATCTGAAGACTAAAAAAAAATCTCTTTTTTTAAAAAAAAGATGGTTTGGCAGTGTTCAAAAGGTTTGGTCTGTTAAACTCTAGAGCTGGCATGATTCTTGACTTTCTCTATCATGTTTTGATAGGTGCTGGTGACTTAAATTACCTTAGAGCATGATAATAAAAATTTCTACCTTTTTGGTTCTAACACAATTAAATAATCAGTTATCACATGAAAGAAGATTATTAAAATACTGCTAAAAACACATCTGCACATTAAGACAACTAAGGACTCTTGTTTATGCAAGACTGTGGCCCGGAACACCTGGACCAAATAAGGGGGATTCTGGCTACTTTGGGGGCATAGCATTTAGATGACCTTTGGAAGTGGGCCATGAGGTGGCTGTGGTTGTGCTCCTTCCAGGCCATGTTCTTCAGCCCATAGTCTTCATACTGTTTAAAATGCCTACAATAATAATTATAGAATTTAAGATATTTAACTTTGCTGTTACTGGTGTGTTGGTGGTGGTGGTTATGTGCAACTGTGCCAGCCCTATCCTAGGGTTTTCTTGGCAAGATTTATTTAGAACAGGTTTGTCACTGACTTTCTCTTAGGATGAGATAATGTGGCTTGCCCAAAGTCAGAAGCAACCTGAAGGCACACAACAACAAAAAGCTACCCAGTGGTTTTCCATGGCTGATCTGGGATTCAAACCCTTTTCTGCTGGTGTCGTAGTCCATTGCACCACAGTGCCTCCCTTATTTGATATGTCTAACTGTACTAAATATTGCACCTACCTGTGATTTGCCCAAGCCTTGGGTGAAACAGAATGGCTTACTGTAAATAAATAAAAATAAAAAAATAAATAAATGATTGATTGATTGATTGATCAAAGTGCTGTTCCCTATTACCTTTCTCTGCATTTTAATCATTTTTTCCCCTGTTTATATACTGGTTACACTTGGAAGTTTTGTCTTACATAGGGGTGGGCACATGCTGAGGGATGGTGGGTCAATTTAGGTTTTGCTGGATCTCAAATGGACTGCATCGCTTCTCGCTGGCAATCAGAAATGACATCCCTGCCAACAAGAATTCTGACTGGGGGATTTTTTTTTTTTTTTGTCCCCTTGGTTTAGCCTTTAAAAATACATCATCTGAGAGTATTTTGGCCAAATAAATATACTTATTGACTGAAAACACCAGAATTCCCTCTCCCCAGTTCCTAGGGTTCCAGGGAGTTATGGTCATCCTTCCAGTGGGGAGGTTACTACCAGTCTTTCCTTTTCTATATGCAAGGTAAAGGAAAATTAAGTTTTGCCTGTGTAGATAAGTCTAGTCTACTCCATGGATGGGAAAAGTGAAACGCTGAAGCTTTATGCAGCCCCCTAAGGCTATCCCTCCAGATGATACAGAACACCCCTTTTCTGACCAGAAAGAAAAGATAAATTGCATCTCCTGAAAACATCCAGGAGTGGCAAATTACCTTTTAAACATTTACAGCCCCCACTCCACACAAAGTGGGATTCAGGACACTTTTGGTTTGGAGTGTTTTTGTCAGTCTGTGTAGCTTCTCAAAGGTCATGGGGCAGAAGATTATTTTTGCTACAGTTAGAGTCAGAGTGTGTTCCATAGAAACTACCTTTGGATAACTTCATGCATGCCACTTAAAACCGTCTTTCTAGTGTGTATGAGGTTATATGTTTCTCTAAAGCTATTACCTTAGAATTGTTGGTGTATCTAAAAGTAACAAAGGATGCGGCTTTCCAGTTTAACAAACTGGAATTGCTAGATTTCATCGCATGAACGAGAGGACGTATTTCTCAATACACATGGTCAAAGGTATTACAAGATTTAGGGGTTATCCACCCAGGCCAAAAGGCCTATGTTCTCCTTGGTCTCACATTGCCAGTTTGTACGATGCAGGACAAGATCAGGCGGATCAGATGCCAGTGCAACAGCCCCGGTCTGATCCTGGCTCAAAGGGGCCTTAGTGTGGATCAAAATGACCCACTGCTTGCCATAGAGCTTCTTGGAAACTTTGCAACAATACTCAGCAAAATGGATGGCCCTATATGCCCCTTACCCTCCTCCACTGTTACATGTACTGAGAAGACTGCCATCACAGAATGTTAACACGAGAACGGGGCAGCTGGCCACATGAGTCTTCTCAGTAGAAGTGACAGTGGAGAAAGGTAAGGGATGCATAGCGGTAGTGGATCCATGGTGCAGGGGCCATTGCGTGGGTGTGTAAACGTGGACCCCTCCTATCCTGACCTGTCTGTTGAGCTCCATAGTTGTAGTTATCAACTTAAATGCTTTTAAAGGGGGATTTGACAGAGAATAATGGCTATCAACTAATTGTGATGTCTATAAATTACTTCCAGTATCAGAGACAGTATGTTGAATATCAGTTGCTAGGTAACATGACCAAAAGGAAGCCATTAATCATGACTTGTTTGTGGATTTCCTACCAGGGCATCTGGTTGGTCACTGTGGGAACAGAAGACTAGACTAGTTGGTTTTATCCAGTGAGATTGTTTCAATGATTGAAGTTGGTGCTAGGTTTTGCACTTACTAACCCATTAACCAATCTTTATTAATAAGCAACTTCAGAATTTGCAGGATGTAAAAGCTAAAGCTAAAATTATCGTCATTATCATCTTTCATTACAATCAACAGATCCAGTAAGAGACTCAATCATAAAATTAAAAACAACATCCCAAAGGGATAAACAGTACAATAAAAACAAGAAAACAGTTATTATCAGCTTTTATCTAAAACACACAAAGAGCTCTAATCTTCTTTGCCTCTGAGAGAAATTTAGCAACAGCCAACATTACATTTAGGGAGTTATCCTCCAACAAGAACCTGATATGTATGGAATTGGTCAGAACATCCAACAAATTTTCTCAATAGTGAAATAATCAAATTCTGGCTTGCCTCATTATAAAAGCTACAGGACAAAAATATGCTTCATCGACATAGCTTCTATATTATTACAAGGGGCAGCTGAAGCTTCCCTCTGGTGGAAAAGCAGGTGCCGTCAGGCCGCCCTTTTTGGGCGGTCTGTACCCCGCCTATGTCAGCTAATTGAAAAGGCCTGGTGTAATATATATTCAGAACTCTAGGTGAGCAGCTTACGTAGGAGCGATAACACAGAATGCAAAAAAATGTGTCCTGCAGTCTCTGCTTGAGAGGTTTAAGAACAATCTCCAATCCCAAATTAGAGAGAAGTGAAGAAGAAACACCAGTCAAAGCTACTTTTTCTGCGAGATGTTTGTACCAGCTACTTATATAATTGCCCTGGGGCAGGTATGCAAGCAAACCTGAACCAACCCCAAAGACACCAACATGCAGCCAGAGCTTTAGAGCATACCACCAGGCCCTTGTCAAGAGAGGGCTTTGGCCTGTCTCCAATAATAACACCGAATTTGGGACACAGATGGGGAGCTGAAGAAGGGTCCTTAGAAATGTTGTCTGTCGCCTATCAATTTCAGATGACACTCCCCCTATCCAAATATTAGAAGCATATAAAAGTTGTGCAACAGACTTAGCATTAAACACTTTCAAGGCAGATGGAACGTATAGGTTCCCTTTAGTAAAAGAAAAGAAACATGTTATTGCAGCTGAGCTGACTTATGCTTTCTGGATAGCATTCAGTGAGTATTCCACGACAAAAAATGATGCAGTGATAGCCCCAAGTATGAGGATGTTAAAGCTAAAATTATTTTGAAGGTGAAACACAAAGTTTATGAGCAAGACTTTTCCTGGAAGGGTACTTGGAGGTTGGGCAGCACTTTCATCTTGCATGCTTCCTCTGTGAGTTTGTGTGTTTGGCACTACTAGCATATCTTCCTTTTGCTCTGCCAAGTTTTGAGTTCAGAAAAACATCCTGATTCTTTTGTACTGCTCCTTTTGGTGGGATGATGGCTAATATTGAATGAGGCTACATGTGTCAACTTAATACTCAGTGTGGTAGACCCTATTATCTACCACTGTTACCTGCTGAGATAATTCATCCATTTAGTCTTGGAATCCATCAAATAAATTATCAACCACTTCTCTTTTCCTTGCTGTAATTTGAATAGTTGAACCAATTTTTCAGTTTTCAAAGCTGCCTCTCTACATGTGAAGTTGGTCCACTGATCTCTCTCATATTTCCAGATCAACATACTATAAATATGTATAACCTTCCTTCTGTGCTTCATTATGATTTCCATTCTTTTCCTTCCTGCCAGTCTTCTCTGTAAGTTTATTAGCTATAGATAAATGCAGATAATTAGGAAAATCCAAATAAGAACAATACTATAATGTTTGGTTTTTTTGTATTTTTTAATGTTAAGCAATGCTAAAAAACAGTGAGCTAGATTTTGAGGTCACAGACATACACATATATACATCCAGGAAGAGAAATCTAGCAACATGTTGCAGGATATGTTAAAAACATTGCCACAATATTTTGGAGATTCAGAATGTTCTTACAAATTTGGTTTCTATATCAAGCAGAGTGCAACAAAACTATTGCAATATTAGCTTGTGGTAGAAAATACAGAAGATGCTCTTGTAAGATTAAAGGAAAAAATACATTAATTGTTTAAGGAAATCCATTTTGGGATAGGAAAAGAGATAGACAAAAGAAAATTATCTAATGTGCGGTCCAGTCCAGTGCCTTGCGCCAGCCTGGCCATGTACTAGGGTTGCGTGGGGCGGAGCAACCGCATGCCCCGCAACCCTAGTATGTTGCGTCGGCATCATCATGGCAGCCTAAACTTGAATAGATAAGCCCCTAAGGCTGGCTCTCATGTGTGTAAGTTGTCTAGCATCCATGATGAAGTGGAAGCCTCGTTCACAGATAAAGAGAGAGAAAAGACTAGCTAACTTTTGGGAGAAGGGGGAAATGACCTCTGCAGACAGGAAAGACGCAAAAAAAGCTTGAGTACATAGATCAAAGAAAGAAACAGAAAGGTGAAACAGAAGGTCAGCCATGCTCTCTAGATTGTCTCTCCCCCCACCCTCCACTAATTATACAAGCTGCTGATACCTTTTTGCTTATCATTATCATTAGGTGATCTGCACATTGCAAGGGAGTGCCACTTCAGCCATTGTGCAACAAAATAGTATTGGCCTATTCCCCATTCCCACCTCAAGTATGAAATAATCAGTATTTGACACTGTCTATCATTCATAATTCACATTCTTATTGTATAGGAATAATGTTAAATTAAATAACATATACAGTCCGCCCTCCCCATACACAGGGGATCTGTTCTGGAGCCCCCCCCCCCCCCCAACGTATGGGGAAAAGAGCATATGCTCAAGCCCCATTGAAAATAATAGGGCTCACATGCGCAGTGCGCACACCCCATTACTCCTGCAGGGGCTTGCTTTCTGCATAAGCTCAGAGCTGTGGAAGGCAAGCCTGCCTGTGGGGTGGACCGACTGTATTAATAAAATTCACCATAAATTGTAGATGGTACAGTACTGCCGTAACACCTAGATTTATCAATCCTACTGGCATCCATCTCAATGGCTACCCAGCCTTAGAAAGAGTGAAGGCCAGCGTGAGACGTTCTTATAGTGAGGCAGGGGAAATACAGCTTAGTAATTGTATATGTACCTTCCATGTTCATTGATGTACTCTTTGCCAAATGCCTTGGAATTCAGTATGTTGGATTCTAAGAAAACATCTTCTTTGATTTGCAAATGGACATTAAACTCCCTTGACTTTGAAAATCTATCAGTGACCACATGGCGAAAGGGGGAGGTGCCAGCCTGCAGATAGCCCTCCCTACCATCTGAACTAAGGACAGAAACAGAAAATACAGGCCTATGACTAACATCTTCAATTTTTTTCTCCTGTTTGCCTGATGAAGAAGCCAGTGTGACTTTGAAAGCTTGCAACATGCAATTGTGCATTTTGGTTGTACCAATAAAGGTATCATTGTCTGGATGTTATTGGATTTGCTATATGGCCAACCCGGCTAACCCTAGATGTCTATTATGATGTGTCAGCTTTGTAAATTTGTTTTATCTACTATCTATGCTTGCTCCATAAAAGGATGACTGGATTCTGAATGGTTGGCTTTTTTAGATGTGCCAATATTGTAAAAAAGCTCTTTAAATAGTGAGGTAGGTATTCAGTGCTATTAAAATGAGACATAATGTTCCATTTGTCTGTTTTAGCAGGTTTAATGTGCCTTGGAAGCAATGAATTTATATATTTAACTATATGGTGCATCTTCTTAAAATATAAATTTTGATATCTCCATGCTGGAGATCTACTGCTGGGTTAGATCTGTGCATTACAGCCAAGTCTTAAGTTGATTCCTCTTCATGACTATAAATAGTTTGTGAGTCATAGACAACTGCTCCCCAGGTTAAGTGTCTGTCAGCTGTAGACCTCTCTTTCTGTCATCTGGTTTTCAGTGATCTTAATACCAACCTTTCAGTGTCAGGTTAGAAAAACTATACTGCTTTAGGATCTCCTTTTCTTACTCATTTTGTCTCAACATTCTGATTAAGATAGTTAATAAGTAAAATAAAGTCAGATTCATGCATGTTACTAGGTTTGTAACCCAGACTAGTAAAATGTTACCTGTTTTATTTTTCTGGATGTTTTCTCCAAAATGACAGCTTGTAAATAGTGAAGAAGATAAAATTACCCAAGTAGATGAATCCTTTTAAGATCATTAGCTTTTTAATCCAAAACCCTATCATATCAACGTGCATAGGATCAAAAGTAAACTTGATGAATAGTCAGTTATTTGATCTGGAATTTGAATACTCTGTAGGAAAATTTGGTAAAACTGAAAAGCATGGGAAAGATATTGTAAATATTCTTTTAAAATCACACCATTATCTTTTCTTGGAACTATATGAGACACTTTCATTATACAGTGGGCCCTTGTTATCTGCTGGGGTTTGGTTCCAGGACCCCCTGTGGATAACAAAATCCTTGGATGCTCATATCCCTTTAAATATAATGGCACAACACAATGGTGTTCCTTATATTGAATGGAAAATCAAAATTTGCTATTTGAAATTTATACTTTTTTTGGTATATTTTCAAGCTGTGGATACTCGAATCTGTGGATAAAAAAATCCATGGATAATGAGGGCAGACTGTACAGACTTTCATTGCTGAGAGATAATCTGGAATTAGTATGCTGTATTTTAACAGCTTTTGAAATCGGCATATCATGATTCCTTGATTGTCTACTGGGCTCATTTTAATCCAGTCTCTACTATGAAAGTGACTTGGAGAAGAAGAAGGAATACAGAGAGAGGGATTGGAGATTAACTAATGATGAAACTAAAGTTAACTTTCCTTTATGACCTAGTTGCAAAGTTCAGCAAAAAAAGATTTCTAGAAAAATACATAACCTGATGATAATATTTGTACTTGGATTTTCTCGGAGCCAACACACACTGTTATTGAATGCTGGTTACCAATATTTGATGAACAGTTATATCTAACATAGGTACAGTACACACAACAAATTCTCTTAATGTTTCCTTGGAGTAATATGGCCTCGCCGTCTGATGAGGTTGAGAGAAACTAAAGGTTTTCCCCACCTATAGACCATTTAGATAACATAAGAATCTAATATTTGGGGTCCATGAGCATATACAGAATTTTGGGATAGTGTCATCAGTGTAGTCACAAAATCACTTATTAGGTACAGGCAATTGCAGAGAACACCCAGTTCAGAGAAGGCTGGGGAGACTGATAATTTCATAATTTGATCAGTAACTGAGAATAAAGAAAACATAGAAGCTGAGCTCCCAAAAATAAAATCACTCTTATGAACCAGGGATTTTAAAAATATTTTATTTTCTCTAGTACTCTATCCATTTTATCTTTACAAAAGTACTCCACTCTCAGAAAGCTATTTTGTCTGTCTGTTGTTATCTATCTATCTATCTATCTATCTATCTATGAGGAGCTTTTCCCTCATAGTTGCTTCACTTTTTCCTTGGCTACCATCTCAGATTAGAAAACTATAGTGTTAAGAGAGGAACTCCTTCCACTTCCTCTTTCACTTGTTTGTCCTGTTCCAGACTGAAGCCTTTAAAACAAAACTTGGAATCAGTGGCCTTCTACATGTTGTTGAATCCCAAATTTCATCATCCCCTACTGATAACTAGTGAGGGATTGCAGGAGTAGTTTACCCTTGGTTTAAAATACATGGGAGTGAAAGGAGACACATGTTTAAAGAGAGGAAATGAGGAAGTGAGCACATGTAGGTAGTGCAGAGGATTTGTGAGTGCTTTACAGATGCCATGGTACCTGTGGTTACAACATCGAAGTGCTCATATGCAAGCTGATGGTTCACATTTTCTACAAATCCATGTGTGCACACATGTATGTCTCCATACAACATATGGAGAGGTATGCATCCTAGATTCATACTTTATATTAATATTTAGAATTAAATTGTCTACTTGCATTTATAGGCTCAACTTCATTTAGTATGTTGGATTGTGTTGGACTGTGATCAGAGAACTTGCAGTTTCTCTGAATTCCTTTGGATATCTTACAATATCTTTATAATCTACTTTACAGGAAGTTTGAAGGATAAAATGATATTATAGTTTTAGAGACCAGGTGGACTACCTCAAAAATTGTTGGACCAGTGTTCATCAGAATGCATCAGGGCATTATACATTATGAGACCTAAGCATGATCACATAGTCATAAAATAACTAAGAATAATAGAAATATCTAAAAGCAATAGAAAATAAGTCACCCCTAAACTAAAGGAAAAGGTAAAACATAAAAATAAAAGGACCTAGAAGCAAACCAAAATGCTTAGGCCCAAAAGACAACAAGATGTTGTCAGATTTGAAGTACAGCCATTCCCTTGACATTCACTGCTTTCAGATTTGTTGCCAAAGCTTTCTGTTTTCAGTCTGATTAGGAAACATCTTCTGCTCCCCATCTTCCTCCTCCTCCATTTCCCTCCCAACCAGGTAAAAGCAACACCCTCCTCTTGCCAGAAAGGAGGAGAAGGTGAATCCTTTGTGGAAATGGCTGCTAACATCAGATTAAAAGTGAAGAAACTTTGGAAATGTGAGGAATGCTAAGTCTGGCAAAGTGGGGAGAGTGTTGTTTTTGCCTGGCTGGGAGGGTGAGAGGGAGGAGGAGAAAGATGGGAGGCAGAAAGTGGATCTTTCCTAATCAGATTGAAAACCGAAAGGTTTCGAAAGAAGGGGAATGCAAACTCTGACAAAGTAGGGGAGGTAAAGTGTTGCTCCCCCCCCCTCCCCGGTTGTAGGGAGGAAGAGAGGGAGAAGATGGATCTTTCCTAATCAGATTTAAAGTGGAAGGGCTTGAAAATGCAGGCAAAATGTGGCAAGGTTGCAAAGAGTGGTACTCTTGGTGGGAGAGGACTGTGTATCCTTCGTGTCTGGGCAGGGCTAAGTTATTTGTGTTTTTTCGCATTTGCGAGGGTACTCCACCCCTAACCCTCTGCGAATGCCAAGGGATGACTGTAATGTGATCCCAACTCTCAACATTCCTTACCAATCCAATGCCTGCATTTTAATTAAAGCTACTACATAATCTTCAAAATCAGTCTCACATGCAAGGCATTGTTGAGTATGGAATAGTTCAGTATGGAATAAAGGATGGTAGCGTCTTTTTGTCTCTCATGAGTCTGTTGTAAAGAAATATCAGGCCCTAAATAATATTAATACTAATTAGCCTAATTAGTATTATACAAAGTAAAATCTTAATCTTATTGACAGAGTCTGACTATAGAAATGCTACTGCTGTGTGCAATATAAACCATAGTAATTTTTAAAAAAAGAGCATGGTCAATGAAATGGATATACAGAATAGGGACCCGTATATATAGTGATGAGAACCACGTAGCCCACCAATTGTTGTTGGCCAGAAGGTCCTAGGAGCCCTGACCATCACTGCCAATGGTGAAAAACCCTGGAGCTTGCTGTCCACCATCTGGAGGGCCACAAAATTCCTACCACTGCACGTATGGGAAAGTAGAATGGAAAGTATGTATTGAGCATATACCTGAAACTTAAACTGCTGTATTAGCACCTACCACGTGTTAACAGGGAACGGAGTTCCATAGGGCAGGAACCGCAACATGGAAAACCTGTTTTTCATAGCCATGAGGCAGGTCTCTCTAGGACTTGTTGAACAACCAAAAATATTTACTATTACTGGGAACAGAAGTGACTAAGTCTGGTCAGAGAATCTTCCAGGTACCCTGCTCCAAGTTGTTTAGGATTTTATAAGCTTTTATAATCTTTTAACCTGAACTAGAAAGGTAAAAGGACAAGAGAGATTACGGTATATATCTTTGGTTCTGGCATTTATAGTAATAGAAATGGGATGAATCTTAGATTACTATTAGTGTGCATGATTTACTAGAAGTTGTGTTAGGTTGTTAATATGTTGTTGAGTTGCCTCGCCATCTGTTTGCCATTACAAATTAGTTAAACTTGGTGTTTTGAGTCTGGGTGCATGATTATTTAGAGATTATAGCATCCTTAAGCACAACTAATTGTTTTTCTGAAATACTACTAGAAGCAGTATACATTATCCCTTGTAAAGGACACAGACACCCTGGGCTCCTGTAATTTATCCGGCCTCTACAAAGCTTAAATATAAATAAATCTCCAGCTTATGTGTATAATATATTGTATATTATGATACTACTGGACAAGGGAGTGTGTTATTAACTTTGGGTTCATGGTTGTTATTGCATTACCATTTTTCTCCCTGAAAACCCTTAGGTGAATGACTGTCAGGCAGAGATATTAAAGAAAATCATAACAAAAAGTTATCAAATAACACAAGGTTTAAATATGTAAGCTGGTTCAGTGCTTATTTCAGTGTAACAACTTATATTAAAATCATTGTGACAATTTCTCTGAACCTTCCAGTGATACTTCACCAGTTAACTGTAGCCTGCTTCTCTACTCTCTGACTCGATCTCTATTTCTGTCTCTGCTCTGTTTCATCTGATTCCCTGTCTGCCCCCTTCCTCTATCTTAACTGACCCTGTTGAGCTTTCACGCCAGTAATTATTAATGTTGTTACACTTCTGGTATTTCTATGTTTATTAATGCACACTTGAGAAGTTATACATGCTGCAGAAGCCAGCCTTTCTCGAGTGGAGAGCCAGTGGTCCTCCAGATTTTGGACAGTAGTCCCCATCAGTCCCAGCAAGCATGGATGTGGCTTTGCTTATGTGTAATGTTAAATGATCAGAGGATACTAAGAGGCTTATAACTGAAGTTGATAAACCATGCAGATAATGCTGTGTTGAATGTTGAAAATATATACTGTACTAGAGAATGAGTGGAAGTTGAATAGAAAGTTGTGGATTTATTAATATTGGTGAGCAATGGGCCTGGGATATGACAAGTGGTCCTTAGGTTATGATCAGTGTGTTTAGTAAAGGTATTGGAGAATTAAAGTGAACTACAGTTGAAAGCTTAACTCTCTTTGGAATGAAGAGATCTCAGTCTGTAGAAGTCTATGCTATTTGGGGAGGAAAAGGAAAGGAGGCTACCTTCAAGTCTGGTCCACTGGCCAGTAGCATAATTCATTTCAAAGACCGTATCAACTAACATGGTGGTGCTTCCTTTACTAATAGAAACTAGAAGGCTAGAAAATGTCATAGTTCCTGCACTCCATGGGGAAAGCTTGAATTGATACCATCGGTAAACATCAGAAAAGAATAGATCTTATTTCCTCAGTATAAGAATTACTGTTAAGGTCCTTTCTTCCTGAAAGCAGTCAAGTTAGTTTCATAATTTGATTTTCTTTTTTGACTCATAGACAAGAGTTGGTTTTAAAACAAGGGTGGGAAATTTCAAGAGATCCAGATCCCCTAGCAGTAATCCCAGCTAGTCGAGATGTCACAGGTTGAACCATTTAACTTTTGGAGCCGATAGAAGTTTTGTAACTGGCAAACATCATTGCCTTTGAAAACAAGTGTATGCTTGAAATGCTACTGACATCTGAATTAAATAATGTGATTAAATTAAATATTTTCACCAGCTGAAGAAGTTGCTTCTTTTCTCCTTTCTTGTTACATGTTGTGTCAGGTAGCCGATGCATACTGATAATTCAGTTGGGGGGAAAAGGGTACCATACAAATGAAATAGATTTATCTGTAACAAGAAAGAAGAAAAGTAATAAACATTGTGGACTGTGTACAGCAGTGCAAATCTGCTTGTACAACAGCAGAATCCAGTGCTGGAGTGAGTAATCTTCCCTTCCATGTGCAGCCCACTTAGTACCCCCAAACCTTACTTCAGTAGAGTAGAAGCCATCCAGCATGTTTGAGGTTGCACAGTGGAATAGTAGGGAAGGCGGTTCTATGACTTGTACCATTGTCATGTTGCATTGGTCCCTGAAGTTGAATAGTAAATATTCATCCAAAGTATTTCAGTACACAGTGCGTCCTTCCCTTATGTGGGGGATTTGTTCCAGACCCCTCTCCCCGTGTAAGGGAAATATCGCGTATGGTGGAGCTCCATTGAAAACAGTGGGGATTGTGCCCGTGGCACACCATTGCCTCTTTCAGTGTGTGACTTTCAGCTTATGCTGAAAGCTGCTTATGATGCAGGCATACTGTATATGTCTCTTTTGCTCCAGAGACTAGGATCCGGAGCAATGGATGCAAGCTACAGGAAAAGAGATTCCACTTCAACATTAGGAACAGTAAGGGCTGTTCAAAAGTGGAACAAACTCCCTCGGAGTGTAGTGGAATCTCCTTCCTTAGAGGTTTTTAAACAGTTGACCATCTGTCGGGGATGCTTTGATTTAGATTTCCTGCATGGCAGGGGGTTGGACTGGATGGCCCTTCATGTGCAATTTTGGAGATTTTCACTTTGACCATTGTTGCGTTCATACATGTTGAGTTAAATCCAGTGTGAGAAATCCACTGAGGAACTATAGCACTTCCATTTACTAACCAGTTTTAGGAGTGCTGAGGGCTGATGTGGAGAAGAAAAGTAACTAAAGCAGTGCCAGCATAACATTAGAACGATTTTTTGTGTGTGTAATTTATGAATTTTATCCTTACAGAACGAATCTTACCCATTTCAATTTAATTCACTTCACGTTCACATTCATCAATGAATTGATTCATTTAAATCCACGGTTCACATCTGCTTGCAAACCAGTTTATTATGTAGTGGGAATGAGGACTTAGTTTCTGGCATTTTCTCAGAGGGAAATTCGTTATGTCATGGCTATTAATAATTCATTAATGTCTGTTGTAATGCTGTTCCTTATCAAGTGCTTAGAATTTCATAATGAAATTAAAACAAAGGAAAAGAAAAATTACTCTTAAATCTTAAGGACTCTTTGGGTAGTCTGCAAAAGAACATTTTTAAAGTGCTTTTTGTTTTTCATTTCAGGGGAATGAGGCAAGCTACCCACTGGAAATGTGCTCACACTGTAAGTTTAAACCTTATTTACATAATTCCCTAGATTTTTAAAAAAATGCTTTATATTGGGTCATTGTAATATATTTGAGCAGTCATCATTTATCATTTTATATTGGTATAAAGGACTGAGATCCTGTTTCCTATACAAAAACTTGCTTGCAGCCTCACATACTTCTTAGGTAATACTTAAAATATTTACATTAGATTAATTCAATGAATAAAAGTCTCTCTCTTTCTCTCTTTTTGCAACATGCTGCATCTGTCCAATATGCTGAGTATCATGTGAACCATCCAAACTTATTTTGTTGAAGCTAGGGCAGAGAGTGCATGTGAGATAAAGAAATTGCAAGGAAGTTGAAGACATTACTAAGTTGGATGGCATAATACTTTACCAGGCCACACTACATTTTAAAAAGAGAAGTAATTATTGAAGGAAATGTACTTACGTTGTACCGCTTGTTCAAAATGTACAACTTAATTATAATTAATGAAGGACAGTTCAATTATTCCTAAACATTAGTGACCATGCGCAAATAATTTGAATATAACAAGCTTCATGAGATGTTTCACTTTCTTGCTGTTCCTAAACAAATAATTTTGTTAATTATTTCTCCTCTTTGCCCTCCCTTACCTCTCTTTAGTTGACGCAGATGAGATTAAACGATTGGGAAAGAGGTTTAAAAAGCTTGATTTAGATAACTCCGGTTCCTTGAGTGTGGAAGAGTTCATGTCTTTGCCTGAGTTGCAACAGAATCCATTGGTGCAGCGAGTAATAGATATATTTGATACAGATGGAAATGGAGAAGTAGACTTCAAAGGTAAGGAACAATCTTAACTCATGAAATTAATATTTCTTGTTATATGCAAGCAGTGTATTAGAAATATCCTAGAAATTGGCCTGATGTTTCCATAACTTACAGTCATTGGTTCAGTTAGTACATCTTTAGCATGTGTATGATTGTCATGATGAGACTCAACCACCCAACTTCTTTTCTCAGATGGTAGCACAATGGGTCTTTCTGATCCCACTGCTGCCACCAATTATGTGACGTTGATGATCACTATTCCAATTATTCACTGCGAGACTCAAACTCGGGACTCTCAAGCTTCTCCTGCAATTTAACACTCTTTAGATGCCAGCCCTCTGGGTTTCAAATTTTGCCCCCAGCTTGGTACCAACTATTCTTTGACAGTTGCACACCCACTAGCCAATGTGTCTGAAATAGCATACGTCACTTTGAACGTATGCTATTTAAATGATATATGTGTCCTAAGAGGCCAGAAGCCATGCCAAAGCCACTCTCCAGTCCTAAAGACTGGAGTGCAGATTTGGCACAGCTTCTGGCCTCTTAAGATTAAACAGCATACCTCCAAAGTTACTCGAAGAAGCTTTATTTTGGCCTGTCTGTTCGGGCCCTAAGTTCTCACAGAACCTTTATTAAACCTTTGTATCTTATAACCCTTCTGGTTACCTGTGACTCCACTAGTCAACAAACACTATGTCTTCCACAGGACACTACAATAATTTAATTAAGGACACTCTTCATTCCTTTCTTGGGTACTTAAAACTCTTTCTAAATGCCTTGCACAACAGCCTATCCTAGCCTCAATGGCTCTTCACCCCTCAGGGCACAGGGCACAGTAAACATCATCAACAACAACCCTTTCAAACCTTCTCCTCCATCTTATATACTCATTCCTTGAAGAAGCCCCCACCTTTTCCTGGCTTCGCTCCTATTGACTAGTGCAAAGGTTCTAATCTGCCTCCTCTACATTGATGATTGAAATTCCCACATGAGAAATAATTTATATTGTGGGTCATTGGTATCCACTGGGGTTTGGATCCAGAAACAGATCCCACCCCCTTATAAAATCCACGTATGCTGAAGTCCCATTATATATAATAGCATAGTAAATAAAATAAATAAATAGTAAAACGGTGCCCCTTATATAAAATGGCTAAATCAAAAATTGCTTTTTGGTTTTTGGGGAGGAAAAGGAGGGAGACTTTCAAACCATGGATGGCTGAATCCATGGATATGGAAGGCCAGCTGCACATAGAACAAGGAACACTTAGGAATCAGTTTGCTGCGCTATTAGCAAACTTTTTTTTCATTGAAATACATGCTAATGATGAGCGTGTTTCGGTTCAATGCATCTTCACCGTATCAAATGTGTGAACTTGTTTGTGAATAAAAAGAATGAAGGGTGTTGAGGGGAAGGAATCTAGCAGTACCTTTAAGACTGACTTATACTTTGCAATGAACTTTGCACTTCCTCAGATACACTTGGAAAACTTGTTTGTGAATTATGCATTACTAATTGTTTGTTTGACAAAACAAACCAAAAAAAAACTCTCATCATTTCTCATTTGAAAAACTGAAAATTGATTGTAGAATTGGTCTGGTCAGAGGCTGGGGAGGGCAGTTTTTGTCTACTCTCCCTCTGCATTGCACCAGAGGTTCCATCACATTACTTTTTGCTGATTTGCATCTGTAAATCGTGGATATTACAGAGTTATGTGGATGGGGGAAAAGGCAGACCTCAAGGTCTATTAGCTGCTTTGTTGCATGTTTGGCAAAATTGAGGCCAAAATTCATCTGGGGAAATCCCTCACCATTTAAAAAAAAGAAGTAGGCTTCAGCAACTGCAAAAGGAGGTATTGTGGGCTGCATGCAGCTTTTGGGCACTGTGTCTCCACTCCACGCTTAGTATGGGGCCACTCACCAATTAAATAATGTGGCTTTATCTGGATTATTTTGTTTAAGACTGAACATCAAACAAACTGACCAGACAAAAGAGTCCTGGTGACACAGTGTTTGAATGTCTGTACTGCAACCACTCACTCAAACTACAAGGTTGTGAGTTCAGTACCAGCCAGGGGCTCAGGGTTTACTCAGCCTGGCATCTTTCCAAGGTCGCTAAAATGGGTACCTGGCTTGTTGGGGTCAATTAGCTTACACATGATAAACCATTTAGGGAGTGCTCAAGTGCACTGATAAGTGGTATAGAAATGTACTTGCTATTCCTATTGCTAACTAAATTCTCAGAAATACTTCAGCTCTTTATACTTCTAGAGGGAGAAGGTGGCATTTGCCGTAGTTAGCACAAGAGCTATTTCTTTATTGTTATAAGTTGCATTACTCCAGTATAGGCCTTTTCTGTTTCTCGATTCCATTCAGCTAAGTCAGACAGTGAATTTAATCTAGCTGTTTATCTGAATTTGCTTCCTTGCAGGTTATCTGCCATTCATAATCTTGTACAGTGATAGAAGCATATTGCTTCCTGTTGCATGCTTTCAACCCTCTTTCCTTTTTTTTAATAGTCTTTGCATCAGCACCTATATTTGATTTAGTTTTAATTTTTAAAATTTGATATCTATATTTTAATTTTTATATTACCTTTGCATTTAGTAAGTAGATGATTGATTATATAACAAGATAATTATTCTGCACTGGCAGTAGACAAAAGGTGTGGTTGTGATCCAGATACCTGCTTGGGGAAAGAGTCAGGCTGAGGTTGATATCTGTCACCCCCAAATGTGCCTTCTAGAGCTGGGGTCCTGATGAGTGGTGTGGACTGTGGCATGGGATACTGAGAGAGAAAAGGTACTTTGTTTAAAATGGAGCAGACACATGGTCTGTGACTGAGGCAGAAGCAGTGTCTGCCCAACTTTCAAAATCTTTCCCTTCCTTATCAGCATCTTGTGCCACAGCCAACTCCACCAAACAGAGTTCCCAAATTCTTTGGCATTTTATGACACTTTGGGGTTGTCCACACAGGCCAAAAGGCCCATGTGCCCCCCCCAAGCCTTATATCATCCTGTTTAGATGATGCAGGCCATTAGCCCAGGCCAGGATCGGACAGACTGGACATGATTGCAACCTGAACCCAGGTCAAAGAGACCTTAAGAAGCCCTGGTGGCGCAGTGGTTAAATGCCTGTACTGCAGCCATTCACTCACAAACCATAAGGTTGCGAGTTCAATGCCAGCAAAAGGGCTCAAGATCAACTCAGGCCACTAAAATGAGTACCCAGATTGCTGAGGGCAATTAGCTTACGCTTTGTAAACCGCATAGGGAGTGCATAAGTGCACTGATAAGCGGTATAGAAAAGTACTTGCTATTGTTATTGCTATTGGCATTGGTCTAAATAACCCCTACTTAACCATGGAGTTTTTTGGAAACTTGACGGCAAATCTCGACAAACCAGACAGCCTTGCGTATGCCTTACTTCCCTGTGCTGTTGCTGTCACTGAGAAGACTCCCGCATCACTGTGTCTTTTTACATCAGACACAGCAATGGAGGTCTTCTCACTAACAGCACCAAGAGAGGGGTGCGCAGTGGTAATTGCTCCATAGTGTAACAATGGGTGGGCATGTAAACCTGTGGAAGGATCTGGGTTGAGACCCAGGCCAGGGTAGCATGCGCTTTATTTAACCCATGGTATCCTGGCCCACCTGCTCAGAAGACTACCTAAAGTCCTGGTAGGAATCAATTTCCTGTCATGGGTGGATTATCTGGACCCAACCTCCCCCCCTTCAAAAGTTTTTAAGCCTGTATGACATTGTCAGAGTTTTCACGTTATTGTATGGTGCACAAACATGTCAACTAACACCTAAAAGACTACATTTTATATTAAGATTTGCTTTTGGAGAATGGTAGACATACTTATGTAAATCAAGAAGAAATAATGTAACTGCCTATGTACCAAAGTCTGAGAAGTGTAAACTGTTTTATAAATTATCTTCTTGTCTGTATTCTTTAGAATTTATAGAAGGAGTCTCCCAATTCAGTGTCAAAGGCGACAAGGAACAGAAGTTAAGGTGTAAGTATTTTTATTATTGGCATAGTTTGTAGATCATTTTTTGTAGTTTAGAATCTCCCTGTCCCTTACAATTGTTAATTTTTTTATTGAAATAAAAAGTGATTATCTTGAACCTAAACTTTCTGCTTAATTGTGTGAGAAATGCGACCTTACAGTCAGAGGTGATGTCTGCAGCCTTTTCAGTAGATGCTATCTTGATGACTGAATTCAACTTAGGGATATTTTAGATTTGAAGGTACTGTACTTCAGCAATTTTTCTCCATCACACTCATGTTTCTACATGATACTATGACCTTTAGCAAGAAGTCAAGCCCACAATCCATTTTGTCACATCTTCAGTAACATATTATGGTATTACAAAATCTGGGTTTAAATCTATCATACAGGAGGTTCACTGTGCCATTGGATTAGTTTTAATAGTGGAATGTTGACCAGAGATAGAAAAAAATGACTTTTTTCTCTGCTAACAGTATATTACTAGGAGTAACTACTAATACTTTGTTAGAATTAAGACCCATTGAAATACATGGAATATTGTTCCAGCTAAGTAAGTGTATGATTTCAGCTTTTAGCATGATGAATTTTGAATAGGACCTATCAAAGGAAATACAACAACAGTGCAAGCAAAATATACCAGTATTTAGGTTTGAGATGCTACAGATGCTATGTTATATATATTAGGATAGTCAGGCCAGGTTTGGATAATCAGTGAAATAAATGACCCATACCTTGGCTCAGCTTCTATAATAAGGAATGTTTATGATATTCAGCTGTTCCTGAATTAGGAAACTGTCGTGCTAGGATCAGATAAGACTATTGGCAGGGAAGAGAGCTGAGAAAAGAGAAGGAAGTGTTTTCACAATGGTAACTGTTAGTCTGTGTGGAGTTTGAGAGGAAAGGAAAACGTGGAATACAGCTGGAAATATTCAACCCGGGGGGGGGGGGGGGGATCTTCACAGAACTCATCTTTGGTACAGAGGTTTTTCTTACTATTTTTTCCCCTTGTAGTTGCTTTTCGTATCTATGATATGGACAAAGATGGCTATATCTCCAATGGGGAGCTCTTCCAGGTTCTGAAGATGATGGTTGGGAACAATCTCAAAGATACTCAATTGCAGCAAATCGTAGACAAAACCATAATAAATGCAGATAAAGATGGTGATGGAAGAATATCCTTTGAGGAATTCTGTGCTGTAAGTTTTTTTTAACATGTTTTTATGCATATACACATAGATAATTGTACACCATTGCATCTAGAGTTCCATTCATTTTCATCACATATCCTACTTAATTTACTTTACTACTTACATTCCCCATTCTTTTGGATTTATTTATTTATTTATACCCCACCCTTCAGCCCTAAAGGCTATCAGAGCGGCTTACAATTATTATTTTTTAGTTAGACTGTTCCCCGCCTCCTTTTTTTTCTTTCTTTTTTTTTCTTTTTTGGCCTTTATCAAAGACTTTTCAAGTGAGGTGAGGAAATTATTACTCTTCATATATTTTTGGATTTCAGCTCCCCGTAGCTCCAGCCATCATAGATGGGACAGGGGAGTTGATAGCTTAATTAATTAATTAATTAGGAATCTAATAGGAGCCATAGTCTAGCAGCATCTAAAGAGAGCCATGAGACATTATACCCTGCTGTACAAGATAACTGTTTTAGTTCTTATATATTTTCTAAAAACACTTCATTGTTTTCACTGCCCTCTTGCATATCTAATCATGTATGTAATATATGCTCCTTTCTTATTGGATATAATTATATTTTTTTGGCTGTCATTTTGGCTTTATTTTGCTGTGAGTATTAGCAGAACACTATAGGATTAAAACTACTTGTTTTAAAAAAGCAAACTTTGATCTGAAGAATCTAAAGACCAGTACCACAGTTCCAATTTACCAGTTGTATTAGCTGGGGTTCTAGCCTAATTGTGGGTATGTTTAAAGTTATCTATTTAGACATATTTTTAAAAATTCTACAAGTATGTGTTTGTTGCATCTTGGCCCACTGGGGTTTCTGTGCATAACATCTAAAGACATTCTTTAAAAAAGACATCAGAACAATATTTTTAAAACCAGTCTTTAAACACAAATACAATTAAAGCAGTTAAGGACATAGGAAACTAAGCAGGGATGGAACTGGCCTAATCTTCCGCAAGGTGCTGAAGTGCTGCTGCTGACAAAGCTGTTTTTCATGTACTTATCAATCTAGTCTATCAGGATATTGGGACATGCAGCAGAACTTCTGAACATCAGGAATTCCAGGGCAGCTCATGGCAGGAGGAAGAACTACTGGTCTTTCATATATCCTGGTCCCATCCATTTAAGGCTTTGTACATCAAAACCAGGAGCTTGCAAGTGAATTGTTACAGGACCAGTGATTATATGAGTCTCTAATATACACACAACTGCCTTTTGCTCTGACTGTAGCTACTGAACACTTTTCAAAGAGAACTTTACACAGAGTATATCACAGTAGTTTAATCAGGAGATGAGGAAGGAAGGGCAGCTGGTCAAACCCACCTTCCTAGAAATAGGTAGCAGAGGCATTCTTGACCTCACCAGTTCCTGGCTCCTCAAGAGCACTTAAACCTTTGAGCCTGTTCTTTCAGAGGAAGCACCAAGCTATCCAGAACAGGTTACAGAGAGGTTGTTATAGATGTCTGTTTAGATGAAAGCCTATTTCAGAAAAGAACATCAAGGTCAATTTATCTAGAAGACTTATATTACCAAGAAATGTTCTGCTGTGAGTCTAATTTTCATTATATTCTTGTATATAGGTTGTAGGAGGCCTAGATATCCACAAAAAGATGGTGGTAGATGTGTGACTCTTTAGGACACCACCCAACACTTTTGCTTTCTTCTCCATCTTTGAAGATCTGCTCAAGACGTCCAGCAACGCTCTCTGTGTATTTAAATGGAAGTATTTTTCTCTGTGAAGCCACATTTTCCAACATGAGCCTCATGAAGCCAACTAAGTGTTATTGAACTTTTATTCTCTCAATAACTTAAGTGTAGCACTTTAAAGTCTGAAGGACAGCAAGATGGGAAGAGCATATCAGTGTGGTGGAGAAAGGGAAGGGGGTTGGCTTTTTAATTTATTTTTCTCATCTTTTATAACAAGAAAATATCTATCTATATATATGTGTGTATTTATATATAGATATATATGTAGCTTTCTATATGTAGTAGTTAGGTGGGCTTTAATTTAATATACTTGATTCAGAAACAAACTATAGAGTACAAAGTGCCAAGCAGAACATTTAACAGTTTGATATATGGATATACATCTTTACTTTTATGTCACACAGTTTTATATATATACTATATATATATAGTAGAAAATGTAAAGTTTTAAATGGTTGTTTGGTCAACTCTTTCCTTTTTCCTGTGATTATTTCAGATATTTATATATTGACTGGCTGAGATAGCATTGCTTCCTGTTAATTTACCTTAATTACATTTTTGTAAGGCAGGAAACTTAAGTTTGTTTATATATACCTGTTGATATATTACCAGACTGCATCTTTGCTTGATAGCTTTCAGTACAATTCTACTCAGTAGTATGAGAAAATGTAATAGGATATTCATGCCAAGAACTAGTCCTTGTGTACAAATAGGGTTTACTTATGGCCATTTCATCATTTCACATATTAACTGGATGCAGTTGCACATAATATACCCTTAGTAATCATCAGCTGTGTTACATTAAGTACACATAAAACAGTTGAAAGCATTTGCATTTGTTTCTCAGCATGTAGCTTAATTAAGAATTTAGGATTAACAAGGTAAATGCCTAGAATTCCCATTGCACAGTGAGACTATAAAATTTACCTTGCCATGACGTTATGTTTCAAGCATATAGTTTCCCATATGCATTTAATGTGGTAGTATAATTTGCATAGAAAAACTGGTAATATTTTATATATGTGTATATAGGATTATTATGGGGAAAACATTTAGCCTATGCCATAGGAAAGGAGGAAAGCTTCATTACATTATCTAAATTTATACCTCTTTGTTTTTCTCCAGTTCTTCACTTGGAGATTTTTTTTTTTCTAGATTTGTCCATATCATGATTTGTAATGGATAGTAACTTGATATGTGTGATATAAAAGTAGCGAGCCATGTTATACAACTTGATATCATCCTTTTCCTTTTCTGCAATGGTACTTATTGGCTAGAAAGAAATAAAAATACCATTAGATTTTTAGGATAGTACACCCTTTCCTGTATAGCAGTTTTTTCTATTTTAAAAGGTTTTATAATCAGCAGTGGAAAAGGCAGGTTGTATGAATTAAATCAAGTTGCCTGCCTGCCGTAGCTGTTCCTTCAGCTGAGTGCTGCACATCATGGGCTCTGTCTGTGAGAGAGAAATCCAGGTGCTTGGTGTCCTTGCATGACATGAAGTTTTGCATGTAGATCGATTTGAAATGTTCCTCTTGTTTACATGATTTGCATAATTTTTAAAAAAATAATGTTGCCAAACTTTGGTAAATGTTAAAACAGAATCTCCACTACATGTAACTTTCTTCCTCTGGATCAGTACGTGGCTTATAATCCCAGCCAGTGGTTCTGTCTGTTCCAGTGTCAACTGCCATGTGCTCTGCTTCAAGGGGGAACTGTCTTTTGTGAATTTTTTGTACATAAGTATTTGTTACAAACATTTTAGCAAATGCTTTCTATTTCTTAATTGCTTGTGCATATCCTGGCTGGCGTTATAGAAAATAGTGCTAACATTAGTTTGGGGGGGGGGGGGGGGGGCCTTTTTTTTTTAGTTTGTGTGTGGAAAATGGGTTATGTTGAATGTTTAGATTTTCCTCTGCATGCTACATCATACAAAGTTGGAACTATAGGAACCTTCATAATGTATGGATAAAAAAATAAAATATTTGAACTTTACTATAGTACTGTATTAAGTTACCAAAGAATAAGGAAGTAGTCTTGATGTTTTTCAGGTTTGATTTTCAGTTAAAACAGAATTGATGCTATCTTGCATTACAGCAGTAATTTCACCATTTCTGTCTGACATCTATTCAGCAACATAATTTTCCCCGTCTGTGAGGGCAACTGCTTCACACCCATAAGGGTAACATTTTTTACAAAATGGGCATTTTGTAAAAAAATTAGTTGCAAGGTGATGTGAATAAAAGTTAACAATTTCACATTTTAAGAAATCAGTTCACTAATGATGTTGGACCAAATAAGCCATGGAATTTTAGCTAAAGTTTTATGTAGACTAAAGATTTGGCTTGAATTTGAGTGAAATGTCCAAAATTGTAGTATCTAGATTATTATGTAGCTCAAAATGTCATCATCTTTCAGATCGACACACCTCCAGTTTGACACAAAAATAAAGAAGGCTGAATATTAAAAAGTTCATACATTGCAGAATGTCAGAAGTTGTGATTATACATAAAGCTATCTGTCAGAGATTAGATATTGAACAATCTTAGTTGTGCTCTGCCTTATTCCTGTTTAAAGTATTGACTTGGAGATCCTCGCTTGAGTGGAAAGACCACGCCATCACATACTGGTTTAACATTTAAAGAGCATGTGGACAAATGCCATGTACCAGGTATAGAAATATGTAGATGCTCAAATCTTATCTTTTCCTGCTCTCTCTTTTATTATGGGCAGCATGCTTGAATTAAGGTACTGAGAAATCAATGTGTCTTTACTGTAACTGCTCCACCAAACACAGATGTCGAGCACTGCACTCATGTACAGTGGTACCCCGGGATACGAATTGATCGCGTTACGAAATTTCCGGGATACGAAAAAGTTAGATAGGAAAAAACTGTTCCGGGATACGAAGGTTTTTCAGGTTACGAAATTTTTTTCGGCGCGAAATTCAAACGCGCGGCTTTCCAGCGCTAGCGGAAAGCCTTTTTCGGGTTGCGAAATGCATCGGGTTACGAACGGCGCGGCGGAACAAATTAATTTCGTAACCCGAGGTAGCACTGTACTGCCCATTAGGACGATTTAGAGAACCCTTACTGAAACCAGTTTCAAAAAGAGTAAATTTATCATCATTGAAAAGCTGTAGAATGAAGCAGGACCAATGTCAGAAGGATCAAACAACCTTAGGCTTAAGGAATTACTCCTTAGTGCAAGATTTTTTTTACAGGGGAGGATAAAGTCATGTTCTAAAAACTGTTTTCACAGATCCAGAGGTCTCTCAAGTCTGTATTCCACTTAAAGCTAAAGGCAAAAGGGTGTCCCACTCAAATACATGACTTACTACCATTTCAGTATTAAAAGGTGCTTCAAGCCACTTATGTATATACTGTAAAAATGTGTGCAGTTGTACAGCTTAGCTTTCTCTTTTTTCTATTCTGGGAAACGTATAGGGCTGAATTCTGTCCCATTCCCATAAAAAAACCTACCCTCTTTGTTTCTGGAGAATTGGAGAAAGCTTAACTGATTTCAGCCATCTTTATTGGTTCTAGTAAGTTTTAAATAGTTCTAGTGGACCTGTGCATTTTTGTTTTGTTCATGTGCTGTGATAGGATCCTACAGAAAAGGGCTAGTGGGTGCAAACTTTTGATACACACTTTAAGCTTCCATTTTCAACTTCTGCTTTGAACTGATGACAGATCTTTAATTCCTCCTCCACCCATCAGTTCAACCAAATACTCTTAGCAAAAACAAAATCATACTTGATAAAGTTAGCCAGCCTAGCATGCAGCTAAGAATCAGTTATCTGTTACTTGCAACAGACAAGGTTGTTGTCCTGCTATTACTGTAACTTCCTCATGTCGTATAGAAACTAATTTAGGTATAGTCAATGGCTGTAGCAAAATTTATCCATTAGGTTCACTTGATACCCTTTACTGATTCCAGCTGTACTAGTTCCAACTGTGCAATAAGAGGTTAAAACCTCATGTGGGATTTGGTGTCTTTTTGTTTGAAGAGGCATCAATATTAAGAGATGGGTTCCCAGGATCAAAGGAAAACATATTGTCCAGCACTTACTACTGAGTATATTGCCAGGCAATAGTACTCTTCCTCTGGGAGTCAGCCTAGAAGTCACTGTAGTGCATGAGTAATTCTTCCATACTAAGTAACTGACATGTTTATATTTTGAAACACACAAGTGTTAAATAGGTTACATTCAGCAAAACATGGTGAGCCACCTTTTATTACACATCAGTTCACTTAAATAGATTCAGACATTATGCCTGCTTGAAAACACTGTTGCAGCAATCTCTCTCCACATCACTCATGCTGGAGCTGTGAACTGCCATCAGTTTGAGTCTGTTTCTGTGTACAAGTCATTTGTTTCTTATGTAGAAAATCCTGGAGCTTCAAATCCTTCCTCTTAAAATCTTTCTGCTGCTCTACTGGCCACTGCTCTTATATTTCCATAAACTTTTGATGGAGGGCTGCCTGTAGAAGAAGGCAAAATCTTTGTATTACCAATACATTAACTGTTCTGTACTGAATTTTACTGGCTTAGTAAACTACATCATTTCATTAGGCATGGATAAAAGGTAAGAAGTGCTTGCACAAAAAGCTGAGGCCCTACCAGCTCTGGCTGTCAGCAAAGCAGCATATTTTCTGCACATTTCAATGTATGTTACTTTAGAGTGTATGCAGCCAAATGAAAATGTCTAATGTGGTTGCTATGCTATTTCATATCTTTACTGTGTGCTAAAAACGGAGTAGTTCAGGCATTTATTCTGCATGAGATGGTTAATGAAGCAATGCTTATGTTCAAATGAAACTAGTCTGACTTAAACCATTTTTCCAAATCCAGACTATCAAACCATTGTGCCTAAGGAAGCAGGTTCCATGTGTAAGAAAGACACAGTCATTCTTTTTTCTACAGCCTACACTGCCCTAATTTTTTTTTAAAAGCCACAGAGGGCTGAGAAACTCAGAGGATTTGGGGGGGGGGGGAGGATGCATTGAAAATGCTGCATCTTACATGACACTGGATTTAGACTACTAACAGTAGCTTTTTTTCAGGGATGCAGGATACATTTAGATTATCATGCTGCTCATGTTCCTCAAGTGGTATTGAGAGAAGTACCCTATCATACTGGACATTATGTACAGCCATCGTAACTAGTAGTCATTGGTAGCCTTTGCTACTTCTGGAGTAGGGAGCGCGACTGTAACTATAGGTCAGCAATCTGAACCATGCCATCCCCCTCCTAATGGATTGTAGCTCTAAATGTTTTTGAATTGCAACCCCCATAATCCTTTACCACTGCCTATGCCTGGGATGATAGGAATTGTTGCAGTGAATCTCCAGAACTACATCTAAATGTATATAATTAGCTCCTAGAAGGAAGATTTGGAAATACCAGATGTTTTGGATGTTAATTCCAGGTTGTGGGAGTTTAAAACACCTGAAGGACTAAAGGTTCTCACTCCACTCCAGATTAATAGCAAGTGCTTAACAGGTACTTATTTCTATTGTGCTGGTAATGAAAGTTATGCCTATTTTCACAAGCGTTTATTTCCTATACTATATAAGGCAGAGGAAACCAGAAGGAGGAGATGAAGGGAAATCAAGAGCAGCATCTGAGAGGACTCAAACAGAAAATGGGAGGAAGAAATGAGAGGAGAAGGAAGGAAAAGGGCTGGGCAGAGATAGAGAAAGCATAAGGATTTCCCTTCCTGCACCTAGTCTCTACATGTTGATTGGGAGGGGCACAAATGTTTGGGGGACCATACTAATGGGTTTGGTGGCCTGTGTCTGGTCTTTGTCCATCCCTGCCTTATAGGCCACTATTAAAAATCCAGTGATGCCTCAAGAGCTACAAGAGGAAGTGAAACTACATTTACAGCTACAACAATGCAACAATATTAACTTTGGTGAAAAACACTTACCTAAAATGAGATTGCAAATTGCTGTTCGTGCCATTTTAATATTCTGGAAGGACCCTAAAATATGAACTTTCCTGTAATAAAAAAGAGATCATATTATTTAAGAACATCTGCCCAGAGCTTCAGAGCATTCTGCTTTTATCGACCCCAAAATTTTGTTTTAAATTGTAGAACAGGCAACTGGCCAAACCATGTCTTCATAAGGAAAGATTTCAACCACTCATCAACTGCTTGCGCCTCAGTATTAGAAGTAGCTATGGCATCCAACCACTTCCATTTACTTCATTTCAGATCCACTTTACTGCACTGCATGATAATACCTGCACCATCTGCCAGAGTAAACTCTAGCTCAAAAATCCATCTTAATTTGGCCTAATCCATTCTTCACTTATCTCTTCACCTGCTACTGTGTAACACAGTACAAGGACACTACAAAGCTAGAATATAGCTGTCTGCCTAAGTACTTGTCATTGTGAGCAATTAGGAATTTCTGCAAGAGAAACATACAGATTTGTAATCGCTGCAACAATGCAGGAGAACTGAGGCACGGTACAGAGCACCAGGAAGAGGCGGCCGGGAACCGCCTCTCTGCTGCATGGCCGTGCCGCAGCAACCAAATTGCGCAGCATGGCCATGCAAAAAAAGGATCACCTGGAGGCCACGCAGCAGTAATGACATCACTACGCGCACAGTCTATTCAGCGCCATGCAGTGAGGACGCCCTTGTCATGGGGAGTGTGGGCGGGGCGCCCCTCACACATGATGAGGGTGTCCTTCGGGGCCCGTCTACCGGGCCTGACTTAATATCCCACTTATTAATAATGTATGTATACACTCTCCAGTGTCCCATCAACTTGAGTATTTACAGGTTTGAGCTGGAGGATTCTTACAATATCTTTCTCAATATTTCTAATTATTCAAAGAGATCAGAACATTCTATTCACAACACAAAGCCAAAGTTTTCTGAAAGGTAACATTCATTCTCACCAGCCCTAGCTGAGGGTTTGTGATAACATACTGTGCTGTTCAACAAGTCAGCAATGTCTACAGGTGAATTTGTGAGCTCATTCCAATGAGGTGTGTGTGTGTAAGGAAGTGGGTTACCCAATAAACTTAAATTTCTTCTACAGATCATCTAGAATGTATTAATTTTTTTCCACTTGGTTCTATGTGGGCTTCCTATAATCTGTTAAAAAGGATCTATTGAAAGCCACAGCATGTTCCATTGAAAGTAAGCCCTTTCAAAAAACAATCCTACATGCAGTTTACGTACAAGAGAAATGCAATATAAAGCTATGCATTTGAAATGGGAAGGGTCAAATGGTTTTACAAGGCACACCTGATCATTTAATATTTTTTTTTACAATATTAAAACAAGGGGATACGAGGTAAAATATCTAAAAACACAATTGTTGCCTAAATAACAATTACAGAAAATTACAATAGTAAGAAAAGTGGGATACTTACGAATCTGCAAGAACTATCCGTGTTCTTGTTACATTTTCAATAGTGAATTTTGTTTTTCCACCTTTCCCAGCAATTCTTCCAATTGCTCTAGAAAGATGATCCCCTTTTAAAGGTTTCACTAAAGAGGGGAAAAAAAGTTTTTACTGCAACATACATATTTTCACCCTAGCCCTAAACAGGATGACTCTTAAGTCCCAGCAAATTGTCCAAAAGAGGGGTAGGCAAAGTGTGAACCTGCCTGAATTTGTTGGACTTCACTCTCAATCAGCTCTAGCCAGCTAAGCAAATGCTGAAGAATGCTGGAAACTGAAGCCCACCATCATATGGGGATACTATGCCCACCTTTGGTCTAGGAACACCTCATACTACAGGACCACTAAAGCTGAACATAAATCTAGTTAATCTCTTTAATGGCGAGTCAATGGAACCCAAAGAAGAATAGGGCAGTATTTTTTTTAAATATTTAGTCCAAAACAATTCAAATTAAATAGGAGTTACTATAAAGTTCAAATACGTAAATGTACCTTGGACTGCAGTGTCAAGATTTACATGTTCAGATAAAAAGTATGTAAGGCTATCTTAACTGGACGTATACAACTCATTCAATTTATATCACACCTTCCTCCCAAAACTGGGACAAAAGGTAGCTCAACAACATTTATTTCAGAAAGGTGCACAAAAAGTAAATAAAAGCAAACTCAAAGGACATCAGTTTGGAAATTCTAGCATCCACTCTTCCATAATGTGCCTGAATAAAATGATCATTGTCTACTAGTGGAGGGGCAATACTATAAGGACAGCTTGGCTTCCCCTGAAACTGAGTTCCATGGCCTGGGACTAGCTAGAGAGAAAGCATTCTGGCATCTGGTTTCAAAAAGGGAGCATTATTTAGGTTTCCCCCTCAGATGGTAGTTTTCGGATAGGAAATGACATATGGAAGGTTTCAAACACACATTCCTTCTGCACAAATTTTGATGTGAATTAATCCAAGCCTAGCACTTTCATGTTGGTGCTTTTGTTCATGTGAGAAATATCAACCAACTGATGGAGAAAAGAAGTATTGTGTGCTGAGAAATTATGCCTGCAGAAATTATGCCTGCATCCTGGCTTGATAAACATTGATGGAAATGTGGAAATGGCAGCATAAGGAAAACCAATACACTTTTAAATACACTCTCCAAAGACTTTTTGTCTGGATTGTAATGAACATAAAAGCCCTCCTAGTTCCTAATTTATTGATGACAAACCACAATAACTTGCAGTAACACAACAGTATATGTAATATCTCACAGTGCTTGAGCTTTTCACTTTAGAAACTCAAAATCCCAAGAAACAAAACGAAAACTGGTCAAACAGTTACCAATGAATATTTTGCAAATCCATTTTGTTCATTCAGATGACAAAATTACTTGGGCAAGTTTAATACCGTATGTTGTTTTCATTTTAACGAAATGATTTAAGTATTTATAAGAGTGGGGGGAAAGCACTGGGTTGCCAAGGGCAAGGGACACAGGCTGCTACCACAGCTGCCATTTTGGATGACTGGAAGTGATGGTTTCATCACTTCTGGTCACTTCAGGGGTCTTACTGGGAGGAGGGTTATGGTTGTTTTGTTTTGCACCCCCCTTAGCCTTTCAGTGTTTAAAGGGGGCAGAAAAATAAGGATTTTTGGGAAGGGGGTGGTGGAAAAACGAGGTATTACAAGAGGTTTGGAGTAAATTTTAGTATGGGGGGGAAAAAAACTAGGTCCTCTTCTCTCTCTTCCCACTGAACCTCACTCCAATAGTACCATCTCCTCAGCATTTTAAAGGGATGCAGCCCACAGCCCATTTCTGCCAAAAACCAAATGTCTGTGGAGCAGTGGTGTTACTCCCTCTTAGGATGTCACCAGGTGAGGCCCACACACCCCGCATCCCCCTAGTGATGCCACTGATTCTTAAAAAATTCAAAGAGTACGCTTATTTTAACAAAACTTGCTTATATCTGTTACAACAGTTATAGGCTGACCTTTTCAATTAACCATATGCAACAGATTTTGTTTATCATGATTTTTATGTGTCCCTCAGTATCTGAAAATCTTTTGAGAATATGAAATCCTAATGATGAAATGCTCACCATCTGTTACTTCAAAGGATTCTAGGAAAAGGTCGTCTAATCGGATCAGGGCAAGAGCATCCTAGGAGAAAGTAGCAAACATTACAATTTTTGCACGGTGAAGAATATTTGACACAAGGATGGTAATCAAATCGTTTTTCAAAATTTAGCTTCCAGAATATTATTATTATTATTAACCTTTATTTATGAAGAATATGCATATTAAATTATTTTATCATGGAATTCAGACAACAAGCATCATTCACTATACACCGATTTCATTTATTCGGACTATATTTACTTGTAATGGAATTAATTATTTTAACCTAAGCAAGGCTTTTCATCATAATGTATGTACTGATCAGCTTATCATAATAATTCACATGCTAGTCAGTCTTGTATTATCATTAACATTATTGTTAAGGTAGTGACCATAGTTTGCATTTTCAGTTCCTGCTCACAGAAGTATGTGTATAATAATCCACCAACTGAAGCAACCTTCAATGCATCATGGGCTGAAAATAGATGGCCCTAAAGGAGCAGCTTTGTGCCGCCCCTTTGCTTGCCATGGCCCCGATCCCTCGTTTTTCCAGCTCCAAAAGAAGCAGCAAAATGCCGCTCTTTTGGGGTGCTGAAAAAAGCCGCCCTTGCTGCTACCACAACAGCTCTTCTGTGTTTCTTTGGCGCAGCATATATAAATGTTGTGATGCTGCCTGCCCTCTGGTTGGGTGGGAGTTGTGACGCCGCTTTGGGGGCAAAGCCAGGGTGGTTGGTCACCACAGCCTCACTCCACCCCAACACTGCCATTTCTTGCCGGTCTGTACAGCCCTTTAGTAAGTGGGATACAGTCCACAAAAACGTGTGCCAGATAAAAAAATTTGTTAGTTTTTAAGGTGCCACAAGATACTCATTTCTCTAATTGTGCTATTCGTCTTCCCAACATTTAGTGAGGCTCTACTTCTGTAACTATAAAAGTAACTGCAAGATACACTTAAAATGGAGTGGCACTGCCCTTCACTAAACTACAAATGTAGGTGCTGTAGTTATGCTTTCATGAAAGGAAAAATGAATTCATTTGAAGAGGAGCAGTCATCTGTAACTAGATGTAACCTGTGTGCACCTTCAAGTCACCTATCAACTTATGGCGACCCCATGAATTTCATAGGGTTTTCTTAGGCAAGGAATGCTCAGAGGTAGTTTTGCTAAGTTCCTTCCTCTGAAATATAGCCTACAGCACCTGGGTATATTCACTGGCAGTCTCCCATCCAAGTACTAAGCAGGGTTGACCCTGCTTAACTTCCAAGATAGTTGGGATCTATTACTTTTAGGGTATTTAGGCCTAGCTAGTTCCAAACAATCCTGGTGCTTCAAAGACCTGGATGCCAATTCCACCTAATCATATTCACTCTGCTGACACCCAACTTCATTTCTTTTTCACCAGAGTCAAATTTCACCAGAGACAAATTTTAGAGCACTGCTCAGACACTGTAAAGGACTAGAGTATTTGCATTTGCCAGAACTTGGATTTTGCTCATGCAAAGACCTATCCCCATGTACCAAAGAGGTTCTCTCTTTCAGAACTATCATTTTTCACAGAAAGAGGGCACTTCCTTTCTTTCATGCTGATTTAACCCCTCTCTAGATATCTGAACAGGTCTTTCAGGACTTAGTTTCACATAAAGAAATAATTAGTCTGAAAATAGAAACTTACCTCTACTTGAAATCCAAGTATAAAAGCTTTCACAAAATCAGATGCTTTCGTTAAAGCACTTATATCTTTTGTTTCTTGACATGTCTGGAAAAGTAAAGGAAGTTTTAACATTCAGCTTGTGAGTTCTTTGAAGTCACCTTGCAATACTAACAGCCTGTGCAACTAGGTGCATGTCTGGCTACCACTATCCTACATCCTTGCTTTTAGTCTAAACACTAACCTCTTTGCTTCCATTGACTCTAGGTTGTCATGCTTTCTGTCCTTTCCTTTATTTATTCCTTCTGCATAAGCATACTATGACAACTTTTCCTAAATGTGTACCTATATTTTACCCCTTGCAATATCTGTACGTAAATTTTATCAGCTCCTAAATCTCTGATGCGTTTCACCTTTGCAAACACCTTCTGCACACATGTTGCACAGAACTGAATGGCGTGGGGATGTCAGTCCTTTCATTCAGTGGATTAACTTTTAAGCCAAGCAACTCATATTTAAAATGGTGTCACTTTAGCCCTATTTGGGTGTTAACAGCACATTCCTCCACGCCATGGTGAACCTATCATGGGGTTTTCTTGGCAGGATTTGTTCAGAGGAGGTTTGCTACTGCCATCCCCTGAGGCTGAGAGCATGTGACTTGCCCAAGGTCACCTGGGGGTATCATGGCTGAGTGGGGAATCTAACTTTGGCCTCCAGAGTTGCAGTCCAAATATCAAACCACTAAGCCATGCTGGCACTAGTAATCAGCTTGTAAAGCTTTTCCAAGATAACTGAATTTGTTTCCTTTGCTATTGCTTAATCACCATGGAAGATGATCTCTGGAATTTGAATGAACACATGGAAGATGGAATGGTATCTGATTTGCTAAGGTGACCTGGCAAGATTCACATCCTAAATGGAACAGATTACTATTCAATGAGGGGTGGAAAGAAGTAGATATGCAGACTTCAGCAGCAGATTTTCATGCCTACAACCATCACTTTTTTATTTTGAGAACTCTTATACTGTTTCTAATAGCAAAATCTCTTAAGTGGTTCACAGCCACATCACATGCGTAAACATGACTGTCTAACCCTTTCACATAAAACAACTCACCTTTATCTCTACATTTCTCGTTTTTAAGTTAAACCTGATTTGAAGTTGCAAATGTTCTACAATAGGTGTAAAGATTTTCATCCAGTTCTCTTTCAAAGGCGTGTATCTGTGTGCCGGTACGGGAATTTTCCTCATGTCATCTAGTCCACCCTAGATAAAATGAAACTCCATTGTATTAAAAAAGTTAAGTTGCTTGACAAGGAAAACTATTCCACTCATTCAGTTTATCTTATCTATTTACATAAAACAGGATTCATAGTAGGCTTACATACTAGGAACCCGTCCCTGCACAATTTAGTAGACTAAAGTAACCTTTTCCTTTTTAAACCTGACTGGAAAAATGGTACATTCAGAATATATAGCCCAAAGTATTTGTTATTGTGGTTGCTTTGTGCTTTCAAGTTGTTACTGACTTGCAGCAGTCCTAAAGCAAACTTAGCATGGTGTTTTCTGAGGCTGAGATTGTGTGGCTCAACCAAGGTGACAAAGTGGGCTTCCACAGTAAGCGGGGAATCGAATCCTGATCTCCAGAGTCACAGTCCAATACTCAAAGCACTACGCTATGCTGGTTCTCCAAATATATTGGTTGTCCTTGTGTGCTGTTAAAATTAATGTAAACCAACCCCCCTCCATCCCCAGAATCTTAATTCCCAAAGCAAAGCTCCGATGCCACACGAAACTACAGTTCCCAGGATTCCACAGCACAGAGCCAGGGCAGCGAACTGGATTATTTCTGCAGTGGGGACGCAGAAGGCTCACTGCTGCTCAGAATGGGGACATTTTGGAAACGAGAAAGAGAAATGAAGGCAGGTCTTGGAAAAGGAGGTCAGTCTGGTCACAGCATCACTGTCACTGATGCCTGCCTTCCTTCCCTTTCCTTCCGTCCCCCTTTCCTTCTCTCCTCTCCTCCCTTCCTTCTCTTTCTTTTTTCCCCCTTCCTTCCACTCCTTCTTTCCTTCTCTCCCGTCTTTCTTTCCTTTTCCTTTCTTCATCTTCCTTCCTTCCCTTCCTTCCCTCTCTCCCTTCTTTCTTTCTTTCCTTCTCTTTCTTCCTTCTCTCCTCTCCTCCCTTCTCCTTTCTTTCTTTCCTTCCTTCCACTCCTTCTTTCCTTCTCTCCCGTCTTTCTTTCCTTTTCCTTTCTTCCTCTCTCTTCCTTCCTTCTCTTTCTTCTTTCCTTCCTTCTCTTTCTACTTTCCTTCCTTCCATTACTTCTTTCCTGTCTTTCTTTCCTCTTCCTACCTTCCTACCTTCTCCTTTCCTTCCTTCTCTCCTTCCCTCCTTCCTTTTCTCTCTTTCTCCCCTCCTTCTCTCCTTCTTTCCTCCCTCCCTTCCGTGCCACAGCTCTCACCCCGAGGGCCTCTCCTCGCAGAGGGGGGAAGTGGGGCCTCTTCCCGGGCGAGGGGCCTCCCCCGTCCGTCTCCATGGGGGCCTCCCTCCTCCGCCGCTTCCTGCTGCGGACGCTGGTGAAGCCTTCGCCGTCCCCGGCGGGAGCCTGAGTCTCCATCCTAAACCAGGGCCCTCCGCGTGATGAGCGCCTCTCTGCCTCCAACACGCCGACAGGAAAAGGCGGGGCCCCGCCGCGACCCCTGACCTCGTGACGTCACTGCCGCTCAACCACCCTCTGCGCTGGACGCTCGCATCATCTGCAGAGGCTCTTCGGACTTCATTTCCCATCATCCCTCAGCGTGGGCTGTAAGGGCTCGGGCGGATGGGAGTTGGAGTCTTAGCAACAACCGAAGAGGCCTTCCTTAGGAAATACAGAGCGAACACTTAGGACAGTGGTCCCCAAACTGTGCCCTTTATTAAGAGAGTTTGGACTTCAGCTCCCAGAATCCTATACTATTGGCCAAAGTGGCTGAGGCTTCTGGGAGCCGAAGTCCAAAGCACTGAGCCAGGGCGACGATCTTTCTCCTCTCTCTCTCTATGGTTCGGTGGCCCGGATGACGTTCGGAAGGCGCATGCGCAGAGAGGCGGCGCGCGGAGGAGGAGGAGGAGGGTGGCAGTTGGAAGTGGAAGGCGTCGCGAGCGGGCGTCCTTTTCGCTCCTCTCTCTCTGTGAGCCATGTCTGCGTCGGGCGCCTTGCTGCTGGAGAAGCCGCAGATGATCGCGCACGCGCAGCAGGGCCTGAGCTACACGGTCTTCGAGTGCAAGTGGGTGCCCTGCAGCGCCCGCCTGGTCTGCCTGGGCAGCTTCCCCAGGGGCACCGGCGCCCTCCAGCTCTACGAACTGGCCGGGGGACGCCTCAGCCTCCTCCGAGAAGTGGGTCCTCCTCAGCACACGATACATACAGACATGACCTCTTTCCTTTCCAGGCACAGGATACAAAGACAGAGCCCAGCTAGTCTGTGGAATCAGCCTGTAGAGAGAGACCCTGAAGCCCCTTTGAGACTCATTGGAATGAAGAAGTGGGCAGCAGCAGGGCTTCCCTAGACCCCAACCTACTTCCTCAGATGCATGTAGGTTGAAGCCTAGGAAAGCTCATGCTGCCAACGTCTTTCTTTCGGTGAGTCTCTCAAAGGGGCTACAAGATCTCTCTCTACATATTCTTTACAAGTACAGTACTTCCATTGACCTTGCCTTGTTCTCAGTGATGCTTGGAAACATCTACACTTTCTACCTGTTTCATTTAGCCATGGCTGGGGCAGAGGAGTCCCTAGGTTGGGGTCACCTAGTGGGGAAGATGCTGGCGTATAAACAGTGGCATCACTAGGACTTTTGGCCTCTTTCGTTAAGATACCCCCCACCATTGACCTCCTTCGATAGCGCACCATACAGAATCCTTAGTAATGTTTTTTTGTACTCATGTTGCTCACAAATTGTAATTCCCACATATCACTGAATCGAATGGTAATCGTTGTGACATAAACAACTAGCATAAACAACTACTTAAACAGGGATACCATTTCATCTCTTAACCATTTCTTCAGCCTAAACATACTCTGCTCCCTAAGTCTCCGTTCATAAGGCTTAAAATAGCTTTAAATTATAATATCGTATGCACAGCCTCAATTCATTTGCATTACAGTATATGTATGTGTGATTGAAGTGAAAATTTGGTAAAATGTGATGTTTTATGATGCATCCCACCATCTCTTCAGAGATTTAAAGGGATGCAGGCAAATGCTACATCCCATTTCTGACAAAATGCAGATGTCTGGGGAGCAGTAGTGTCACCCCCCCCTTTGGGGTCTCAGCTGGTGTTCTCCACAGTCCCTCCAACTCCTGCTGATGCCACTGCAGAAAATTTAGCCTGAAGAATTTCCCTATCTGGCTGGCCTTTGCAGTGTACTATAAAGCGGTGCTGCTGAAAGTGGTGGTCCACAAGGCCTCAGCTGGTGAAAAAGGAACAATTTTAACCAAGGGACGCCAACATAGTAGGGGTCCCTGGATGGACCCTCGCATCAGATAGCTTACGGAACATTACTGTAGACTAAAGAACTGAAGAGGTACATGGGAGAGGAAAGGAAAGACTGCTAATTTGTCGTGCATGTCACTGGTGAGGGATGTGGTATGTTACAAACCACAAGCATAAGTATGAAACAATGGCCTGTTACAGACAGCCAAAATAAAGCTGCTTCGAGTCACAGTGGAGGTATGGTTTTTCAATGATGCATGCGTCCTAAAAGTCCAGAAGTCACACCAAAGGCATGCTGCAGCCCTAAGGACTGGAGTGTGGCTTTGGTGCGACTTCTGGACTCTTAGGACGCATGCATCATTGAAACACCATACCTCCACTGTGACTCGAAGCAGCTTTATTTTGGCTGTCTGTAACAGGCCATGGTTATGTATTTTCACTTCTGGTTTCTAATAATAACAGCCATTTTTGTCTCCCCCACGTTTTGTTTCATAGCAGCATCAGTGATGGTAAGTTGTTAATTTGCTTAAAGGTGTTTCGAGCTGCTATAGTGAAATCGACTCAGATCTTCTCACCAAGGCACTTGTCCTAGAGTTTTGCTGTCTCTTCAGTGTCTCTAGCCTGTTATCCTGACAGTCTGATTTGTGGCATGACGTGGTATTCTTGTTGTTGGTTGTATATGCTGCAACCATAATAATACAGTGGAACCTCGCCATACGCGGGGGATCCGTTCCGGATCCCGCCGTGTATGGCGATTTCCGCCTATGCTCAAGCCCCATTGTAAACAATGGGGCTCGTGCACGGCGGTGCGGAGGTGCACAGGGCGCAACGGGCATGCACGCAGTGCAACAGGCGCACGCGCCCATTCAACTGAATGGGATACGCTGCTCCTTCCACCCCGCGCGCGCCCAGCGGCTTGAGCGCGTACGCTCAAAGCTGCTTATAAAAAGGCCGCATATGCGGAAGCCCCACTGTAATAATAATAATAATAGAAGACATGTCCCTGGCCTTTCCTCTGGTTCACTCGGCCAGGCCTTACATGATTTGCTTCTCTGGTGGAAAACTGCTATATATTTTCGTGTATAAGTAGAACTAATTTTAGTCAAAATATTGACCCCAAAAACCTGGGTCAACTTATCCATGGGTACATACCACACTTACATATGCATTCACTCAAGCCCTGCACAGACATAAGTATATACATATGTAAGAATTGTACTTTAACTCATTTGTTTAAAAAGGAACTATCGGAGCGGTGAAAGGCGAGAGCTTTGTCTGTCCTGGAAGCAGTGACCCCCCCCCCCCCCAAATGTTGTGGTAATGTTATTGTAATATGGCTCCCAGAACAGATGTGGAGACAGAGTTGGCTTTGTGGCAGGGTCTTGTCCCTGTATTACCACTCCTGTATCTTGTTGTGAGTACTGTATATTGTATATGTATAAATTGTAGCAAAGAAATTGACCCTCCCAAAAAAAAAAAAAACTGAGTCAGCTTTTCCACAAGTTAATTTAAATACTGTATTTTAAAATGACTCTCATTTTGGGATAAAGGGGGAATATAAATCCCATAAATAAATAAACTCCCCAAGGGGCATCGGGGAAAAAGCATCCCCTGGTGAAAGGCAAGAGTGTAATCTGTCCTGGAAGCATTGAATCCCTCTACTCTCCCATCCATCCAGCCTTTAGGGCAAGCACAAACAGTTATGCCTGCTGGAATTTTATAAGGGGTTTTTTTGGCACCATTTTTCTTTGCTTTGTCCTTCACCTACTTTGTTATATGCCTCATACATTTTGATATGACTTTGACCTATCAATATCCATAATTTTGACCCAAAAACCTGCCTTTGACTTAAACATGAGGTCAATTTATAGTCAAGTGTATATGATAAGCTGTGAGGAACAAACGTACAGACACATAGAGAGCTGTCCATGGGACAACTGAACTGGGGCTCCAGCTCACTTGAGTGGACTTCACTTGGTTGCAGGTCTCAGATCCATTCTGGGCAATTGCAGAACTCTGTTAATGCCATTTGAGGAAGGAAATTTAATCTATCCTTTAGGGAAAATAACTCCTATATTTTGATTTAATTTTTGAGCTCAGAAATTAGAGTGCAGTTCTCTGAAATCCTGAAAGAATACTTCAGGCTGCAGTGCTACTTGAGTAGAAAATCACTAGCATTCACTGCAGTATAGCATTTCAGCATTTTTGGAGTGAAGCACTGTACAGATGCATATGCAGATGGACAAAGGAGCATTGCTATTAGAGTAGTTTAAGATGCTGAATACTTTCTATTTTAACCTTTTTAATTAAGGAAAAAAACGATTTATGTTCAACAGAGTGTGTAAGCCCACATTATGATCAATCAGTCAAAGAAATGCTTATGGATTGGCACAGATGTACTCCAGCCATGACTTGTTTTACTCTCTCTAACTACTTGGCAAGCCATTGTTGAGAGGTTAATAACAATGAGGAATGCTTTGCTGGTCACCATAGTGATAGCCATTAAGTTTGCTTGTATACACAGCACTTCCCTTCCCGCAGAGGATTGGTTGCTGTAGCCATAGCAATATAAGATTGCAATACATTGGCCTTATAAAGCATTAAGGAAAACTGAGTTGAAGCCTTCCTTAGCTGGTTTCTGAAGTCAGTTGTGAGATCTTGTTCAAAAGCAGTTCTTTTATACAACAATGAAAATCTTTTGTTTTATTGCAATCTAGCTTTCCAGTGGGTAGGGACTTTCCCACATCATTAATGTAAACATGGTTTTCTATCATCACATCTTAGTTATAAAGTCCTACCCAAAACCTTGTTAGAACGTACAAAGTGTAGAAAAATATACCAAGGAAGAAGAGGAAGGTGAAGATGGGACACAAAGATACAAAGAAAATTTATACATCTCTGGCTAAAAGTCTTTAGAGTTAAAAATAGTACATTGCAACTGTGCACTAGTAGGTTATATATAAGAATTTATTTCAGTTGGGTTTCTCTTTGTATTCACACTCAGTACATTTGCTAAGATTGTGTTGGTTTGACTTAATTTATTCAAGCTGGCTCTGAGAGTGTGGCGAACTTGAACATCAGTCACCTTTAATTAGGTGGCATCCGCCTTAGATGTGTAGATTTACATTGACTGGATATAAATAAACATGCTTGCTTGGATGGCTTTGAATATAGAAAAAGATGGATTGAAAAAGAGAATAATACATTGCCAGTTTGTATTATTAAAGCTTTAGGAGAAAATGATTTGTGGAAGTAAAGTAATGCATAACATTTTAAAACACGCCAGCTTTTGCCAGGGTTACATTTGAAAACCATTGTCTATTTAGCCTATCTTTTTCAGGCCATAGGTAGCAATTGATGGTTTCTCTTTTCCTTTTTTTGTAGACCATAAGAAATAACCAAGCTTCTAAAGAGATTAAGAAAGAGAAAAAAGAATGGCAGTGTGAGCCTATAGGTGACTACTCAGAAGTAAAATTCATTGAGTTCAATGGGATTTACTTCCTCTTAAGTATGTTTAGGATTGCAGTGTCAATGATGCAAAATCTACTCCATGTTCCTTTGTTGCTAAATAAAATTTCAAATCATAAATCAGAAAAAACAGTCCTTTTTTCCTATGAGTACAATCAGTATGACTGGACTTTCTTCCTATGCATACAATCTTAGGTTAGGGATGGGAACCAGGCCAACCTCCAGATGTTGTTGGACTGTAGCTCTCAGCATTCTCCACTATTGGTTATTCTGGCTTGGGTTGTTGAGAGTTACAGTAAGAAACATCGGGAGGGCCAATGATTCTCCTGTCTTATATAATAAAACATTTGAATTATAGCAATAGCAAGTACATTTCTATACCATTTATCAGTGCACTTAAGCACTCCCTGTAAGTGTAAGCTAATTGGTTACTCAATTAACCAACAATCTGGGTACTCAATTTAGTGACCTCAGAAGGATGCAAGCCTGAGTCAAGCTTGAGCCCTTGGCTAGTACAGTACTGAACTCACAACTTGCCATTTGTGAGTGAGTAGCTGTAGTACAGGCATTTAACCACTGCGCCATCAGGGCTCCTTACCAGTAATCTTTCTGTATTTTAATGTTCTGTTCAAACTTTGTATTTCAAAAATATATTCTCCAAAGCTATACTCTGAAAGTACCTGCATTTTCGACAGGGTAGACAAATCAATGTAAAAAAATTAAGGAGTCTTCCCAAAACATTTCTGTTCCTCCTTTTTCTAGATTGAAAAGCCAAGGCCTATTAAATGTGGAACTTTTGGCGCTTCTTCTCTGCAACAAAGATATCTGGCGACAGGGGATTTTGGTGGAAATTTAAATATATGGTACGGAACATTAGATCTGCTGACTAATAATATGTAAAGCTTTACTCTACATGGCCATATTCTTCTCAGTCAGTACATAGGCCCAAAACAGACAGATCAAAAGGGATGCTGTCAAGCTACGTTGGAGGTGTGACATTTAGATGACACATGACCCAAACACAGCCTGAAACCACCCCGACGTCACCCCAACCTGGAAAAGTCAGCATGAAAACGAGTGGAAATAAACCACTCCTTTTCAGAAGCTGGTTTAAAATAACGGTGTTGGCCCAGATTGGGGCTGCACATGTGTTGTTGCTGCAGAGCCAGGGAGAGTGGGGCTGGGGCAGCCCCAATCTGCCCTTTTTGGGCAGACTGTTTCACCCCATAATCATTCAAATTCATTTAAATCATCCTGTTTTGGGAACATTAATGTTTTACACTAAACTAAAGTTTTGCTTTAAATTAATAAATCAAATAAATTAAGCTGCAAGACTTAATGGAACCCAATAATCATAGAACTGGTTTCACAGGCTCCGGGGATTTGTGGAAATTTCTCTCAAAAAGCATTGTCTCACTTCTCTGCCCCCACCTTATAACAAACTGCTTTTGAAATTGGGGTGACTATGATATGACATATTTATAAGAACACCTTGTCATTTGAAGAGCTAAATTAAAGTCTTGTATCTTTCTGTTTGCACATTAAAAATCATTAATGGTGTTGTGCATTATAGTGATCCCTTGGTATCTGCTAGGGTTTGGTTGGAGAACCCCCTTTGATATCAAAATCCATTGATGCTCAAGCCCCATTAAATACAATGGTGCAGTAAAATAGTATCTCTTATATAAAATGGCAAAATAAAAGTTTGCTTTTTGGGATGTATATATATTTTTAATATTTTCAAACCATGGATGGTTGAATCCATGGATACAGAGCATTGACTGTACTATGACTGAGTAAATTAGTACTAGTTTTTTGTACATTATGGCAGTACACATTCCTGAATCTATTACTTTGTAGTATGAATGAACACAAAGTAATTGTTCCTTTCTTCTATTTAGGAATTTGGAAGCTCCAGAAATCCCAGTTTACTCTGTGAAGGGACATGAAGAAATCATAAATAGTATAGATGGTGTTGGTGGCTTAGGGGTTGGGGAAGGAGCCCCAGAAATTGTGACAGGAAGTCGTGATGGTGAGTTAGTTCTATTGCATGCCACTAGTGTGTTGGGGGAGGGGGGAGAGGACAAATAGATTGGGGTTAATCCAGCTAATAGCCTACTATGGTGGCAGTTCCTTTATCATATGATTGAGTAGCTTAGATATTAGTATTAAGAACCAATATAGTCCTATAGCCTGAACCAGCTCTCGCTCCTTCCAAATTTATTGGACTGCAACTCTTGTCATCCGCAGCAAACATGCTTATCTGAGGAGATTCATACAGCAGTTCCAGTTCCATGACCCCTGTGGATTGTTTCAGCTTGTAAGATGAAGAATTAGTCTGCTTGTACTTAATTCAGGGAGGACAAAGTGTGGCCCTACAGAGTTGTTTTTTCTTTCCTTGACCTCCCCAGAGTCTTTTAGACTGCCCTTTTTCTTGCACAAAAAAGATGAATTGCTGCTCCTGGAAGGTTCAGCTTTTAAACATTACAGGTTCGTCTTAAGGGACATCTTTTTAAAATCTGGCAGGTGATTTAGGAAAGCTGGAAAAGGAAACCTAGCTCCAACTCTAAAGTCAGCTCTTGATAAATTAATTCTGTCATTGCCACTCCATAGATTTTCTTAGCTAGTATATACTTGGTAACAGCACTCTTGGTCAGCCTTCTTCCATTCTGGGTTCTTCAGCTGCTATATGATATGGTTACAAGGATACTGCAATCAGATCTACATATGCTGTATGTTCTATTTTAAGTCCCACATGGAGCAGGGCTTTGACATAAGTCATTAGAGGGTTGTAGCAAACTGATATCCCCACAAAGAAGATGCAGAAGAAGGAACATAATGCAAGACAATTGAAGATAGCTCTAATATATACATATATAGTATTAGTAGTTGATATTTTGAATGAAGACAGCTGAATCCCAGTGTTTTATATGAGTTATGTTTAATTTAATTTATTGACTATATGGATAAATCTCAAAGCAAACAGCTCTGTTTTGTTTATTCGCTGAAAAAGAAAGATAAAGATTGTCTTCTTAAAAGCAAGTTGAAGGGGCTGAAGCATAGGAAGATGCTTGCAGCCTCGAATGGAAGAATAGATGTTGCAAGACTTTTAGTCAGTAACATGATAATCTAATGTAAATGACCACAGGGACTGTGAAGGTGTGGGACCCAAGACAAAAAGACATTCCAGTTGCAAATATGGAACCAGCACAAGGAGAGAGCAAGAGAGACTGCTGGACAGTAGCATTTGGTAAGTTCTCTGAGTTTGTTAATTCTTAATGACAACATCTATCCTGGAATTTCTATTGTGGCATCACTTTAATCTTTGACCACCGTAACACTGTTTCCAGATGCCTTGCTTCATTGCCACTAAAATAAGATGGAGATTATCAATACTAGAGTTAAAACAACACCCGTGGGCTTAAACATAGTGTCTGAAATGTTCTAGTAAATTTCCTTTCAACTGCTTGCTTTTCAGACCTCTACATGTCAAGATACCGCTTACAAAAACAACACTAGAAATGCTGTTTTGCTGTGACAGAGAATATGGTGTTTCTTGTTTTAAATAAAATTATACAGGAAGAGTGAAATTGTCTCTAAATATTTCTACTTTGCCTCCACTCTCCCTTATTTGCTTTTATCTTTTAATGGATCTGCAGAATAATCACAACTTGTGCATGTTCCAGAACTATTTTCTAACACAAATGTACACCCTTAAATTTGGCTTGGTATAGAAGTATGTGATTAGTTTAAGAAAGTTTGGTCATACACTGTATGGTCTGGAAAAGGGATACAAATCGCCACTTGGCCATGGAAGCCCACCTTAGAAAAGTCACATTCTTGTCAGCTTCAGAGGAAGCCAAAGACAACCCTCCTCCCTCCCCAACAAATCTTGCCAAGAAATCCCTGTAATAGGTTTGCCTTTGTATCGCCATTAAGTTAGAAAAAATAACAATGGTGATTCTGCATCTAATAGTGGTTCTTTTCCAAACTAGGCAATGCATATAATCAAGAAGAGCGTGTTGTATGTGCTGGCTATGACAATGGAGATATCAAGTTGTTTGACCTGAAGAACATGACATTACGATGGGAAACCAACATTAAGAATGGGGTAATATGTCACGAAGGCATGTTAGAGTGCTAGTCTTTTTGAAAGATAGAAGTTGCAGCAACTCCCAGCAGTCCATAACCAGTGGCAATGATAATGGGTGTTGTGATCCAACAATCTGGAGGAACACATGTCTCCCCCTCCCTACTTTGTTACGAGCCATTGAGTTCAGTGGGCCAACCTTTTAATGGGATTGAGATGTATAGCTTCAGTCTTTAGTACATATTTTCTGTGGGGCTTTCTTCTAAGCAAATATATTGTAGATTACACTTTATCTGTAATATGAAGCATATTTGAATAACACTTGCTTTTGTATTTCTAGGTTTGCAGTCTTGAATTTGACCGGAAAGATATAAATATGAACAAATTGGTTGCTACATCACTTGAAGGAAAATTCCATGTATTTGACATGCGTACTCAACATCCAACCAAAGGTTTTGCTTCAGTATCAGAGAAGGTACAATATACAATATGCTGTTCATTCTTATGATTGGAAGTGTTCCACTCTTAATCGCATACCTTAGGGAGGAGATGTAATGAAAAGTACAGTATTTCCATTGTTGTTGTTAGGGAGCTCAGGTCCTGAGTTCTAAATCTAACACCGTGTCAGTGGGAGTTTCTTCCTCTTCATACCTTACAGTCATTTACACTAACTGGAAGCCTGATTCATTGCAGGTTTTCATGGTACATAGGGGAGACTAAAGGTGTAGGAGATTGCCTTCTTCCTCCTTCTACTAATAGCAGTAGTTATGCTAAAAACAACCCTGTTGCTCCCATTCAAGGTCTTTTGAAGACTTGTTCCAACTGCAGCCTTGAAGATTGACCAGAAAAAACAACACTATATTGAAGTTCTCCATGCATCAATGAAGGGAAGCACTGATGTGATTAGTAACTGCAGAGTAGTTACTAATAAAAGTATTTCTGTTGTTGTTATTGTTGTTGCATTACAGACTTTCCTTTCTCTGACAGTTTACAAAGTTTATTTTGTGGAAATGGAGCACATTCTTTGAATGCAAAGTGGCACTTGGTGGTCCACATTGTGCCTGATAGGGACTTGGTGGTTCCTTTGCACTGGGTAGCAGCCTTTTTGTCTGAAGAGTGGAGTATAAATAAATAAACAAATTATTATTATTATTATTATTATTATTATTATTATTATTATTATTATGTGCAGTTGGCCTTGTCTTTTTTCTTCAGGCCTTCAAGGATGAGTAACTCTTGATGTGTGGAAAGGCAGACAAGAGCCATGTATCCATCTGCCATATTTCCATCCTAAGTTTACACAGATCTTACACCACATGGGAGTCTTTGTCTCCATGTGAGGGTATTTATCTCCTCATTGGAGTCAACAGTTCTGGTACTGAACCCTTTCTTGCAGTTTCAACAAGCTCCACCTATCTCCAAGCTGTTTTACTTATGTGGAGGAAATGAAAAAGGAATATGAGCCTTCCTTAAGTTCACCAAAGATTTATGAGACATTTGGAAGCAGTGAAAGGGTTTATTGATGCTTCCAAGTTTCTCCAAATCTTGGAATAGTAAGACATTGATCCCTAAGAGGTTTTCACATCATCACAACCACTACCATCCTAAGTTTGCTCCATATGTCAACTAATGTGAGACATGTAAAGGATGCGCCTCATGAAGCCATACTGGCCCAATTTTTCTCTTTGCTGTGATAAGCAGAAAACCAAGGGAAGGAGCTCTCACTTCATGTGGGGCATCCAAGTACATGTGATCACCAGAAAGATACTTGCACCTGTTCCCTGTTCAGACCATGAGCTGGCACAGACTACCAGTATAATAGCTGTACATGTGGTTCTATTTCCCTTCCGCTGACTCCTAGACGATGATTTCTACTTGTCACAGCCAAACAAGCATACAGATAAAATAAAATGGTTCGACTGATTTATATCTAATTTTTGCTGATAGGCTCACAAATCTACATTGTGGCAAGTTCGGCATCTTCCCCAGAACAGAGATATATTTTTAACTAGTGGAGGAGCTGGAAATCTTCATCTTTGGAAATAGTAAGTATATATCTTCACAGAAAAGACTGGAATAAATTACAGTGGTCCCTCGGGTTACGAAATTAATTCGTTCCGCCGCGGCGTTCGTAACCCAATGCATTTCGCAAGCCGAAAAGGGCTTTCCGTTAGCGCTGGCAAGCCGCGCGTTTGAATTTCGCGCCGAAAAAAATTTCGTAACCCGAAAAAACCTTCGTATCCCGGAACAGTTTTTTCCAATGGAACTTTTTCGTATCCCGGAAATTTCGTAACGCGATCAATTCGTATCCCGGGGTACCACTGTATTCTAAGTACAGTGCTTCCTCGGGTTATGAAATTAATTCGTTCCGCGGCCGCTTTCGTAACCCGAAAAGCCTTCGTAAGCCGAAATGCCATAGGCGCTAATGGGGAAAAGCCGCGATTCCGTGCGAAAAAGCCGAAAAAAGCACCAAATTTTTTTTCGTAACCCGAAAAAACATTCGTAACCCGGAACAATTATTTCCTATGGGATTTTTTCGTATCCCGGAAATTTCGTAACCTGGGTATTTCGTATCCCGAGGTACCACTGTATTCCAAACCTTGTATATTATGCAACAGATAAAACACTTGCAGTTATTTTCTTATGTCTTACGAAAGCTTGCTGTTAGAAACTTAATTATTCTTTGATAGAATTTTTAAAAATTGCTTTTCTTTATTATATTGTACATTATTTGGCTGTGAATATTTAAATTTCCTGCTACATATTTGCTATTGCTTTTCATGTGCTTGAGCATGGTATTCATACTTCCTCTGCCACTCAGAATATACCTATATCAATATAAATATGTCATATCTAATACACTCACATATAAATATTAAGTGTTTAATATCTATCTTATGCTTCACACAGAGACTCATTTCCCCACAAGTACGTTAATCTCAGCAGGTCACAGAAATAATATTCACCATATACACATTCAATAGAGACTTAGGCCCAAAACAGAAGGGCAGACGTGGTTTATATGATGCCCACATCCGGAGTGCTCAGAAGCCATGCCGGGGCTGCCTAAGGCAACCCAAAACCAGCCCCAAAAGGAGTGGCTTTTTTCTGCTGCTTGTCGCAGTCCATTTGGGACTGCTCCAGGAGGTCCCCTTGGGGCCACAGTGTGTATTCACTGTGGCCTTGGAGTGAATGGGCTGGGAGATGCTTGTTCGTTTCGACCCTTAGTGCCAAGGAGTGCTTTGCTCGATTGCTTAAACCCCGTCTCCACTCCCATTCTTTCTGTGTCAGGCTCCTATGAGGTGACTGGTTTAGCTAGCGTCTCTCTGTAGGTTGGCTATCAATAGTTACTTAGTAGTGGGACTGTAGAGTCACTAGAGGATTGCAGAGTCACTAGACTTTCTAGGCTGGGGAATGAGCTAGGTACACAAATGTGACTCCTTCGTTCAGCAGATCCTGTTGCACAGCTGCCATCATTTCCAGACAGAGCCATACACACCTGATCTTGGGGGAGACAAAGGGTGAATCTGCATTGCAGAAATAATATAGTTTTGCACTGCTTTAATTTCCATGGCTCAGTGATATGGAATTCTGAGATTTGTGGTTTTGTGAGATATTTAGCCTTTTTTGTCAGAGAGCTCTGGCGCCACAACAAACTACAGTTCCCAGAATTCCATAGGATGGAACTATGACAGTTAAAGCAGTATCACACTGCATTATTTCTGCAGTGCAGATTCAGCCTCAGAAGCAGGATAGCTTGGTCTTTTCAAATGATGGAACTGAATGTGTACTGAACATATGTATGCTGAAATTTAACATTTTATTTATACAGAGATTTTTAATTGTACGCCTCCCAGAGAACTTCTGTCAATACGGTGGTTTAAATGTGCAATGAATCAGTTAATTTTTTAAAAAAATTATCTAGAAAGTTTCTTAACTTTATTCTTAATATTAGTTTCTCAAAAGTCATTATTTCTGAAATTGTAAAATCTTTTATATCCCAATAAGGATTCCCTTCCTCCTTTTTCCCACATATTTTTCCAAGAAGAGAAGTATGGAATAGTTATTATGGGACTGGATTTAAGAAAGCTAGGTTGAAAGATCAGCTGTAAAATATGCTGAACAGACTTGGATAAGACACTGTCTCTTAGCCTAACCCACCCTACAGGATTGTGATGAGGGAAAAATAAGTTGCCTCACCTAAGCCAGTCTGAGACCTTTGAAACTAGAGGGGGGAAATTAAATAATACATTGCAAGAGTACATAGTATTGGTGTATAAAGTGGATTTTTCTTCTTGTTTTTCCCCATAGTGAGTATCCTGCAGAGCGCTCCAAGAAAGATTCAGAAGGTGCTGAAATGGGAGTAGCTGGTTCGGTTAGCCTTCTCCAGAATGTGACACTGTCAACACAACCTATTTCTAGCCTTGACTGGAGCCCTGACAAAAGAGGTCTCTGTGTCTGTAGTTCATTTGACCAGACTGTGAGAGTACTTATTGTCACTAAATTGAACAGGATTTGACCAAAAGATTTCTAACGGAGAAAAGTTTTCTTGGATGTTTCTAACTAACCTTTCCAGAGTTCATTGAAATATCATTATATGACCTCATATTGGTACCACAAAATGTGGAAAAATTTTGTATGGGGAGCATTTATCTGTTAATAAATAAAATGTGCCTTTGTTTTTTGCAGATTAAACCCCTGTTTACTGTTTATGCTGAAATATGCTGAAATTGCACTTGAGTTCAAAGTACCTGGCATCACTTGTACAGTAGTACAAGACATTTGACATTTTTTAAGAAGTGTTCTCAGCATATACTTAATTCATATTGTCCTCAGAAGTGAACAGTAGTCTTATGATGCTTAGGAGAACAACTTTTAGAATTACCAAGTTTTGTGTTTTTGTGCATTTGTTTTATGTTTGTCAGTATGGCTTAGGTTGCACTTACTTTGTCCATTTACACTTTGAATTGAATAAAAGTTAAAACACCATATTTTGATACTGGCTAGTTGTTTAAAATGATGTTACAAGTATACACAGTGGATTAATATTATAATTTGATAGTAATTCTTTCAGAGAAGAGAATCAGTAAGAACATGCATACATAAACACGTACATTCCATTAATTCATTAAATTTGCACTGCTTGGAAATCGCAGTTGGGTTTAGGATGTTATCTTTACGATTATATTTGGTGATATGATGAATGGGAAAGGGATCCCCCTACTTCTCATCAAAATAAAGACAGATAATTTCCTTAGGTAGAGTGAGTGTAGTGTAGTGATTTGAACACTGGACTCTGGAGACTAGTGTCTCAATGCCTGCTTTGGTCATGGTAGCCCACTGGGTGACCTTGGGCAAGTTACATCTCTCAACCTCAGATGAGGCAATGACAACCCATCTCCGAACAAATCTTGCCAAGGAAACCCCATGACCATAGGGGCACACAACAACAATTTTTTAAAAGAAAAGATATACACACACACACACACACACAGAGGATCTTTTCTAATATCCTATTAAATCTTGTAAATACATCCAGGATTTCATTGCAATCCAAACTGGAGTGGGCTGGGAATCAGGTGAAGCCTCTTCTATTAGCAGAGATGCCATTATGCTGACAGATCGGCCATCTGCTCTCAAGCCTGCAGACAAGAAATAAATTTTAAAAAATGATAGAGAAAGGGCAGACTGAGGGAGGAGTTGGGGTATGCCAGATCTTAAATCTCAACCTGTCTAGGGACACAGCAGTATGTCAGACAAAGTTAGGCAAGGGCAAGGGAAGTCCTAAGTAACTTCTAACAACTTCATTCGTTTTAGTGGCACCTCATCTATGGAAGCTGTGTCTATACTCAAAATAATTGAAAAGAATAGCAGAAAATACCATGAAATGGCAGAATTTTTAATAAAACACACACAAAAGTTTAACTTTCACCAAAGGGATTCTAACAAAAACTGTATTGATTCAGTAAGTAGCATCTAAGTTCCCAAAGCACAAAAAGGGACACTTTGCACAAGAACATTTTCAACAAGGATCATGTAAGCAAGTCAAATACACCATAGCTTTGTTTATGTGCAGTGGAAAGCTGTGAGTCATGGATTCTTGACAGATCAGGAAGTAACAAAATACAGATGCCCCCCCCCCCCCCCCACGCATTACAGTGCATGCATGGAAGTGATATAAGTATCTTATGTTTAAAAAATAAATAGCGGAAAAAGTCTTAAACTTTTTGTAAAGGTACACTGTAAAGATTCAGCTAATGACAGAAAAATATTAGTCCTTAAGGACTAATTTTCCCAAACTTCTTAAGAGACAGCTACTGCCAATCAAAGGTCCTATGTTGTTTAGTGTGGTGAGCAAAGCATGACCCTTGGAGGCTATTTTTGCAGGCAGTATTCTAGGTTCTCATGGGGGGGGGCGGCAGAAATGCAGCACCCAGTCTCTGGGAATTATCCACCTTGTTTTAATCAAATTATGTGGTTCTTCTCCATTATGACACACAATATGCACATTTGTGGCAAACATTAGTCATTGATGGAAACAGGTGAGAGCAATCTTCCATATTCCCAATGACCCTCTGCAACCCACTCTGATGCCTTAACATGCCAGAGTATATTTGATGGGGGAGCAGCAGAGACAATAAATGAGAATCACTGCCCCCCGTCAGAAACTTCCTACAGATGCAAAGGAGTCCTGCTGCCTGCAGGAGACAGATTTTGTGCTCAGTATTATGCGGATCCCAACTTTATGTATTCCTAGGATGAAACCATATAATGAAAACCACAGGATGCTTCCTGGCCTTATCACACAGCATGGCAGACCAAATCTAGACCAGGATAGGTAGGAATCTCTGAACATGAGTGAATTCATGAGTGGGATAACCAGCTGCAGAACTCACAAGGAAGTTCCAATGTTTCCCTTTAGCATTGGGACCAGATTACTTGACTGCCCTTACCTGACAGATAATAGGCATGCCCCAAAATGAAAAACGGTAGCTTTAATGTCCTAGCCCTTGTAAAATTCTAATGCTATTTCAAGAGTTGGGGGGGTTCTTAAAGAGGGGTGCAATTAGAAATAAAAATCTGTTGTTAATCATTTGATTTTAGAATTTCTACACCACTGAAATGCTTTGGAGGTATTTTACAAAGATCTGAAAGCTCTTTCAGATCAGACATTTGAAAGAAATCAATGACTTTAAGAAAGCTGTGAACAGACTAATTTTGCTTAAACTATATAGAGTAATCTTTGAAATTATGAAACTTGAAACTTCACCACTCTATTTCAAAGTGCAAACTGACAAAATGCAATAATAACCTTGCCTTACCTTCATTCCTTATCAAAGTAGTACAGAATATATTGTCACCCTGTCCTCTAGTGGGTAAGGATGCACACTGCAGAAAAAGGAAGCCATTATATATTGCAGGGCCTGTAAGCACAGTAGAAACCAAAGAAAGATGTCACAAAGGTTCGAGTCTAGTTCAGGACAAAGATTAATTGCCCGTTTCAAATGCATGATGATTCTCTAGACTTCTCAAGAGCTAAGATATTATCTGGAAGACACCATAGTAGTCACCTATACAATGACTTCACAATAGGAGGATGAGTTAAACAGCACACAGAAGATTCCAGTGACTGTATTAGGATTGCATTGTACTATTTGAGAAACAACTATAGAGATTTTGGAATCCACTTGCTGCTGCAGTTTGCACAGGAGGCTGCATGCTTACTAAAAAAAAGGCATCCTTGCACTAAACAAAAAGTATGGGTTTGTTCTAACTGCCTCTTCTGAGTTGTATCAAATAAATCTACTTCCATGGAAGTTGGTGTTTCTAAATTTGTGTGGCACCTGCTCCCCTTCCAAAGGTAACATGACATACTAAAAGGTAGAAGTGTGCAGAATTCTAGGGAATAAGATATGAGGTTTGATACTTAGGTTTGAAACAGTGACAGGCATATTCATGCTAAGGAGTGGGTAGACCTAGAATGCCTGACAGTAAAGCATGCTCAGAGAACTGGTGTGGACTGGGAAACCAGGGTTCAGATCTCTGTTCAGCCATGGAAACCCACTGGCTGATCATGGGCAAGTCATACTCTTTCCACCTCATTTAGAGACAGGCTAAGTTCCTTTGAATAAAGTTTGCCCAAAAAAACTTCGAGTCACCTTGAAGGCACATGGCAACCATCATCTCAATTTTGGGTGGAAGAGTGCTCTATTCAATACTGCTCTGAAAGCCAGTTTTGGATCAATATCCTTAATCCCCAAGTGCAACTCTCTGGTTTACATATGTGCATGCAATTGTTCTGTAGGATACAGTACATCATCACCTTTACGTTAAGTTTTTATCAGCTGGAGATTCCACCATCACCACCACCTCCCCCGACACACTGGCTGCAGAAAGCAGAAATGTTGTGATGTCATTTCCTGGTTAATTTTTGGTGAATTTTCTTATGGTTTTTTTTTTTTTCCCATTTCAAGATTTTGTGGGGGAAGACATCAGCAGGGTGGTGGAACCAAAACTGATGAATTTTGCAGTGGTTTTTAATAGGTGACCTGAGAATAAAAAAATAACTGGTATTTTTTAAAAATGGGTGGAGGCCTGGGGGCTTGTGGGATGTTAGGGGGAAGCTTAGGGGATGCCAAAAAGGGGGTTCAGGGAGCACAGGCAGCCTGCATATCCCTGTTGTAAAACTACAGGATTAGACTGCTGGCATCGATTTAGGCCTCTTAAATGCTCCTTCACTCAAAAAAATTATCCCCACATACAAAACCTGATGAGAAGGCAAAATCTTTACAGAAGCTTTCTTTTTGACATGATAATTTTATTTGCAGAAACAGCAATAGGGTGTGTGTGTGTGTGTGTGTGTGTGTGTGTGTGTAGAAGCACCTTCTATGCCCAGCATTTTAGTCTCTGCAGGCTTTCCAATAATGCTCTTCTCACTGTTATAACTTACGGCCAATTTTCTCAGGAACAAATATAGATTGTGTGACCACTGGTGACTGCAATTTATAAGTGGACAACTACTAAACCATCTTGTTAGCATTCTTTATTCCAATAAAGTTGTCTAATTGAAATAAGCCGACATTGACGATCTGACACAAAGAGCTTAAACATAATAATGAATTTTGAAATATTTTGCTTGCAGTTCCTAAATCCAGACATTGTAGCTGTTCATCCTGAAAAGACAGTAAGTGTTCACCATAAATTAAGCTCCCAGGTGTTCTCTAGGTTCAGAAAGGATTTATTTCTGATCTAGACTGTCGCATGGATTGGATGGTTTATGTCCCTGAAATAAAATCCATGCCTTTGACCCTGCCCAAATCCAAATTCTGGCTTGTCATAAATGAAAGAAATGGTGGGTTGCCTATTTGTCAACAACCTAACTAGTCTAAAGTTGCCATTTTCAGCGTAGAAATGACAGATGTCCTTTTGTGAAAGTGGACCATGTAGGACTGCCTTTAAGGCCTCTAGTTGCCTCAGAAATCAGCTGGCAAACCTCAAGATAAGAGATGGGATCAGACTTATTTTGTTGGACTATAAATCCCAGAATCCCCCAGCCAACACAAATCATTTTGCTCAGCTCTCCATTGCCCCATGGAGTTCCAACCACATACAGATGTTAATGCCTTGAAGGATTGGGACCGATTAATGCAATTCTGTGTAGGTTGCTCTCACTCACAGAGGTCCAGTGAACTCTCAAAATAACAGCAGGAAGACCTTGTTCTTCCATGGTTCTCACCATCCTCATTTACCTACATGGCAGGGCAGCTTATTCCACATGGCCTCCATCCTTTCACTTTTCCTGGGGGCTGCCATTCAGGCAGGACTGGTGTTGAAGATATTTTGCAGCCTAAGGTGGAGTAGCACTCAATACACACACCAAGATAAAAGTAGCTAAACAAACCAAGTCTTTGGCACAACAGCCAGAAAATCCCTCAAGCATCTCACCCTGCCTCTGGAAGTAAACATTTATTCTTCTTACTTTCCTCCAAATGAACTCTGATTTGTGACAAACCTGTCGTGGGACTTTCTTGGCAAGATTTATTTAAGGGATGTTTGCCATTGCCTTCCTCTGAATCGAAGAGAGTGTGACTTGCCCAAGGTGAGCCAATGGGTTTCCCTGGCTGGGTAGGGATTCAAACTCTGTCTAGGGGGAATCCTAAGGGCTTATCACAGGGACATTGTTATACTGCAGTTGCGCTGCATTGCTCCTGGCTTTGCCTAGAGCTTATTGTACAAAGTTATGGCTCTCTCAGGGCTGTATTGTGCTGTACCCCTGTTGGGTCACTTGGAAATGGATTCTTTTCCCACTTGAAAGAATCCACCAAGGTCCCCCTATACCACTAGGGTTTAGTAGTCACTCTGGTGAGAATGACTTCTTCTGCTTCATTGTGATACTGGGAGCATGGTGAGCACTGTGTAGGTCTGGCTGCCTTGCTCCTCCCTTAGGGCTTCCCTAGGGAACCTCCAGCAAGGAAACCCCAGACTATGCCTGGGCTGGGAAAACACCTGGGTTCCCAAGAGAATCACTAGGTTCGATTCACCAGCATATTTTTTAAATATTATTTTTGGAAAAAATAAATAGATGTTTTGGAATGGTAGAATTCTGAGTTAATCCTATTAAGAAAAAATTCCCAGAGAAACTGTAGAGTTCAGCAAAATTTTGAAGAACACATAAAGAGTAAATGTACATAAGTTTAAAGAGTAATATATAAAAGCAGAAACAGGTGTTTTGTGGGGGAAACCATAGAAAAATGACAAGTGACAAAGTGTGTGTTCATCTTCCCAATCTGTATGGGGAGTAGGGGTGTTTCTATAATAGTGTAATTTTGTAATTGTGCAATTGACTAATTGCAAAATTTACTGTTTCTTGTTGTTGTTTTTTAATCATCAGTCATGGAGCAAGACCCAGAGCAAGCAGAACTGTGTGAATTGTATTGCATTTCTTGTGCCAGAAAGCAAACACAGCGCAAATGCAGCAGAAATGCGAAAGAGTGCATTGCCATTCCGCTACATTTCCAAGTATCGAAGAAGTGGGTTTCAAGCTGAAAGACCCAAAACAACTGACTAGTTGTGTGACAAACATGCTAGTCCAACACTCAAACCACTACAACATGCTGACCTTAAAAGGTTAAAAATACAATAATAAAAAGAGTATACCACAGTAGGCTTACCTTTTCATGACACCCCAAATTTGCTGCCTGAGGTAGGCTGAGCCTTCCAGGCCAAGAGACAGCATACAAGGGATTTCCCCACAGTTTCACTGGAATCTGTCCTCTAGTAGCACTGTACATTTAGGACTCCTTACAGTACCAGCTCACGCTACATACTGTATATACTTGACTATAAGTCGACCTCATGTATAAGTCAAGAGCAGGTTTTGGGGCCAAAATTGTGGATTTTTATATGACTTGTGTATAAGTCGAGGGTAAAACTTAGGAGCATGAAACAAAGGATATAAAGGATGAAGCAAAGGAAAAGGATGCAAACGAACCTGCAAAATTCCTGTAGGCATAATTGTTTGTGTTCACACTAAAGACTGGCTGGATGAGAGAGGTGAGGGCAGTGCTTCCAAAACAGATTATATTCTTCCCTTTAACAGGGGATGGTTCTTTTTTCATAAGAGTTAAAGTACAGTACATACATTGACCCATGGATAAGTAAACTCAGGTTTTTTTGAGTGAATTTTTGACTAAAATCTCTAGGCTTATACATGAGTATATACAGTAATCATTTTTCTAAAGACTTTACTGCACAAACCCCTTTCTCGCAGCAATTGCATGGGAAACAAACAAACAACAAAACTAGACCTCATTCAGAGCCCCAATATCACACATCTTCAGAACTGCATGATTGGGGCTGCTGCCACCATCACACTCTCTTTATAAATTCCCTTAACGCTACATCCGTGCCTCATGCCTTACCCAGCATGCCTTCTGTTTTCTTTCTTTTTTATTCCTTTTAACTCACACAGTTCTGGAGCTCTACTATAGCAGTCCATTTTTCATTGCTTGAGAATAATGAGGAGAAGCAAAAGATGGGGGGGGGGGAGATGGAGACACTGATACCACATGACTGCCAATAACACAACAACCCTGGCAGTGACATTTTGCACCTATGTACTTGTGCAGTTTCCAACTCATTGATGGGTTTTCCCCGTCAATGAAAAGGGATGCCCTAATTGTGGTTGGGGGACGTGGCAGCTATGGATAGAAGGCAGATTTGTGTGATAAGTATTGCCAAAGCTGGCTTTTTTTACAGATGTAATCTCAGTTTTAAAGCTGCTTGTAGTAATTGCCTACATTTTCTTTTTGTCTTTTAATCTAATTGATGTCCAAGCAACTCCTTTTGATTTGTGCTAACTCTCCTTATCTCAGTGTTGATCTCTCCCTTTCCTTTTGCTTTTGAAAGAGAGAAAACGCTTTAATCAGAAATCACGGTATAATCTCAGGGAAAGAAAATAACCCTAAAGCTATATGATGTTTATTTCATCCTGCTTACTTTTGCATTTAAATTTTGATGAGAAACACTCTTTTGGAAACGGGTCAGGGGAGAGGTCAGTGGCAGACAGAGAATCTATCTAATCTAATTAAACCAAGAGGAAATACAGTCATTTGATTCAAAGGTTAAAAGGAGGTTATGTGCTCTTTATTTATAGCATAGCATCATACAGCTGTTTGTCTACAAAATAGGACAGGTAGCTTAGGTGTGGCACCCTGCTCCTCTCTTTTTTGATCTTCACATATTAACCTGCTGTTGTTGTCATTTTCCCTTCCCTTGTCTCCTTTTTACCATGCATCTCTCTTGGCATTGAGAAGCTCACCTTTGATGTGAAAATTTTGTGCTGCAATTTACTTGGGAAAGAGACTCGTTTGGACTACAACTCACAGAATCTGCCAGCCAGCCTCCCAAAGTAGTTTCCAAACTCTGGTTTTGGGTGGTATGCTTCATTGAATCATAGAAACATAGAGCTTGAAGAGATCACAATTCTTGCAACTAGTTTCACATGAGCCTTTTGTTCTGGGAAAAGCTACATGATGAAGAGACCCACGACAGCTCAGAGCAAAAGCACTGAGATGATAGTATGCTATCAGCCTTTATTGCAATTGAGATTCATGACCTCTGCATCCTCTGCCTCAGTGCTACTGAAAATGGCAGTCTATGGACTAGTCCTGGTCAATGTACTATCACTTGCTAGTCTTGTGAAGAGTCTCTAGACAAGAAAGAAAAAGTTATAGCTAATACACATCCATATGGTATTGGTCCCTGGTGCACTGCGTGTGTGTGTGTGTGTGTGTTTTACTGGTCTATTTGGAAGCAGGCATCCATGCTGCCAGTTTGTATCTGGATTCCCTCAATAGCCAGCCACATCCCACATTCCAGGTGGTTACTGCATCCATTTCTGTTTCTCCAGTGGAAGCAAGCTTTGTCGTTGGTAAGTATTACTATTAGCAAAACCTCAATCTACGGTATACATCTCTTCCACCTTTGATACCTGGTATAATTTGGGTTGGTCCCAAGGCCACTGTTGCCCCAGCCATAATATCTGTTATTTGAGTTTTTATTAAAATTCCCCTATAAACATATTAATTTGTGGGTGCTCTCTTTCCACTGGCAGGTGAAGAAATTTTTATTCTTGTGAATTGGATGGAACTGAAGTGTCTGTGTAAATGGTGTCCAGTTTTCTAATGCCTTTCTTTTCTTTTAATTGAAACTACATTTTACACATGTAGAGACCCTGTTGTAGGACTTTTGAGACTAACTGAAAGAAAGAAGTTGGTGGCATAAGCTTTTCTAGGCTAAGTCTACAAAAGCTCATGCTGCCAACTTCTTTCTTTCAGTTAGGTCTAAAACACACTGCAGCAATAATAATCCACTTTGAGACCGCTTTAACTGCCTTGGCTCAGTGCTAGGAAATCCTGGGAACTGTAGTTTGTTGTGGCATCAGAGCTGTTTTACAGAGAAGGCTAAATGTCTGATAAAACTACAGTTTCCAGAATTCCCCACAATTGAGCCAGGACAGTTAAAGTGGTCTCAAACTGGATTATTTCTGCAGTGTGTTTTGAGGCTATGAAAGGTAGATAGATACAATAAAACGTTCAGAAGTTATAAGAAAGTGAGAAGAGGGTTAGAGAAGGTGTGGAAAGGAAAGGAAAGGCAGGTAAATACAAGAGAAGGTTTAGGAAGGTGATGTAATAAGAAAAGTGAAGATGATGTTAAGATGGATAAAGGTAGGAAGGTAGTGGAAAGTGTATAGAAAGTAAGGGAATATGATAAGGTATGCATTCAGATGGAGAAGAAAAATAAAAATTATAGGAAAAATGAAGAGATAAGAGTAGTTGGAAGGAGGGATAAGAGGCAAGGAAAACACAAAGAAGAGGTAAGGAAAAGACAAGGAAAAAAAATAGGGTATAAGAAGGTAAAGCCAGATAAGAAAAGGAAGGTGGAAAATGAAATATGAAACGCTGAATCATGAATAAGAAAACGTATGCAAACATATGAATATGTCACTAAGTAATGTCATTACAACAAAGTGCAATACGTTTTAATTTTTATTATATTTTATTTTCTAGGATAAAATAAAATAATAAAATAATAATAATAATATAAAAATAAATAGGATGTACACCACTGGCAGGTCCATTTTATTTTATTCTGTTTTATGGACAATGCTGTGTAAACCTACAGCACTTTATTAATATTAATATTCTAATATAAAATATTATTATAAAATATAAAATATAATATTTATTATATTCTATTTTCTAGGATGTATGACACTGGCAGGTCCATGTTATTTTATTCTGTTTTAAGGACTGCGCTGTGTAAACTTATAGTGCTTTATAAATAATAATATTAATATTATAATATTATAAAATAATATTATAAAATATTATACGTATCATATTCTATTTTCTAGGATGTACGCCATTGGCAGGTCCATTTTATTTTATTCTATTTTAAGGACTGCGCTGTGTAAACTTACAGCACTTTATAAATAATAATATAATATTATAAAATATAATATTTATTATATTCTATTTTCTAGGATGTACGCCACTGGTAGGTTCAGTTTTGTTTTATTATATAGACAGTGATGTGTAAACATACAGCACTTTCTAAATAATAATAATATATTATAAAATAATATTATAAAATATAAACAATATCATAAAATAAAATAATATTAAAACGAACAAACAGGACCTGGCCTCCAAAGTCCTAATCCAACGTTCAAACCACAAGGGGTTTCTTAATGCTTTTATGTAATGCTTTGGGGTATGTTTTTATTTCTATTTTTATTTCATGCCTGTCGTCCTAAATGAGCCCCATTATAGAGAGAGAAATGAAGAAAAGGAATAAAATAATGATAATAATAATAAGATAAGGAGCAGGACATGGAGACGGAGACAAGATAGAGAGGAGGAGGAGAAGAGCCCTGCCTCTAGCTCTGGCCCTGGCGGCCATTTGCCAAAGGAAGCTCCTCCCCCTCCTTCTAATCTCCTCCTCATCCTCCATTTTCCACAGTCGTCAGTTGGGCGGCCCCGGCGAAGCCACGCCCCCCTCGCGCGCCCCATTCGCCTCCACGCGGCAGGTAGGAAGCGCGCGCGACACAAGGAAAGAGGCCCTCGCGAATGGGGGGGGGAGGGGGCGGTTGGGGAGCAGGAAAACAAAATGGCGGCTGGGAGGGAAGGGAATGCTAGTAGAGCGCTGTTTCCCTCCTGTCGCCCTGGCCTTTCCCAATCTCTCCCTCTCTCTGGGGGAAATGATGGAGGAAGGGTGTGTAGGGCTTCTACTCTGGGTATCCAGTTCTTCAGGGGCCACGGAATTAACTTTGTTTTTGTTGTTGGTTTTGCCTACTTTAGGGGATATAAACAACAACAATAGGAAAAAACATGCAGGGGGTAGCTGTGTTTGCCATTGAGCAAATACAAACAGAAATCCACCAGTGATACCTTTATTGGCCAACTGAAATGCACAGTATACTTATTGCAAGCTTTCGAAGCTCCATGGGCTTCTTCATCAGGCAAGATGTTACAAACCAAACAGGAAGGGAAAAACACACAATTGGAGATGTTTGTCAGATGCCTTTATGTTGTTTCAGTCCTTGGTAAAGATGATATGATGGGATATCTTTTGCAGGCAGGCTCCTTCTCCTTCTGGCCATGCAGCAGTAGGGAGATTTTCAAAGTCCAAGAACTATAAAGTCCAATTGTATCTCAACAGGGAACCCTTTGCTGCAATCCAATATGTCTCCATTCCAGTGAGGTCACAAACCTCTTTGTAGGAAGAGAACAATGGATTCCTCAAGAAGTCTCCATGTTTTTGCATCAGGAACATTTTGGTGGTGTAGAGGTAAAACATGCAAATGTAGTCCAAATTTAAGAAAACGAAGAAATTGTTTTACCTTGGTTGAAGTCCCAGCCATTTAACAAATACAAACAAGAATCCACCAGTGATACCTTTATCGGCCAATTAAAATGCACAATATACATTACATGTTGCGGAGTCATTGGAGTGGAGACATATTGGATTGCCAGAGAGGGTTCCCTGTTGAGATGCAAATGGACTTTAAATTTCCTGGACTTTGAAAATCTCCCTATTGCCAGCATGGCCAGAAGGAGGAGAAGCCTGCCTCCCAATATACCATCTTTACTAAGGACTGAAACAACATGCAAGCATCTGTTTAACATCTCCAATTGTTTTTCTTCTTCTCTTGTTTGGTTTGTCACATCTTGCCTGATGAAGAAGCCCCTGGAGCTTTGAAAGCTTGCAAGTAGTATATTGTGCATTTCTGTTGGCCAACAACAACAGAGCCAGTGTGGTGGAGTGGTTTGAGGGCTGGACTGCGACTCTGGGAAATGGGGTTCAGATCCCTGCTCCACCATGGAAGCCCACTGGGTGACCCTTGGGGGAGTCACACACTCTCAGCCTCCTCAGAGGATGGCCCTGGTGAACCTCCTTTGAAGAAACCTGACAAGGGAAACCCATGATAGCGTCGCTATAAATCACTTAAAGGCACAGGACAACAAACCTTAAAAATCTTAGAAGTGCAGTGTGACTTCTTACACACTTGGGAGAAATCACATAAGTCCTCCTTTTCCAGCCTTACATTTCACCCTTCTTTCCAGGAGGAGTTTCAAAAGGGCCTCCATTTTGAGTATGACTAGGAACATGGGTTTACACGTACATATGAGGGTTTTTAAAAAGCTTTTATTGTGTAATGCTTGTCATTTTTCCTGAATTTCCTATATCTTGTGGTGCCTTGGTCCTCCTTTGCACTGAGGACATGTGCTCGCCCTTCTCCAGAGTAACTTGCTCCCAAGAAAGCCTTTGTTGTCCCAATACTCAGACCACTACTTTGTTGTTTTTCCTGGGAGAACTCAATACTATGGGTAGTTTAGACTACATCCACACTGCAGAAAAAATTGTTGTGGCACCAGAGCTCCCTGACAGAGAAGGCTCAATGTCTCACAAAGTCCCAGAATTCCATAGCACTGAGCTGTGGCAGTTAAAAAGCAATAGCAAGTACATTTCTGTACCACATATCAGTGAACTAGCACTCGCTAAGCAGTTTACAATGTATAAAGCATGCAGGGGTAGCTGAGTTGGCTATTTAACAAATCCAAACAAAAATCCATCAGTGGTGCCTTTATTGGCTGACCGAAATGCACAATATACTTGTTGCAAGCTTTCGAAGCTCCATGGGCTTCTTCATCAGGCAGGATGTTACAAACCAAACAGGAGAAGAAGGGGAAAAAAGCACTTAGAGATGTTAGTCAGATGCCTGCAGGTTATTTCAGTCCATAGTAAAGATGGTACTGGGGAGGATATCTGTTGCAGACAGGTTCCTCCTCCTCCTGGCCATGCGGCAATAGGGAGATTTTCAAAGTCTAGGATATTTAAAGCCCAGTTGCCTCCTATAAGCTGGATACTCATTTTATTGACCTGCAAAAGGATAGAAGACTGAGTGGACCTTAGAGCCCTCCCCTAGGATCAAACTCACAACGTTGTGGCTGCAGTACCAGCTTTTAACCACTGTGCCACCAGGGCTCCTTAAAGTGGTGTCAAAGTGGATTATTTCTGCAGTATGGATGCAGCCTTGGTATCTGATCATTTAGTAGACCTATGCTTAGTAATTCCCAAAGAGGTTTCTGTGGGCTTCAGCCACAATGCAGAATTAATGCAGTTTGGCACTGTTTTAACTGTCATGTCTCCATCCTGTGGAATCCCGACCTTTATAGTTTTGTGAGACTCCAGATCTCTCTGAACAGAGAAGGCTGAGTAGCTCACAAAACTACAGCATTGAGTCATGGCAGTTAAAGCGGTGTCAAACTGCATTAATTCTGCAGTGTAGATGTACCTTTTGCTGGTCATTTTTGCCAGAACTTTATGGGAAGGGGGTCAGATCTCAGAGTCCATCCTTCGGCCTTTTTCACAGGATCAGATTTTTGCAGATTTAATCCTGCTTCTAACTTATCTGTTGTGCACAGTCTCCATTTCTTCATTTGAGGCTGTAAATTTATGGGTACTATGTTATAATTTTTTGAATACTTGCATGACAGCATTTTACATAGAGAGGCCTGTTTTTATGGGTGAAGGACATGTATTCTGATTATTATTTGTTTTTGCTTTTGTATGTTAATCTCCTGGTATCTTGGAAGCTGACAATCTGGTAATTGACAGACATAACGGTAATTCACTGAAATAAAAGGAAAACCGGGTGGTCAAGGATAGCCATTTCCCTGGGGAAACTAATTTTGAAAGCAAACTTGACAGCAAAAATGCTATATTAAAAAAAAAAGGCAGGGAACAGGGTGGTGTATAGGCTAGAGCATTGGATCAGGACTGGGGAGAACCCCAGTGACTCATGGCACTTGATTGATGAGCCTGGATTAGTTGTATATTATCAAGGTTGTATAGACTGTACCTTCTTTTCTGTTTCAACAGATCTAAATTATAGTGGGACTTTGGTATTGTTGGATTTGCCATGCACGGATTTGAGCATCCATGGATGGCAAACCTGCATTGTCCCCAATGGCGGTGTGTGTATGCAGACACACCACCTTAGGGGTTAAGACCCCCCTCTCCTCCACTGAGACTTCTGCTCCAGGTTGGCTTTGGGGTTTGGAGCCCTGTCAACCAGAGGGAGCCTACGCCAGGGCTTGAGTCTTGGAGCCCTCCACTCAGCACCTGGGACAGAGCCTCCAGGCTCTGAAACTCAGGCCCCGGAGCTGGCGCTTGCTCTGGATCCAGCTTGTCTTCAGGGGCAGTGTAGAGGCAGAGACTGGAGGCCCCATTGGCTGGAGGGTCTCAGAGCCTGTAGGCTCCATCCCAGATGCTGGGCCTGGAGGGGGGGATCCAAGACTCAAGCCCCAGCCCTGGCTCCCTCCAGCTGACAGGTCTCAATCCTCTACCTCCAAACTGTCCTTGAAGCCAAGCCAGGGCAGAAGCCTTGGAGGGAGAGGGAAAGGGAGAGCGGTAAGGAAGCCATTAAAGATAATGGGTCTTGAGCATGCACAGATTTTGATATCGGGGTGGGGGGTCCGGAATGGATCCCCCATGGATACCAAGGGCCAACTGTAAAACACTTGCTACTGATTTCCCACCTCTCAGTCAATGCAGCATATGTTTTTCCCTCCACACTCAGGTATGCTGGCTTTTTCTCTCTCAGACAACTTGCCACCATCTAGTGTTCAATCTTGCATTTGCAAGCTAAAAAAAGACCGTGTTCCACTTTTCAACTGATTCTACTTTTTGGTAGTACTCTGGTCCCTAACATGTCTGATAAGCCTGGACTTCCTGTAGTGAAGTTATTGGGGAGGAAGATGGCCATCTACACAGGTTTGTTTTTCTCTCCCTGGAGGAAAGGTGGAATATACAGTCGTCCCTCAGTATGGAATAATTCTTTATTGAACTGTGGATTCAAACATCCATGGCCAGGGCAGTTAAAGCAGTCTCAAACTGGATTATTTCTGCAGTGTGTTTTGGATCACTGTGTCATGACTGTGAGAAAATGGAAATACTTTTTTGCGGGGTTACATAATAACATTCAGTTTTGGCAATACTGTGTTGTTTAAAAAAAACTTGGCCAGGAAAAGAAAATCAAGTTTCTGCTTGTTGCAGGAAGTATCTTTTTATATATTTGAAGTAATTGGTTTTGGGGATTAAGTAAATGGAATAAACTATGAGTCCAGGATTGCTTCTAGGTACACGGAATCCTCCTTTTGGTCTTACTTTCCCTTGGCAGCATCAATTCCATAGCTACATCTAAGCCTATTTCATATTAATTCAAAGAGGTTACTTGTTTGAAGCCAAAAATAACAGTTTTATGGCACTTAGAACACTAGCAATCTTTATTATGTAATGTAATCTGTGAGATGGATGTACTATTATCCTAAACTGCAGGTGAAGATGGTTGGGTGTGTGTGTTTGTGAATACACACTGAGTGCAGAGGGGAATGAAATGCAGAGAAAATTAACAGTGATGTTTACTTTATCCACAGTGGCAATTTACGAAACAATTGCTACTGAATCATGATGGGTTGTTAGTAAAACATCATGACTTTGAGTTTGCGGTTAAAACAAAGCTACACAGTTTGTAGTTCTTGTAGGTCACTTGTTGTAGAAAATTTAATGTTTGCTGTCTGTGTGGAGGATATCTTTTGAAGTGATCCAACCTATCAGTTGTCTAAACATTAGACCCCCTACTGGGTTTATTATAGAAGTTTGAATGATGCCTGGATAGAACTACTATTGAGAAATAATGGGGGCAAATATAATTTTAGTTGTTCAGTTTTCTTTTTGGTAGAATTTAAAATGTGGGCCTGTGTTTTCTGTAGGTATTATTCAAATGAGAGCCAGCATTGTGTAGTGGTTTGAGTGTTGGACTATGACTCTGGAGATCAGGGTATGATTCCCTGCTTGGCCATGGAAACCCATTGGGTGATCTTATGCAAATCACACACTCTCAGCCCCAGAAAACCCGATGTTAGGTTTCCCTTAGGGTCACCATAAGTCAGAAATGACTTGTAGGCACACAACAACACAACACAACTATTCAGATGTGTACTATATTCACTGGATAATTTGATTTAAATAAATTTTATTTGAATTGCTTATCTAAAAGGTACAATTTTAATGATTTAAATCACAGTTTAAATCACTAGTGTGGAAGATTCTACTATAATTTTTAGTAGAAGTACATTATTGTTTAATAAGACCTTGATATATATTCAGATAGGTAGATTTCATTAGATGGTAGGTACATACTAAGCAATTATTCTGAATTATTTTTCGATTAATTTTCAGTTAATCAAAAAATGAGATCTCTTGTATTTTTATCCAGACTCCTCATCCTCGTTCATTTCCATTCCCCCAAATTCTCTATTTGTTGATATTCTCTATCCTGACTTTCAAATATTGTGAATATGACCAGGGCACAACAAATCAGAGTGATAGCCTTGCTCCAAAGTAGTGTTTGAGCTGCTAGGCCATAAAAACCTGTTCAGAATGAAAGTGATTATACCTTTGCAAGCTGCCACTTTCCAAAAGTCAAGCTGTTTGTCTTGTGTAGCTTCACAATCCACAAGCTAATGGCTGTGATGTCATTAATAGCTTGTAAACCTGTTAATGTCATTTCACTAATTTGGATCATATTGTTATTGGCAGTCCTTATTTGAGTAGGCCTATTATTTCAGTTGCTGAATGGTAAGTCGAACACATGTAAACCACACTGATACATTGGCTCTATTCTAGTTGAGTCAAATAGTAGGATTCATGCCTTCATGTTTTGTTTTTATGTCTTAGTACCTATAGTGAAAGAGAGCCTGTGTGATGTAGTGGTCTGAACATTGGGACCACAAAGCTGAAGGCCAGGGTTCACCATGGAAACTCATGAGGTGACCTTTGCAAGTCATTCTCTCCTCAAAGGAAGGCAAAAGCAAATCTTTGAACAAATTTTGCCAAGAAAACTCCATGTTAGGTTTGCCTTAGGATCACCATTAGTCAGAAATGTCTTGAGGGCACACAACAATAACAACAACAAACATCTATTCTAAAGTGAAAACTATCCTTTACTCTCATGTCTAGGACATCATATCAGATATGGACCTAACAGAAGAAAAATACCCAACAGAGATTCATGATTATCTTTCGGCCTTTGAGAAGTCTGTCAGTTCTGTAGATGACATGTTGAAGACTATGATGTCTGTGTCTAGAAGCGAACTTCTCCAGAAGGTAAGAAGATAATAAAGGCACAATAATTTTTGCCTGCTTAAGTCATCTCTGGTTTGCCGTGTTTGGTGGACTTGTTTGGACAGACAGCTTATAAATATATCTTTTTTAAGAAATCAAATGTTAAGGGTTCTAGTATTTAATATTCAGTATCTAACCACATCCCCCAAAATAGACTGTTTTGTTTCATCTTTTGGCGCTAGTTGTAGAACAAACCAGTACTAAAATATAAAATCTTGTTATACAGTATCCCTTCCAGCTTATAAAGAATGGATAAAGGAAGGAACATACAAAGCATCTTTTTTGTTCTCCCTTTCAACACCCTACAACAGCACAAGATACTGCCCCAGGTCTTTGTACATGTATCTATATATTTCAACAGTTAGAATGTAATTTGTAATTTCTTCGGGGCAAAATAAAAAAAAAATCTCATAGATCAGGGAATTTCACCCTTCCCCTGAAGCCTTCCAACCATGAATAAATTATGAACACAACCATCTTGACAGCTCAGCCCTTTGACAGGATCCATGTTCAATCTTGTAAGCTGTACATTCATGTAATCTAAGTTTCCAGGAAATCCTATAGGAACAAAAAATGATGGATTGGCTTTGACAGCCAAAAATTGTTTCTGCCTTTTGGTATATAACCGCAGTATTCCTGCATGCATTGTACATAAAATAAAAGGTGGCAGTGATCCAGAACCCACGCAGGACTTGTAAAGAGAATGTACTCTGTGAGCTTTCATAGTTGTCTCTTAAGAAACTCAGTTGGTATGTGGCACTGCCTCCTTGTATCACTACCAGGATCTGTATATATTAGCTGGGACATGTGAGAAATGGCACATGTGAGAACTATATATTAGCTGGTACATATGGCCTAATGGCTAGAAATGGAAAAGCCCTGTTTGAATGTCACCTTAGCCACAAACTGCCCCTCGGCTTCAGTCTCTTCCACCACTTCTTTGCAGTGTATGGTATTGCTGTAAGCTGCTGTTGGGGTTTGGTTAAATGTAATAAAGTTCACATGATGTTGATTTTCTCTTTCTGGATTTAGCTGGATCCTCTTGAGCAAGCAAAATTAGATTTAGTGTCTGCTTACACATTGAATTCAATGTTTTGGGGTGAGTATGCCAAGTAAGACATTCATAGCAGTAATGAGTAGTTCCTTATGTTACTGAATATTTCAATATGTAATGCTGCAACTAGTTACTATTTCATCCAGTTTTTGAAAACTATTTTACTATACTTTTATAAATGATAGCAAAATAAAAGCTTTATTATTTACGCTTTCACCATTTCATAATTGTTGATCAAGCTCCTTTTTCTTGTTTTTTGGTTCCCCTCCCATACCCCTCTACTTTTATAGAGCACTGAATCCTCTTTAGTATCAATCATTTTATATTGAAATTAGTATGGTTTAGAGTTAGTCTAGCAATTTTCCAGTCTTGATAGTTGTCTGTCAAGTTGCCTGTTATATGTGTACCTGGGATTTTATTGCTAATATCCCATTTTAAAAATATTTCATTTTGCAGTTTACCTGGCCACTCAAGGAATTAATCCAAAGGAGCACCCAGTGAAAAAAGAATTGGTAAGATTCAGGGCAAAATTTCATCTTGCTGAGACAAGTGCTTTAACAGTATTAATTCTGAACTTAATATTTTGATTGGGTCTTCAGGGAGGGACCAGTAGTTTTTGCATGGTAAAAATGTGATAATTTTATATTCCCATAATGAATAATAAGGGAGCCATTGTGGCGTAGTAGTTTGAGTGTGGGACTACAATTCTGGGAGAACAAGGTTCAGATTCCCAGTCTGCCATGGAAACCCAGTGGGAGACCTTGGGGAAGTCACACTCTCTCAGCCTCAGAGAAAGGCACTAGCAAATTCTCTCTGAACAAATTATCAAGAAAACGCTATGTAAAGGTTGCCATAAGCTGGCAACAGCCTCAAAGCACACAACAACATAATAAGTGACACACACACACACACCCTTTCCAATGTAGAAATGCCACTTTTACCTTGATGTTCTAGTTCCATGTGTAGTGAGGGTTTTTTCATGAACAGAAAAATGTTTTCCTATCATACACCCTACTTCCTGGTACAATCCACTTTACCTGATCAGGATACTGTGAAGTCTGCTGCAGGTGCAGATCTGATCTGAACAACCCACTTTTCTTTTTCTGTTTTCAGTCTGGGTTGATCCAGAAAGAAAATGGATTGAATTTATAGATTTGATCATAAAAAATTGTGATGTGAACACTGCATGCAATAATAATTTAAGAGAGGTCACCTAAGCGGCAGTCATGTCTCACTGGATTTGGGGACCTGAAACCAAAGGAGTGGGTGTGTGGTGAATCACTGGTTGAGACTGAATCCACCATCAACAGCCAGTAAACATTGAGTATCTCACACCAACCATATGGAAAGTGATAGTAAACACACCTCTGCTCCACATCAAAAGTGAAATATACTAAGCCTCTTATTACATAGCTCTCCTAAGATGTGTCCATGTGGCCCAGGCTGGGACTGAAACATTGTATGGTTTTGGAATATGGTAAATGTACAAATGCTGCATGTGCACATTTAACCTGGAAATTTCCTCCAGTAGATTACATTTCTGGAGCATGCAAACCGCCTGGCTTCTGACTGTTGGAATGCATAAGCCTTGAATTTCAGTCAGTCCTAGAAACAGTTGTATTGCAGGACAAACTTTCAAAGGTTGTGGCTTGCATTTTCCTGACATTGTTAACTAATGATGGCTTAATTTAGAGGAAAGTACTAAAGCAACTTGGGGTGCCTGATTTTTGCTGGCTAAAAACCATATCCTATCTACAGCTTGTAGCCATCCACATGTGTCCTATCTGTGGTACCGCCCCCTCAGAAATTGCTTTTTTGGGAGGGATGAGGGGGACTCAAGTGGGAAAAGATATCAGTGCAGTTCTCATGAGCAAAAACAGTTTCTAGAAAAGCAAAGATGCCATTGAATGCAGCCCACATGATGTGCTCATCTTCCTAACTGGGAATTCTAATGTGTATTTTTGTTCAAAATAAAACCGTCTGTCTGAAAATAGGTTTTTGTTTCAGTGCAGTTTTAAAAGGGTTCCAAGTTAAAACAAAACAATACTTTCTCCTTCTGAGACTGAAATTTTGTGCCAACCAGCTTTTCACTTAAGGAATGGAAAAATGTTACATGTCTCATAATTATTTATAACTTCCAGTACAGTGTGTTTTCCTATAAATACTTGGACTAGTGTTAATCTCCGAGGCTACCTTTTCTTACTCCTGTATGACTTTAAAAGTATCATGTGGTTGATTTACTAGCAAAGACGGGAAAGATCTCCCTCCCCTTTTCCAATCCTTCCATTAATTCATTTTCTCAGCAGTAAAGAATCCAGTTCGGCAACAAAGCTAAAAGCTTTTTTGGCACTAGTTGTATGTGTACTGTCCAGTAATTCTGCATTAGTGACATATTTATTGCCTATAATAAATCTTTTCCGTTTGTCTTTATAATCCATTTAGATACATGAATATAGTATGTTAAGAGTGGATATCGTGGAAATTCTGCTGACTTTGATTTAGCTCAGAGAATAGAAAAACTACAGATCAAATCTGAGGTTGTCAATCAGAATTTTTTGTGTTATATGCATTATATACATATGTAGCACTGCTACTATAATAAAGTATGCACCTTTAAGTGAAGATGATAAACAAAAGTAATTGTTAAGAAAACTGGCAATTTTGTGCCATGTCTGTACATATTCAACTATGAACATTTGTTTGAAAAGAAAAATGGATTGATTCAAGCTCTTATCAGAATCAAATCCCTATTCTATTTTTACTTGTTCTGAAGCTGTGCCAGTAGGAAAAGTGTGTCATGGGAGCCTATAGTAAATATATTTAGTGTAGAAAATCTCAAGCATATGACAGTGTGAACTTGCCAAAGAAGGAGGAGTTTTTCTCGTTTCTTATAAACACAATAAAATGAGCGCTTGATGGGATATGTGATGGAAATGGATGCTGTTTCTTTCTGAAGACTAGAATGATGTCCTTACCTTGCATAAGGAAGATCTGTCATTAGCTGCTGCTTTTTTACCTTTTGGTACTTATGACAGAGTTCCATTATGTTTGAAAAACTAATATGTGATTTGTGCAATGATGTTTCTCATTCAGGCTATTTCATTCCCTGTCCGTTTGTCCATTCTTTTTACCTGTACTGTTGCCGATCATGCGTAACACTAAACCATGATCTAGCACTATGTGTCAAACCCCAGTGAAGCCTTTTGCAGTGAAGCCCAATCCCTCCCAAAACTTCCTGGAAGCAGAAGTGATGTTGCATTATTTCAATAATAATATAATAATAAATAATTTATTTATATTTCCCGCCTCTCCCTGCAGACCGAGGTGGGATTACAACCAATAAAATACATACAAAATACAAGTATAAAAACACAAACAATAACAATGATACTTTGATTAAACAAATTAACCATTTCCATCATAAAATAATAGCAGGGAGCATAGATCACAGAGTTTTCTGATAATAGGAATGGAGCTTTGTTGAGTCAGGAGGAGCTGTGTGGCCACTTGGGGATTTGGAAGGGACTTGTATGTGAAGGAAATGACCCCTTCCCTCTGCAAAATCATACTTAAGCATTCTGGGTAAATGCAGCCACCAGCATATAGAACCTGACAATTTGTTCTCATGGGTGTTTTCAATAATGGGAGTGGGGTTTCACACAGCATCTTTATTTGCTGGATCAAATGTTGTTTTGATATGAACAAGAAGTCTATGTACCCATAATTTGGGAAATTTTCTTGACAGATCTGTGCTTATCTATCTTGTTGCCTAAGGTGGAGCCTTACATGCCCCTTTTCCTCCCACAAAAGGAAGTGCTTTTGGGGGGGGGGACATTACTGCACCATTTACACCGTTTCTCCAAAAGGTCTTTCTGAAGGATCAAAGCCCTAAAGTATGTGTGGGCTCCTGGGAGCGGCCTCAAATTGACTTGTTGTCTTATTCATTATTCAGGGATGAAGTGGCTTAATGGTTAAGATGCAAATTCTGATGATCGGGAGGTTGGCAATTTGAGGCCCAGGTGCTGCATGATGGAGTGAGCTCCTGTTACTAGTCCCATCTTCTACCAACCTAGCCATTTGAAAGCTTGCAAATGCAATTAGATAAATAGGTATCACTTCGGTGGGAAGGTAAACAGCATTTGGTGCAGGCATGCTGGACACATGACCTCTGGAATAGCCCTTGGATAGCACTGGCTCTTTGGCTTAGTAACGGAGATGAGCACCACCTCAACAGTCAGTTATGACTAGACATTCATGCCAAGGGACTACCTTTACCTTTTACCTTATTTATACTGTAGACAGGAAGTTTGAATTAAATATTAATGGTAAACAGAACATAGTTCCCCACAGGTTTGGTGTGGGATATGCTATTTCAGATGACACCAAGGAACTAACTTCATTGAATGGCCCTGTAAATGCCGCCACTGTCAAAGTGCCCAAAACTCAACATGTCATCAGGCTTCACTGGTATGCTATTGTTTTATATACAAACTCTAGCGTACTGGAAACCTGTGACAGAATAAGGTATATTTTTTTCAGTCCAAACCAACTAGTTATGGTTGATAGGTTTTCATGTTAAACCCCCTGCCCTGCCCCCCGAAAAGATTGGTGTATGCTGTGTTTTCCCTCTTTTGGTTATCCCATTTATTTACTGCTGCTGTTCACTGGTTTTGTTTCTCAATTCAGTTTCCTGAAAACTTTCATTCTCTTATTGTTGTTGTTTTGTGCCTTTATAGGGACCCTTAGACAAACCTATCACAGGGTTTTCTGTGGCTGGGAGTGTGTGACTTGCACAAGACTTTCCATGGCCATGCGGTGATTTGAACCCTAATCTCCAGAGTTGTCATCCAACATTCAAACCAATAAACCACACTAGCTCTATTTATACCTTTTATCAGACTGGATAGTGAAGAATGCCAACTGTATAATGAAAACTTTGCTTTTCTAACATACACACACACACACACACACACACACACACACACACACACTTCTCAGGTAGGGCTAGCTTTTGACAGAGTACTTCTGGTCACCTAGTATGTTTCCTTGGAGGCAGCATTAAATACCATACTAACATACTTCTTTATGAGTAACACCTAGCAGTATGTGGGATCTGCTCTTTTTAGAAATGGGCTTAAATAACAATAGCAGCTCCTCCTTTGTGTAGTTTTTAGAGATACAGTTTGAACTAGTTGGGATCCAGGTTGTTATATTATTGTTTACTATTTGCTTTATTACTAATAGCTATACAGTTTTGGATTAATTATATGGATTTCTACATTTCAAAAAGCAGGGAAAATCCACAAAGAAAAAAATCTTTCATTTTAGCTTACCGTTAAGTCACACATATATTTGGAACTATAGCCAAAACGAAAGAAATTCAGGTAACAGATCAACCCTGTTTCATGATAACTGAAAACATGGTTATATTGTTACATGCTTAACTTTTGCAAAGTTTTAAAATACAAAGGAGTCATGTAATTCAAATCCAGAGTTAAGTTTGTAGAGGTTTTTCTGCAAAGAAAGACATTTAGGCCCCAAGCACATTCAAAATACAGGTATTTTCACAATTCCTCCATCCATTTTAAACTCCTCTGCAAGTATAGGCAAGAGGTGTGTCACATTCTCTGATACTGTGGACTATCACAGCTCAGTGACAAACTATTGGATGAATGTGATTCTTCATATTCATAGAATCATTGAACCATTGGGTCCAGCCCCTGCTCAGTTCAGGATTTCTAGCTAAAGAATCCCCAGCAAGTCTAGATACTTTTTGAAAACATCCAGAGAAGGAGACCGCACCACCATTCTAAGCAATTGGTTCCATTGCTGAATTGTTCTTACTGTCAAGAAGTTCCTTCTAATGATCTACAGAAATCTGCCCTCCTGTAATTTTAAACCAATCCTGGGCAGCAGAGAACAGGCCTGCCTACTCCTCTCTGTGATAGCATTTAAAGAGTGCAGCCATACCAGCCCTCAACCTTCTCTTCACCAAGGTATACATGCCCAGCTTCTTTCCTCATAGGTTTTGTTCTCCATTCCTCTTTCTCTGAACCTGTTCCAGCTTGTCTATATCTTTTTTAAAATGAAGTGCCCAGAACTGAATGAATGTTCCAGAAGACGACTGACCAGCACAGTCCTGGGAACTGTGCTTCTATTAATGCAGGCAAAAATATAATTTACTTTCTTTGCTGCAGCATCACACTACTGGCTCTCGTTCGAGTAATTCCAAGCTCCTTTTTACATGTAGTATTGCTGAGCCATGTATCCCCCATCCTAATCCTGTGCATTTAGTTTTTGTGGCTTAAATGTAACATTTTGGATTTGTTTCTATTGAATTTCATTTTATTAATCTCTGCCCAATTTTCTAGATTATCAAGGTCCTTTTGAATTCTGTTCCTATCTTCCAATATGTTAGCCACCACTCCAAGTTTTGTATCATCTGCAGACTTGATAAGGACTCCTTCCACCCAGTCATCTAATCCCAAAGAACCACTTACTTGAAAAAATTGAATTAAAGCACTGAAAAAATGCCAAAGCATAATAGCACTAAGACAGAACCATGAGGTCTCCACTCAAGACCTCCTTCCAGTTTTGAAGTGCAGCTATTGATGATAACTGTTTGAGCATGATTTTCCAACCACTTGTGGATCCATCTGACAGTGTTTCATCTATTCCATGTTCAGTCAGTTTGCTAATCAATATGTTATAGGAGAACTTAACAAATTCTTTGCTTAAATCCAGATAAATGACAGCCATAGCATTATCAGCATCTACTAAACTAATGGCCCAAGCAAAAAGAAAAAAGATTATTTTGGCAAGATTTGTTCTTAACAAATCCATGCTGGCTCCTATTGATCACTGCATTGTCATCAAGATACTTCAAAACATGTATGTATGTATAATCCGTTATAATATTTTTCCTGGTATTGAAATCAGGCTAATTGGCCTGTGCTTTTCTGGATTCTCTTTTTTGAAGAGAGGGACAATGTTTGTTCTTCTCCAGTCCACTAGCAACTCACCCATCCTCCAAGATGACAAGTGGTTCTGCAAGAATGGGTTGCAGTTCATCTGGCCCTGCAGATCTAAACTCATTTAAGTCACTGAGGTAATTCCTGACTAGTTCCTTATCAACTATGATTTGAAATCCAGATCCCTTGTTAAGGTCTTTACAGATGCACAGCAGCACATCAAGCAAGAGGGAGTCCTCTTTTGGGGTGAGAAAAACCCTGAAGCATAATAGCTTTGTGTTTTCATTGTGATCTATTAGCATTTTACTGCTGTTGTTGAGCAGCATCCCACTATTTCCTTGGTCATTCTCTTGCTTTGTACGAATTTGAAAAACCTGTTCTTGTTGCTTCCTGCTTCCCTAGCTAGTCTCAGTTCATTTTGAGTGTTAACGTTCCTTATATTATTCCTGCAAGCTTGGGCTACACATCCATGTTCCTCCTTGGTAGTTCATGCTTTCATTCTTTATAGATGCTCTTTTTTTCTTTTCACATCTTCAAGTTTCGTGTGAGATGCAGCACATCATACTACATCATAGACTCCCACAATTTGTTTTATTTAACAGTTGTTCTTTCTACTCATGTGGACAATATACCAAAAAATATTCAGCTAATCAATAAGTGGAAACTAATACATAACTGTGTTTGTTTAATTTATTCCACAGCTTTCTGCTCAAAAAAATTAAGAGAGCTAATAGTTGTAACAACTGAGATTTGGGTCAAAAAACATTCTGAATTGGCTGAATAACATAGGGACCTAGTCAGATGGCACACCTTTCTATTTCTCCATAGAAATAGTTGCCCAGAAGGATGCCATGTTTATCTGACTGGGGGAATGGTGATCTTATCAGGGATTGGCAAAGTACAGCCTGCATGTCATATGCACCCTAAGAATCTCTGATGTCCCCCCTCCTTTTGATGAAAGCTGAAAAAACTCTAGGGCTATTTTGTCATAAGCGGTCAAGATGTGTGTGGCATGCTTTAAGTGAAAGGGTTTGGTTTTACCCAAATCTATAGTGACTTAAGTCACTTCCTGGTTAAGGCAAAAGCATATCTTGAGCTTAGAAAAGTCCAGAGAGGTCCCCAAACATGGCAAAATGGCTTTATGTAGCCCCTAAAAGGTGTGTGTGTGATTCAGCCATTTTTTTTAAAAAAATTGCCAAAATAGAGATGTTGGGCAGGTGAAGTGGGGTGAAG